>NW_022900946.1:10224943-10232070 GCF_012274545.1 Fukomys damarensis | reverse complement strand
GGGGATCAAACTCAGGTCCTGGTGCTTATGAGGCAGGTGGCGGAACCCCGGCCCTATTAGGATTCGAACTCTGAAGGGCTTGCCGCACAGCCTCCTCCCCTAACCACTCTGCCGTCCTGCCTCTCAAAGCAAAGCACTCAGGCTGTTCTCTGAGAAGCTACTGTGTGTCAGGTTCCGTGGTTGACTCTGGAATTAAGCCAAGAATAAAACAAAGTCTCTGTTCTTGTGGAGCTGTCCCGGAGCGAGAGACAATGACTAACACCTCAGGCTGTCATGTGTCAGAAGGTCAAGGAAGGCAGTAAACACTGGGAGGGGACAGGAAAGGAAGGGGTGAGGGCTCTCAGAGAAGGCGATGGGTAAATAGAGACTTAAATGAAGCAGGGAAGGAATGCGGGAGAAGGTTACAGTGGGAAGAAGCAACCGCACAAAGGCCTCGTGGTGACAAGAGTTTCGACAACTCCAAGGACAATCCGAGAAGCCTCGGAGAGTGGTGCTGGGGACGCGGTGGGAGCATCAGGAGGCGGATGATGCTCAGCCAAGTAGCCCGAGGCAGGAAGTCCGGGTTCTCCTCGGAATGGATGAGGAGCCCCTGGTTGTAAGCAGAAGGCAGACGGGACGTGTCTCTTTCATTAAAAGCTCACCTGCTTCAAGGAGCAAGTGTGGAGGCAGGGAAAACCTTTAAGAAGTTGTCGCAACCATCCAGCTGTCACAGGGGCGGCTCGGACAAGGATGAAGTAAACACAGGGCAGGACGACAAGTGGCTGATTCTGGATGTGGTCCCAAGGGGAAGCCAATAGGACTTGCTAGGAGACTGGATGTGAGTGTGGGAACCCCAGGTCACTGGGCCTGGGCACCAGCGAGGAGGAATCTACCTTTCATAGAGACTGAGAAAGCTGCGGGAGTTTCGCTCCTGATGCCTGGGAAGGGCCTGGCAGCTTAGAGAGCAGGGTGACCGCATGTCCCTGCCGGCTGGGGACGCATGGAGAGAGTGGAGGTCAAGGCTAGAAACGTGGACAGATGAGGAACAGAAGACTACACAGGTCAGAAGCAGGGGCCAGGCGAATGAAGGCATCCTGGAGCCGAACACCCAGGCGGGAGGGTCACTCCGGGAAGCTGGGGTACTGCTCAGCTTTGAATCTGGTGTCAGAGGATGGGCCAGGCACAGAGATGCAGAAGGGAAGGTGATCCAGCCACCCAGCAGGCAAAGGTACAGAGGGAGGCACGGCGTTGACATGGAGCTGGCCCCGGCAGCGTCCCCAGGGACCATCAGCCAGGTCACTCTGAGAAGCGCCCAGAGAGGACCCGTTCTGCCTGAGTCCCCCAGGCACACACATTAAGCCTGATGGAGAAAAACAGACAGGCCACCCCCTTCATGGCATGGCTGTTGGGGCTGTAAAATTATGGATGGAAGCTGAGCAAGTGCTGTCTGGGGAGAACAATTCACTTTAATAATGTCTCGAGAGCTTGCTTTGAAGTGCGGATCCTCAGAAGAGGGCTGAGACAATCTATGGCTCCCCACACCTCTTCTACCAAGTCCAGCTGCAAAACTGCTGTCCCAGCCTAGACCCCCTAGATGAAATGGCTGCTCCACAATAACCAGTTCTCCAAAGCCGCTGTGTGAAACTCGCCATTCAGTAACTGTCTTTGAAATGACCTAAAGCCCTGGGATGGACAGGCACTGGGGTTCCTGGAGAGCACAGGCATGGAGCACAGCTCACAGAGCTGCCCCTGAGAAGGTAGGTACCTGTGGCTGATCCAGCGGAAGTGGGAAAATACTCTCAGCGCAGGCTGGACCCACTCTGCCCTCAGGGACCAGAAGCACCAGCCGCAAAGGAGGAATGGACACTGGGGGAGCTGTGCATTTAGCAAGGACTCTCACAGTGAAGAACGTGTCAAGCAAGACCCAGAACTCGGTGCCACCTCAGAAATCATCAAGATGTAGGAGGAGGAGCAACTCCAACAAACCCCAGGTGGTGAGAGAGCAGGTGGGCTACAACATAAAGGCGGGCCCTGCCCAGAATGAGGGAGACCGACAGGGGCAGCTCTTCCCAAGTGACTCACAAGTTCACAGCTCTGAACTCCCGTGCAATCAGCAGACAGGCACTAGCAGCCTGGTGAGGCATAAGCTGTTGAGATTGTCTTCTCTCTCCTTACATTTTCCCCATATTTTCTGCATCTCCCTGCCTTCCCCTGTTAATTGGCCCCATTAATGCAGAGACTTGGGCCTTACTAGCTAAGAGTAGACTTAGGAGACGACCCAACGTGTGACCGTGGGCAGACCATGTCTCAGTTTCCTCACCTCTAAAGTGGGGATGAAGGTTGTATGAGCACCAGCCTCACAGAGTGGCTGTGAGGATTACGCGAGTTAACACTGTAAAGTTCTGGGAAGAGTCCTTGTTTCATAGCAATTATGATTGCATTGTTACGATTGCTGCTGTAATTATTATCACCGTGCTATTAGTCACTCAGTTAAAGGAAACTACTCAGACTAAGGTACAGCAGAGTGAAACTGAGAAGAGAATCTCAGACTCTGATTTATAGGAAGGGGAGCGAAGCGGAGAGGGCTTCTGTTGTCTCCTCCTGGTACAGGGCGTGATGGCAGAGAGGCCACACTGACAAACGTCACAGGCAGAAGGTGAGGCGGAAGAGTGAGTTTTTAACCTTCATAGCACAGGGAGCCTCCACTTAATGGATGAGCTGTCTCGATCTGTTTCAGAGAATTCTGGTGGGCAGAAGCTGAGCCACTCTCTATACTGGTTCCAGGAAAATGCTCAAGGATGCACTGGGGTGAGCATTATTGCCTATTCTGCTTCTGCTCCTCTGGCAACAAGGAGAGCCACACTCCAACCCACCTAGGCTTAGCCATTTAACCCAAAGCTACAGATTAAACAGCACTTCAAAAGAGGGTGTGCCATCTTCCTCTCTGCACATTTCCAGCCTCCTCCTCAAAGGAGGAGAGAATTTCAGATCTTCTAGACACTCATGATGTCTGTGCCTCTCGACCCCTGAGATAAAGAAATTGTCCATCTAGTGTGCACTGAAAATGCTTTGCTGCAAGTCGTTGTGCTAAAAGGCAAACTTGCTTTCTTCTGCTTTTCTACAGTGGACCCAGTAGGGTTGGCCCTACTAGGACCATCTTTCTACTTCATTCCACTCCCTGTGGAAGATGGCTGAGCAGTCTTGCCATTTCCTTTGGTTCCTGTTTCCCAGGTTCTGTGACTGGTCTGAGAATGTAAAATTCCCTTGCTAGTTTATCCAATGACTTACATACTTTCATTACTCTCTCCTCTAGTAAATCAATGGCCCACAAAAAATGTGTATATATTTGTACATGCACATATATTTATGTGAACATGTAATAAAACATATATGAGAAAATACAACCCAAATGCATAGAATACATAATAAAATTGCAGAATCCCTCATGCAGCGTCTAGGTAGTTGAAGGAATATGTGCAAATCTAATTGTGTTACCTCCTGTGAAGACGGATTGGGCTCAGCGCTGGCTCTCTGCTTACTAATTCACAGTCGACTCCCAAGACACAAGCTCTGCCTCTCCCCTCCTTCCTCAGTCTGGAAGTCAAGTTCTGAGTTATGTTCTCATTAGAGCAGATTTCCACATTCAGTGAGTGCAGCGCAGCCTTCGGATGGGGACTCCATGGCATCGAGGATGTCCCAGTGCCCAGCATGTGGACAGTAGGTGACAGGCTGCATGGGACCCTCCAGTAGTTAGCACAGCCGCGGTGGCTAGAGCCTGCTTCTCCTGCCTGGATTTCGGGAGGGGGCCTGGGAAGAGGCTGGCTCTGAGTGGGATATTGAGTGATGGGTGCAATAATGCCAGCTGCACTGCTAGGTGCTCGGGGGTTAGATTTTTCTCAATTAACGAATTAATACTTGTAGCACAAGGACAGTGCATATACTGTGTTGCCCGGGAGAGCAGGGAGACTCTGCTTCCATCCTGCAAAGGATTTCCAGGGGTCTGGGGTGCCAGAGCTGGAGGAAAAGGGGCACCAGCTAGAATCAGATCCTGGACCCAAATCCCAGCTGTTTACAGAGGAGCTGCAGGATCTGGGGAGAGTGACTTGTTTTCCTTGGGCACAGCTTGCTCACACTCCCCTGTATATAAAGTCATATGAATACACACACTTACAATCACCCTGAGTATCCACAGTAGTTTGGTTGTAGGACTCCGGGAGATAATAAAATCCCCCGGTGCTCAAGTCCCTAATGTAAAAGAGTGCAATGTTTTTATTCAACTTGCACATATTTTCCCGGATACTAAGTCATGCATAGATCATCTATATTATTTAATGACACATACATGCTGTGTTGTTTAAGGAACAAGAGCAAGAAAACGTGTACAATCAGGACAGACACTGTCTTTTTCAAGTGTTTCTATGAGCAGTGGGTTGAATCCATGGATTTGGACCCTGTGGATATGGAGAGCTGACTTTACACAGAAGCCCTGGGGCCTAAGGTCCTGCAAGGGCTTGCATATTCCCACCACTGCTCACCCGCACCTTCTGTTCCTGTCGCCCTGCACCCTGGTCCTGCGGGCTCCAACCCTGGCCTTTGTACTGCTCCTTGAAGGACCAAGCTCATGTTTCTTGAAGGCCTCTAAACACACTCTCTTCTCTCTTACTCTGGCCAGATTATTATTTTTTAATAATAACAATTATTATTATTTGATACATCACTACTTCCATGAACCTGCCGGGGTGTTCTCTGGCTCTGGACTGAGTCCCAGCAAGCAAGTCAGGGGGCCGGGTAGCCTAGTGGTTTAGAACACAAGCCCTACAACGTTTGCCTGGGTTCAAATCCATCTCCAGTAGTCACTGGCTCATTTGACCATGGGAAAAGTCATAAACAAGAACACTTATGAGATTCACAGCAAGAGGCTGATGTGAGGATTCAGTGATATAAACCACGTGAGGTACATGGACCCCGGAGAAGTGGAACCCGATAACCTCCTAGCACTTAAGATCACTGGACTTTTAGAAAAATCTGTATCCTATTATTGTTTTATGTCTGTCTGACCTGCCCGATTTTGAGCTTGAAGAGAAAAGAAACCATCACTGCCTGTCTCATTCCTATCCCCAAATCCCCATAAGAAATAGTGCTCAGTAAATTGTGTGGCTTGAGTGGATGTTGAAACAAAGACCCAAGCACCCACCTCCAGGACTGCAGAGGAAGTGTAGGCAATCACGTGCCACCGAGTGCGTTATAAGCCATCAAAAGCTGTAAAACCGGAGAAGGGTGATACTGCCATGGGCTGGGAGGCGCAGAGGGGCTCGGAGACCTCAGGAGGAGAACCAGTCAGGGTGGGCATGAAGAGAAGAGTTAGAGCTGATGCAGAGAGCTAGAAGAGATGCCAGCTGCTAGAATGGTGGCCTGGGGAATGGACACATGAGTGACAGAGGGGCTGGCCTTTGTGTAAAACATCCAGACCCCAAGCATGGGCTGAGCATCAAACTACCCAGGACAGGCACTAACTGGAGACATCTGCACACCTCCTCCCGAGGACTCACTTCCCACAGAAATCTAGCATTTGTTTGTTCATTCATTTCTTCGTATGATATTTATCAATTTCCTACAAAGACCATTTTATTGAGCATTTGTTAAGATTCACTCCAAGGTGTAGGGAACCCAGCTATGAATAAAACAGACCAAGATCCTACTGTCATGGAACTTCTGTCCTAGGAGGGACAGAGGCTAATAATTAAGTCAGCCCCTACCAAGACTGTGTTTGAGGTAAGCACTACATAGAGCAGGGGCAGGTAGTGAGTCTGAGAGGGGCCACTTCACAGAAGGGGGTCAGCCAGCAAAGGTTTCTTGAATCAGACGCATTTCAGCAGAATTGAAGGAAGTAGAGACAGAGGCTGTGAGGGAGTCTGAGGGAACAGCATCCACAGCAAAGGGAACAGCAGGTGTAAAGCCCTCTGGGTGGGAGTGGGCTTGGGGGCTCCAAGCAGCAGCCATTCAGGCACTTTAACCTGGGTAGGGCGCCCAGGGGTGTGATGGACAGAGGTGAGATGGGAATGCAGGGCACCTGAGCACAGGGGACGCTATTAGCCATGACAGGGTGCTAAGCACAGGGCGGGAGGCTGACTCAGCCTTCGACAGACCACCAGCTGCCTTTGGAGAACAGGGTACTGGCAGCCAGGGTGGAAGGATCATTATGGAGAGGAGACCGCTGTCTCCCTGGCGACAGGCATGGTGCCTGAGACCAGGCTGTGATGGAGTAGGCCAGCAGTCTCCAAGACGGGACATTAGATTTGTAAGTGATATCATAGCTGGAACTAATGGGGACCGTGACCCTCCGTTGGTGCCAGCAACCCTGTCTGCCGGGCCACATAGTCACGAACCCTTGGCCCGGTTCACACCCTTCCACCTGGTGCCGCTCGTTGGGGCCTCATCACTGTCACTTTGGTCACTGTGGCTTTGGAGAAACAGATCCACAAAGAGCTACTGCACTTTGGAGGTTGAGGGTAAAATTAAGAACCATTTGCTTTTCATTTATAATTTATGCATTATACACCACCTACTTCCCAAAAGGATTTGAGATAGCATACAATAACAATCATCTTTAAACCATCTGCACAGACACTAAAAAACATGTTTTCAGCAAATCCTTAATGGCACAAGGAAATGCTCAAAACATAACTTTAAATGAAAAAGACAGGATACAATACTTTATTTACTATAATATTGTTACTTAATACAGAGATGGATAGGAAGTGGGGAGAGGGACAAAAGATGGGGAAGGTGGGAAGGCAAGAGACGGAAGCAAACAGCAGGAGAGATGGGAAGGGAGGGAGGGAGGGAAAATGGACAGAGATCATTCCTCTTCTTAAACTTGTACGGTAAGATATCACTGCTTGCAGAGCAGAGTTCCCACAAAAGACTGTAACTAATATTTTTCTGTGCCAAGAGTTACATATTTATATATCAAATGTATATTTTTTAAAAATATGGCTGACACGTGAAAACCGTGCGAGCTGGTTAGATTTCATCTGCCCTACCGGGTCCACACCCCCAGCTCCTGCCCACTCCGGCACAGGAGGCTGCTTTGCCCTGTGGCTTTTGGTTAGTTTGAGTCAATTAAAAAAAAAAAAAAAAAAAAAAAC
>NW_022900946.1:10116020-10224358 GCF_012274545.1 Fukomys damarensis | reverse complement strand
CGAGGGTGCAGGAGGAGGAGGGCTGAGGTGATCGCCACCTTCTGCCCTCCCTTCCTGCTGCGACCCAGCTCTGGAATGGCTGTGTCCTTGTTCCTCGCTGTCTAAGCGCCCGGATTCCAAGGCTCATCGTGATCCCCACGGATGCCGTCCATTCTGTTTCCTCACCAGCTGCTGTCTCAGTGTCCTTTGCTGCTTCTCTTCCCTCCGCCTTCAACTCCGCCATGGCTCCCTTATCAAACCCTCGTTTGTCTAGTACTTCTTAATACCTACGTCCATAAGAACTGCCTAGCCAGAAGGCTTGTGCGAACACAGATTCCCTACCCTCCAATGCTGATGACTGCAGTGAACACAGGATTCATTCCTCCTACCTCATCTCACTGCAGCTTTGCATCTGTCGATCCATCTCTTTCCCTCCCTATCTTCCCCTTAGCCTTCCTGGCCTCTGGTAACTTACAGTTTACTCTCCTGCCACGAGAGGCAACTGTATTAGGTTAGATTCTATATAAGCACAGGGCCATGCAGCTTTTGCCTCTCTGTGCCTGGCTTATTTCATTTACCACACTGTCCTCCAGTTCCATCCACGTTGTCATACATGACAGAATTTCATCCTTTCTATGGCTGAATAACATCCTGTCGTGTATATACACTACATCTCTTTTTTCCATTCATCCATTTCTAAAATAGCTACAGGAGAAGATTTTTTCATGTTCTCACCACAAAGAAATGACAAATGTTTGAAGTGTTACACTGAGTACCCTAACGTGATCATGACACAACATAAACAGGGGCTGAAACATCGCACTGCACTCCACTATTCAGTCACCGAGTGTCACTTAAAAAAATAAAAGTTTCTTTAAAACAACAGATTCCAGTTCTTACTCCCAGAGACTCAAATTCAGGAGCTCAGGGCAGGACCTGAGAAGCTGCATTTCTGACAGGCTCTTAGGAGATCGTGTTGCAGGTCTGAGGTCCACACTGTAAGCCATGCTTTAGCGCGACCTTTGAGGCATTGCCAGCTACTTCCTGGTAGCTTCCTGACTAATCTCTGAGGAGAGCAGTTCAGCAGAAGTCTCTGTGGTGTAGAAACGCTCTTTAAAATTCTGTGCTCTTTCATGAAGCCGCGGGTGTTTTGTGAGTACTTGAAATGTGGCTGGTGCCACTGAGGAGCTGGATTTTTAATTTTGTTGAATTTAATGAATAAAAATAATTAGCTCTGAGCTAATAAAGGTCAGTGGGCACTTTTAACATCCTACCTGGAAAGCACCTTAACCAACTGACGGGTTCATTACATACCATTTCTCTATGTTCGACTCCACCACAGGGGACACTTGTGCTAATTGCTCTGGCAGTTGATCACTCAAGTCCCATTTTCTCCTGCTGCGGTGGTGAGAACGTGGTGTCAGCCTGACTGGCTTTGGATCCATTTGGGGGATGGGTGGAGCATACTTCTGGGGGTGTTGTAGGGGTCATGGAGGTGTGGCCTTGGGGATTACATCTGGTCCCTGGCCCCTTCCTCTCTGGCTCTGTTCCCCTGCTCTGCTTCCTGGCTGCCAGGTCGCCATCTTTGCTCTCCCTAGGACCAACTGACCATGGACTGAATCCCCCAAAATTGTGAGCTAAATTAAACCTCTCCTCCTTTAAGTTGTGAGTGTCATGTTTTGTGTTCTAGAAAAGGAAAAGTTGACTGCTACACCTAGCTTCCAAAGCAGTGTCCCCATGGCCCTTCCAGCCTCCATCAATTGTCTCCTAGCGGCACTGCAAGCCTCAACCCGCTGCCTGATTCCAAGGCCAGTGCTACACATTTTAGGCAAATGTGACAGAGACATTTTATTTCCAAATGCCAATTTCTCTCTTCAAACTATCGGTTACTGTACTGCATAAAAACTACCCATGACCTCAATAAACCACCATTCATTTCATTATTTCTCTTGATTCTTTGGGTTCATCTAGGCAAATCTTCTGCTCCATGCAGCACTGGCTAGCAGTACTGGAGGATCAATCAGGATGAACCATCCAAGATGACTTCCTCTTCTGGCCAGTAGGCAGGGTGAGCTTGGTGCTCATAGGGGACTAACAACCAGGATACCTCAATCCTCATCCAAAAGTCTTTCTTCTCCATGAAGCTTGGGGTTCTCACAGCATGGCAGACAGGTTCCAAGAGATGAGAAGTGCAAACCATTCAGAAATCCCATTTGTAGCAAGTTTCAGATGATGCCAAGGCTGCTGGCCTGCAGACCGTACCTTATAGCAGAAGCAGCCTGGGGTTTAGAATCCCAAGACCTAAGTCCAAAGCTCATCTTTACTAATGTTTTGTTTTCAGTCCTTAAAGAAATTAGTACCTAGCACCCTCCAGCCTCCGTGTTCCCATGTGTCAAAGTAGAATCATGGGACTATGAGAATGGTAAGAAAGAAGGACAATGAATGTAGTGCTACTCGACGCTTCTACTAGCTGTGTGTCCTCAGGTACTCAATCTTATCTCTCTGAGTTTAGCTGCTTCTGTGAAAATTAAAGTTGGAAAGGGGAATGATCACACCTACCTCACAGGGTGGCTGTGACATTCAGTGAAACCTGGAATGAACAGATGGTTTGCATGCAAGAGGGTGGAGGACATACACTATCTCCCTGCTACACTGGCCCCTTGGGCCTATCACATACATCACAGCATGTCTGCTGCTGTTTGGTGCGAGAACAGGGTGCAAGGAAGCAAAGACTGAGCTTCCAAGTTAAATCTCAGGCTAATCCATGGTCCCCCTGTAACAATGGCCCCATAAATGTAGAAGAGTGAAGTTGGTTGCCCCTTACCCCAATGGGTAGAAACCAAAGAGAATAACTAACAACAGAGGAGGGTACCCCCGAATATCCCTGATCTGGCTCCACTGAAGCTGCTCCCCCAAGAGGTCCTTGGCCACTCTTGGGGATCAAATGTTCTGGACCATTGAGGACAGCCTGATAGTTTACCTCCAGATGCCCCCCTCAAAGCCTCCTGTGCTCATAGGTGGGGCTTTGGGAAGGTGACTAGATCATGGGGGTGTGATATTCTTCAATGGATTCATCCACTGATAAGTTTACAGCTAAATGTGATGTTGGGAGGGGAAGCCTGTCCTGAGGAGGTGGCCACTGGGAGCCTGACCCGGGAGGGAGATACACCCTCCCTCCTCCCTGGATGTCTCCCTGCCTCCTGTCTACCAGGTCATGAGCAACTCTCCTGTGCTATGCCATGTTGCCTTGGAGCCAATGGGCTTCGGACTGAAACCTCTACAAACTGTGAGCCAAAATGAACTTTTCCTCCATGAAGTTGTGGGCCTCAAGCATTGTGTCTTGGCTCCATGAGAGTAACTAAGACATGGCCTAAGTTTAGCCATTTATGTGGCCTTTCCTCTATTTACTGAGAAACACATATAGGTCAAAAGGGCTCCCAAGTGTTGAGATTACCTCCAGGTGTGAACCAGCAGCATCACACCTGAGAACAAGGCCAGAAATAACACAGCAAAACTCAATGGTGTTGGGGCCGGGATTTAGCTCAGTGGTTCCACTGCTTGCCTTGCAAACACAAGGTCCGGAGTTCAAGCCATGGCACCAATTTGAAAAAGAAAAAATCAGTGGTGATGTTCATTTCGTGTTTACTCCCTGCTAGGATCGGTGATATATACACCTAAAGGATACTGGTACATTCTGAGACATCTGTCACTAGGTGAAGAACAACTCTGAGTGACTCACACAAACCAAGGCAGCCACTACATCACTAGGTGATATAATTTTACTGGACAACCATCATAGGAACTATCTTCACCAAGAACGCCATCCTGAAGTACATAACAGGATATAAATAGGCATTATCTCATCCCCACATAGCCCCAGGAAGAAGGCAACACAGTAAACCCCACTTTTCCAGTAAAGAAACCAAGACCTATAAAGATGAAGCGATCTGCTTCATGTCACAGAGGGAAGTGGCAGGGGTTGACCCAGATTCAGGTCTGGCTGAAAGCAGACTGCGCTGAGATGATTTTTGAGGGCTGGTGATTTGGGATAAGAAGGGAGTCTCGTCTCACAATTACAAATATTTCTCTCCTGGTATGTGACCGTGATGTTGTTCCCTTATATTCACGTATGCGCACACACCTACACCTTAGGAAAGGAAGAGCAATGAGAATTAAGCAAGGGCTTAGGCACTGGACTCATTCTCTTTTGCACATTGGCCAAAGCAGAACTGGAAGACTCCACATGTCCTGCTCCCTGCATGTGAGGCTCAGCACTGTGCCTCCTGGTAATGGTGAGGCCAAGCCTGGCATGTACTGTGTCACATCCCCTCCTCATGTGGGCTTCTCCTTCCGCCCAGGTCTGTGTCTTCCATGAGGACACAGATCTTTCTCTCTTCTCCTTCAAAACCCCTGCATCATGTACCAAGGTCTCTGAGACTAGGTCTTCTCTGACGGCCCCATCTCTGGGTGGCTTCTCTTCCAGCTCAACCTCCACAATGACCTCTGATAATGTCCACTGAATGATGCTGCTTTCCAGATCTGCAGTCCCTCAAGGGCTCCCGCTGTCTTCATGGCCAGAGCACCTTCCAAAGCCCTTCCCGACATCACCTCCTGCCACTCAGGAACCCATGCCAGGCTTTCCAGCCACACTCAAGTGCGAATTGGTTCTCACTGCCCCACAGCGCTCTTCCCCAGGCCTGCAATGTCGTTCCCTTGGCTCACTAGCCCAGCAGTTGGGCCATGAGCAAGTCCCCTGATCCGAGAGTCAACCGAGCCATCGCTACAGTGAGGCCTCTAACTAAGCACTCCTCAGAGGAGGACGGAGAATGAAGGAAGACAAAATGTGTCACACGGGACCTGGCAGCCGCCTGGCTACGGTGGGAGGAGGGCATGCTCCTAGGTCCTGAACCTCGCTTGTCAATATCACCTTAGCCAATTTTATACTCTTCCAGGGACGTTTTTTTTGTTTTTTTGTTTTTGTCATCACTAGGAATTGAATGCAAGTCTTTCACACAGAGATATATCCGCGGGCCTGCCTGTCGTTTGTTTGTTCTTTGTTTTTTTCAGACAAGCTCTCTGGCTAAGTCACTAAGTTGTCCAAACTGGACTCAGACTTGTGGTCCTCCTTGCTTAACGTCCCACACCAAGAATACTTCTCACACCATCCTGACCCCTGCCCCAAGCAGCGGCAGAGAATCAGCTTCCCCTTCCCTTTCCCTTTCTCCCTCCTCCTCCTCTTCTTCCTCTCCTCCTCCTCCTTTTTCTTCTTCTTCGAGAAAGAGCATGGAATAAATTGGCACTTTTTTCTTTCCCCTGGCCACAGACACAAAGGGAAGGAGGACTGAACGGGCCCAAAAAGACAGCTTGGGAAGGGCCTCTGGTGTTAAAATGACTCTATGTTTGGCTTAAAGTCGGGGAGGGGTGATCCTTCCTTTTCCCTTAGCGACTCCAGGCAGAAGGATGGTTTCATTCAAGTCCATGCACAGCACTTCTCTGGCAAACTGCTGCCATTTGTTGCCCTTTGGGAAAAGCATGAGCAGAAAGGGAAAAAATATTAGGAGAGTATTTTACCCTAAAAGCCCCAGTCTATAAAACAAATCGCCTGCCACTGCTAGAGCCTCGGGAAAGTTCCACCAAGATCTTCATAAATTGCCAGCCTCGACAGTCAGATCCTGAAGCGAACTTGAGGGACAGGAGAAGAGGCGTAAACATTAAATACGTAATCTTTCAAACGCATCCCTTCGTTTCCTGACTGTTCCTTCTTCAAAAGGAAGGGCTTTCTCATTTTTTTCCTCTTTTCTTTTCTTTTTTGACCCATGACAAGGACAGAAGGGTAAACTGGGGAGTCAGAGAGAACACAGACATTAGAGGTTGGAGAAAGAAGGGCAGGTTTAGGGGAAAGTGGGTGTCGGAATCAGGCAGGCTTAGTTATGGGTCCCCACACCACCATTTCCCAACATCATGTCTTCTGGAAATGTGCTTGAGCTCTCTGAGCCACAGATTCCTCATCTGTGAAGTCAGGACAATCACATCTACTCCTCAGGGTTGGCGGCCACAAACCAAAAGAACCTTCCTGTGATAGCGATAACCGAAATGTTCAGCAGTAACATTGTACAGAGTGCCTGCCATCTGCCAGCTCCTGTGTGCGTGGGGTGGCGTACGTGTCTCTATCCACGGAGGGCAAATACCAAGGCCTCAGTGGATAATGCTAAGCCCTGTACACAAGGGATGATCAAAAAGCAGGGTGTCTTTAAATTTTGAAAATCATCACAGTAAGAGACAGGTTGCCATGAATCCCTCTCAAAATCCTCCCTCTCACTTCCAACATACTTTTCCCGTCACTCTTGCTCCTTTCTAAAGCAGTTCCGGGACTCCTTTTTTTTTTGGGAGTTTCTCCAAAAGGTGGCCAAAAATATGGTGAATGCTGCTGCTAGGTGCCATCCAGCAGAAGGGCGGGCTCCTGAAACATTAGTCCTCATTCATCTGATTCGTCAGATCTCGCACCGGGTGACTGTGGCTCTTCCTCAAAGTCCAAATGACCGTGAAAGATCAACATTTTTAATCAGTTCGGGATATCAAGGCAGCCACAAGAGCACAACTGAAGACACTCCAGAAAGACTTCTAGAACTGCTTCAGAAAACGGCAAGAATAGGAGATAAGTACGCTCAAGGCCAGGGAAGGTATTCTGAGGGGGATGAATGGCAGCGTGCCGTTTACTAGAATAAACTGTTTCAATTTGAATACTCACCATTTTGACATGCTTTCTATGCTGCTTTTTCCTACACATACACACAAATTAGGCACAGTAATAAATAACTACTACTACTAAAATTGAACAGTTATAATAATGTGCTATAATAAAACTTATAAATTGTTATTTTCAGAATTTTTCACTTAATATTTTTCAGCCCTGCTGAGCTGTGCATAACCAAGACAACAGAAATGAGATCATGGATAGGAGGGCACCACTATTTGCTTACAATTTGTGTATATCTTTTTTTGGCTTGGTCCTTAAAATGATCCATTTTACAGATGAGAAAACTGAGGCCAACAGAGAGCTTAAATGACTTACCTGAGACAGCATACCAGCAAGTGGCTGTTTGTCTCAAACTTTCCTCTCATAAATCCAAGTCTACATTGACTGTAAATTTTTTGTTGTTGTTGTTCTCCACATTAGTCAATAAAGTCGGAAAAGGTTGTGCCCATCAATACAAGACTGTCACCCAGACAGAAGGAATTACTGTCCCTGAAAGGGATTTATCTTGGTGGGTTCCTCCCTAGCTACCAGGTTTCCCTGAAAATAAAATCTAGCCAGAAAATAATCAGCCTTGAAAGCTAGAGGTCAAAAATGCCAGACCCAATCAGCCTATCAGTGCCCTACCTGCCTTACCGAGCAGCCACTGAGCAAGGGAACAGTGACGGCAGGTAAGGCAAGGGTAAGCTGACTGGGGCTGGCATTTTTGATCTCTAGCTTTCAAAGCCGATTATTTTTGGCTCGTTCTTACTTTGGGGGAAAGCGGGGTAGCTCTACAAACACAGTGACCCAGGATCCTAGAGTCTGTAGCATTCAGGGAGACCGACACACACTGGAAAAACTCACCAGAGACTGACATCTGTCCCAGAATGAATGCATAGCAATTATGTAATTTCCTTATGTAATACACAGTATTATGATAGTCATTAGAAGTGCCAAGAGTGCCACAATACCTTTTCTGGCACGAATAGCATTTTTGTTCCTTGTCTGAACCAAAAGTATGACCATCTATTCATTAAAGGAATATTTATAAAACATTTTCAATGGGCTGAGCCAAAGCCAACAGAGCAGAAAGGTGGCTTGTTGAACACATAATCAAAGGGCCTACACTGAGATTCTTGGGTTGTAAGCAACAGAGGACCATTCCGCCCTCCCTGCTCTGTCACATCAGCCGCACTCTGTGTATCTGCTTCATTCTTTTCTTCCATCAGTCTATATAATATAAAGACTATAATCGTCTTTTCACTGTATATCGAACTATCACACTGCACACTTTAAATATATGAAAAAAAAATTTGTAAAATAAACATAGGGCTGGGAGTATAGCTCAGTGGTACAGCACTTGACCGGCATGTGTGAGGCCCTGGGTTCAATCTCCAGCAAGAAAAGGAAAGAAGAGTAAGAAAAGGAAAGGGCAGGGTGAGGGACAGAGAGACAGAGACAGAGAATAAAGAAAGTAGCACTCGGGCTCTTCCAAGTTCCCTGCAGTCTAACCTCGGGACGCTGTCCCAGGGGCGTGACCGGCATTCTCCTCCACCTCCTCCATCTGAGCTCTAGAAGGCTGCTCTGTGTTAACTGCTCTGCAGTTCCCGAGCACACTTCCATCAGAAAAGCCACAGCACCTTCGCTTATTTTGTTGGCTGTCTGCAACCATTGCCGGTCATTTCCTAAATCCTCATATCATTAGAGATTAAAGATGATAAACTTCTCTCGGCCCTTCCACAATTCTAACTAGACTACCTATAAAGATTAGCACGCCTTTTCATTGGGGGGGTAATCCTGACAAATAGTTGGTGTAGGGAATGCAGAATAAATGCTCAATTTTTCTGCCTGAACTTAGCGATTTTTAAAACAAAGCATGACTAAACCAGCATCTTCCAGAGTGGGCCCCGTGACACTGGTGAGAGGCACTGTCGTGAATTTTAACATGCTAGGGATGTTTTCAGTCTGCGACAGTTATGTTCTCGTTGCTGCTCAGACTGTTCCATCGAGGTTCCTGTAAAGAGGCTCCTGAGTCCCCTTGATGGATCCCATGTCGAGCACAGCTTCCTGCCTCCTAGTACAGCAAGTCCTCCCAGGTTCGTTGTGTGCACTTCCTGGCCCAGACCAGGTAATGGTCTGTTCTCCAAGGAGCCCTAGTTCCTGCTAGCATGTCCCGGTATCTTTGCAACTTGCTCCAGACTCAGTCCCCGAGCCACTAAGCACAGCTGGCCGGGAGCTGGAAAACAAGGATCTGGCCTCTGGGTCTTCTGTGACCCAAAGAAGTTTCATTTCTCTACCTAGATAAAAGAAGGAGGAATTCCCAAAACATGAGGAGGAGAGGGACACAGTGGACTTCCTCACTGTCAACTGACAGTGTTCCCTATATCTTTCTCCTTCTCAAACATATTTCTCGGGGCACACAACCTAGCATAACTATCCCACTGTTCCCAAAATCACCCATCCTCCAAGCTCAAAGGCCAACTGAAATGAGTCTCTCCTGGAAACTCACAGGAGATAAAGTCTGATTGGCCTGGTCTGGGTGAAGTATAATTAACTTCAGCCTGAGGTCTGTGTCATGCAATAGAAACCTACCCATGGGAATTCCCCACAGGAAACAGAAAACAGCAGGTCTCAAAGATAACACCCCCAAAGCTATCCTCTGCTCAGAGCCAGAGCTGAGGAAGGGGTGACTCAAACTCTGGAGGCTTCAAGCTCTGGGCCTTTACAGGTGCCTTTCTGCAGTTCCCAACATGTGGAACTTCAATATCCCAGCCCAAGCCCTCTGCAGTCTTCCTGGCTCTTGTCTTGGTGACATTAGTGACTGATCCCTCTCTCACCAGCTGAGAACTGTGGCGCATGTGTAGAGGGCCCTTGCGTGTGCTGCTCTCCCTGCTGCTTCTTCCACATGACTTGCTTCTCTGAACCTCTGAAGCCTCCCTCTGCTAGGCACTATCTGTCGCCATCCCTTTTCCTGATAGAGAAGCTGAGGTTTAGAGGTATCAGTATGCCCAGGTATCACGGTATACCAGCAAGTATTGGAGCCAGCACTTGAAACCACATAGTCTGAAGCAATAGCCTGTATTCTTCCACATGTCCACACCCGATCGTGACACCAGCACACGGGGACACTCGAGCCTTCCCCTGCTCCATAGCCAGGGTGCGTCGTGAAGATGATCATTTCTCTACCTGTATATAAGTGCCTTTCTTCTGCAGGGATCTCCCTGGGAGTTGCTGCTCTTAGTCAGTCCATGCACCGGCCACAAAACAGAACCAAGTGACCAGATTGACCACTGCGGTCCTCATACAAAGGAGGTTACTATCAATGACCGTAAGTAACAAAGGAGTCAGCCTCAGTTTAAACCCTTTGCTCATCTGTCTAGAACAGGCGGATTTGTGTAGACTACCCCCAAAATACAAACTCATTCCACCCTGCACAAATATTTGTCAAGCAGGGCTCTAGGAGGGGGAGGGGACAGAGGATTGAATGACAGGAAAGCAGTCCTGGTTTTATGAGCTTAGTGCTGGCTTGGCGGGGAGAGCAGGAGACAGTCAGTGGACAAGAAAAGCCAGTCGAGTAGAGTGGTACATTAGATAGTGCATTAGCTCGCTTTCCATCATGGTAGTGGCACACCTGAGAAAGCCATTTGATGAGAGAAAAGGTTTATGTTGGGTCAAGAGGTTTCGGTTCATAGTTAGCTTGCTGCATTGTGAGGAACACAGCAGGACCTCAAAGTGGCAGGAGCTGCTTACTGCGTGGCAGCCAGAAAGCAGAGAGAAAGAGAGCCAGGGACAGAAGGGCTAGGGATAAAACATAGTCCCCAACATCACAGCGCATGACTCACTCCCTTCAACTATGCCCTTCCTCGTACATTTCCATCACCCACCAATAATGCCATCAAGGATTCATCCACTGATACAGTTAGGACTCTCATGACCTAGTCTATCTCCAAAAGCCCATCAGCTAGCTGGCAGTCAAGCCCCAGCATGTGGACTCTGGGGGACATTTTAGAGCTAAACCATAAGAGATCATGGTAAGTGCTACAGAGAAAATAATAAAGGATGAAAAATAAACATGAAGTGTTGAAGGCAGAGAATTAAAGTTTTGGGTTGGGGGATAGGAGGTGGTACGTGGAAGGGCCACTTAAATAAACTACAAAAGGAACCGAGGGACATTAATACAGAGGTAGCTAAGGAAACATTGGTGGAGGAGGAAGGAACAGTATGTGCTAAAGGTCCTGTGGCAGGGAACAAGCTGCTGATATGCTCAAGGCACAGAGAGAAGACCAGTGTGGAAAAGTGAGGGAAGGAGACGAAGAGCAGCAGAGGTGAGGTTGGCGATGACAGAGAACCAGGTCCTAAGTGGTCTTCAATGTCACCTAAAGCACTCTGGGTCAGAAGAAAACCAGCAGAAGAGTGACATGTTATTCTCTGCCTTCCAGCCACCCTCCCTGCAATTGGGCAAGGCAAGAAACCAGTCCAGAGGCTGTTGCTATAACCCAGGTAAGAGCACATGTGGTTTGAACCTGAGGGGTGGCAGTGGAGGTGGACATATTTCTACCTTCCTCAAAAGGGACAGGTGACCAGGCCCGCACAGGGTGTGAGTCAGAGAGCGGAATCCAGGGGATGCTGCGGTTTGGCCTGAGCTAGTCTTCCAACCCTCAAGGCTCAGAACACCACCCAGTCTCCTCCATGTTGGCTGCACTGCAGACCACAGCTGAGTCTTTCTTTCAAGTCACATATTTCCCTCTTTTTTACCAAAGCCAGCTCAAAACCCACTTGCCTATAACTTAAAAATGCCAGAGCATCTGGGAGGAGCTGCAGGTGAGGACAGCATTTCTCCCCTTCACAGGTGCCACTCCGCTTACAGACCTTGGCGCCCGGGGCCTTTTCCCACTCCCCACACATACAAAAGAAATGATTTTCTTGGGCACCAAGCAAAAATATATTTTTCTGGCTTCCATTCCCGGCAAAATTCCAATACACTGCTTAAATACTGCCAGACAATTAGTCAAAGATATGTAAACTCACTCTGGTATGCCAGGCCAAAAGTACTGCAGTGTGTGTGTGTGTGTGTGTGTGTGTGTGTGTGTGTGTGTGTGTGTGTGTAATACACACTGTTTCCCAGGACAAGCTGAAATCAAAGGTTATGGAGATTACAGAGGAAGAGGAAATCATGGCTGAGATAAGGGAGATTGGACCTAAAAGTTCAGGACAGCAAGCCAATAAGCAGTGGGGTGTCAAGAAAGGAATTTAAAATAAGAGCATGGGGCTGAGGGTGTTGTTCAGGAGTACAGTGCTACCCTAGACTCGATCCTCAGCACATCAAATAAAAATAAATAAACAAAATAACAAAACCAAAGCATCTATCTCAAGGCTGCATTACACACACACACACACACACACACACACACACACAACTGTGTCTAAGTATGCAATAAATGTATATAAAAATGTGTCTATGGGAACATCTTGAAACATTAATCATCACAGTGGCAGAGATTTCTTCCTCTATAGATCTTCAGTGCTGTTTTGCTGTGTAGTTTATCTTTGGAACAAAAGCATCTTGAGAGACACGGGCATGTCCCATCCTGGGGAGAAAACAATGGCTTCTAATCCCAGCTGAGCAAGCGCTGTGACCTCTGATGAACAAAAGCCTTCTACAAAATGGATATTTCCTGCCCAGGAGGCTGGGCAAAAAGCTCAGAGCAGGAGTGAGTACAAATCCCAGCTCTACCCCCGTGGAAATCTTACACCTCTGTCTTAATTGCTTCTGGCCTCGTTTTCCTCATCTGTAAAATGGGAACAATGCAACCATAAATATAAAATTTGGCAGAGCACAGCGCCTGGCTCTGGTTATAACCGATTCGCTATTAACAAAAAGGCCCCGGTATCTGATGGTCCTTTTGCTTTGAGCTTCCTTCCATGTGAAGGGACCAAGATTCTCACCGCACTGGTTGTGATGCTTCTCAGTGGGACATGAACATTTAATGGCTCACAGAAGCCCGTTCAACAGCATGTTTTCCTTCCCCGGGATGTAATTTATTAATTGCTTCTAACAGATGTCCTCAGTTTTGCCAGCCAAGTTGCAGGAGATAGGTTCCAGGGTTTGGGTTTCTAAACATGACAGTGGTGCGGGGTCTTTCCCTGCTTGCAAGAGTCCCCTGACCTTGTGAACAGGCCCTGCGGTGGGGAGCAGGTATTTTCTGACTCCACCAGGACACGCTAAGGAATGTGACTTCTTGCTTCCCTGCCCATGTAGCGACCCCTAGAGGCAGGCTGCTGCAGGGTGGCAGGCAGAGGGTCTGGCAGCTGCAAAGATCCCCAGTAAAATAAAAGCAGAGAACTGGCACGCCGTGAGGCCAGAGTTATCCCGGAGCTCTGCAGAGCACTGGAAAAGACCCGCAAGCCCTGTGAGGCCTACTCCACCCTCCCTGTTGGTCACATTAATTATCATCATCCGAGCCAACATTTACTGAGAACTCACAACATACCAGGCACTGTTCCAAGCACTTTGCATAAATCAACACATCACATCCTTACCACAGCCCCAAGGGGAAGGTACAATTCTAAACCCCCTCCCACAGAAAAGGGAACCGAGGCAGAGAGGCTGAACAACATGGCCAAAGCCATCTAGCTCTTTATTTTTATTTTTATTCTGTCAATACTCTACTAGGGCCAGGGATTTAGCTCAGTGGTTCGGCCTCCTGTTTCGCAAGTGTAAGGTCCCAAGTTCCACCCCGATACCAAAAAAAAAAAAAAAAACTGTACTAGGGATTGAATTCAGTGCTTTAGCCCCGAGCTACATCTCCAACCTATTACTATTTATTTTTATTTTAAAACTTGGAGATAGTGTCAAAGTCACTAAGTTGCTCAAGCCGGGCTTGAACTAGAGATCCGACTGCCTCAGCCTCCCAGACTGCTGGTCTCATGCCTGGCACAAAAGCAAGGCTAGTATTCTGAGCCAGGCAGTGTGGAGTCAGAGCTCAGGATCTGAAATGCTTAGTTCTCATTTTATTTGTGCAGAACTGGTGTAAGATTCCACTTCCTGCATGCACATATCCACACACGTACCCCCAGAAAGAAACGAGCTCTGTATTCCAGGAGTCAGAGACCCCCTGCTCTCTCAGCTGCTCTTCCTCCCTATATGTTCACTCATTCATTCACTCAACAACCGCGTACAGAGTCCTTACCAGGAAAGGGGGCGGGATAACAGCAAGGGAACCCACCGGAGTACAGCACGGCCTTGAAGACCCAGGCCCGGGAGCCTCCCCCAGGGCCACGGCAATGGCTCCCCCAAAAGGGAAGAAGAGGTCTCAGAAACACTGTGTCACTGCCACAGCACCGAGGGACCCATGCGGATATGATTAGGGGGAAAGAACCCTAAAGACATCTTCAGCACATGCAGGGAAGCCTGGCTGCAGATGGGTCCTGGGTGATGTTCAGAATCGCTGTTAATTTTGTAAGAGTGGCAATGTCACGGGTGTTATGTACAATTTAGCCTTGATGACCTAGTTCCTCCAACAAATAAAGTGCAAGGGAAAAAAGAGAGCCAGAGAGAGAGAGAGAGAATCTATAGATTAAAACACACTTTAGAGGCATTGCAAAGAATTGCAACATATGGTCCTTGTTTGTATTCTGACTCAAACAAATTTGTTTGAGTAAAAGAAAAATGAGGAAGTGGGAAGGAGGGAGAGCAGGGAAGAGAAGAAGAGATAATGAAACAATATGAGAGGACAGGGGAAATGTGAATGTCAGCTGAATATCTGATGATATAAGGAAATGACTGCAAAATGTTTAGGTGTGATAATGGTATTGTGGCTATGTTTTCTTAGAAGCGTTTGTTTTTGTCTTTTAAAAACTGCGCTGAGCTGTTTAGAGACAAAATCATAAAACGCCTGAGATTCGCTTCAAAATAATTTGAAGAGAATAAGTGAGAATTTAAAGCAACAAGATCACCCCGGAGTGGATAACTGGAAGGTAACAAGAGGTACAGGGGGCGATTATATCACTGTCTGCACTTTTTTTTTTTTTTTGTCTGTACTTTTGTATAGGTTTCAAATTTCCAAAACAATGCTTTAATGATCACATAAGTGAGAGATACAAACTGACGTATCTACAGGTGAGAGAACATTAGGTCTGGTAATGCTTTAAAATATTCTAGCAAAATGTTTAGAATGTAGAAAGCTACTGGCCAGGAATTCATAACTGCTGGCACTGAGTTACAGACTTAGGGCTGCATATTATTCTCTTCTATGTTGGAGAGAATTTTTTTTTTTTTCCTTTTTTGGCACCGGGGATGGAACTCGGGTCCTTGCGCTTGCAAGGCAGGCCACCAAACCGCTGAGCTAAATCCCCAGCCAGAGAGAATTTCTTTACGTTGGAAACTTTCCTTCAGTGCCAAAATCTGCACAAGGCTCTTCCACTTTACTAATTTTGTGACCTTAAGCAATTGATATACTCCTTGCCTCTGTTTCCCCATCTGCAAAATGAATTAAAAATCAAACCTAGTTCCATAGCACCTTCATTTGTAATAGTCCAAAACTGAAAACAACCAAATACCCAACAACAGGAAAGCAGAGAAACAGACTAGGGTATGTCTACACTGGAATATTCACAAGAAAAAATGAATAAACCCTGACACATACAACAAAACAAGTACGCTATGCAAAATCAGACAGGCCAAAAATACATATTGTATGACTGCATTTATAGAATTTCAGAAAGTGCAAACATTCACAGCGCTAGAAAGTAAGATAGCAAGGAAAAGTGGAAAGAAGAGGTACAAAGGACCCAAGGGAATGTCTACAGCTGAGAGATATGGTTATTATGGTTTTGCTTTCTCAGGTAGGCGTATGTTACACTTAATCACATTTTATACTTCAAACGTGGCAGTTTATTGCAGATCAATTATATTTTTTAAAAAAAAAACTTGTGGGTGATAAGATAAAATTTATCTCAGAAAGGAGTGAAGATTAAACGGGTTGATATATGTGAAATACCAGAATCATCTCAGGCCCCAGCTGATCTCCCCACCAGGCATCTGATTCCATGCTTGGTACTGGGATAGAAGAACAAACAAGAGGAATGAATGAAGGCTTTAAGTCTTACACTTCATGAAGCTCTCAGTCCCAGGAGAAGAGAAAAAATTATGAACTCTTTCAAGAGGGAAGGACCACAGAGACGGGGAGTATAAGGGAGCTCCGGCTTCTCGAAGAAGAAATGTATGAGCTGAGGCCTGGAAGCTGAGTAGGAACTACTCAGTCAGAGTCTAAGAAGGTGCCAATCAGAAGAACTGCGTGTGCAAAGGCCCTGAAGCAAAACCCACCAATGGCAGAGTCAGGAAGTACAAACTGCTCCAGTTGGTAGGATACCGAGGGCGTGAGCATCTGAAAGAGGAAGTGGCAGGGAAAGGCTGAAATAAACAAAATAATACTATGAACTAGTGTTTTTTATGTACTATAAACTAGGCCCTATTCACGTTCTATCACAAACCTAGGAAGGGCAAACTGCGCTCGCTTCAGTAGCGTAAACACGAAGAGCACACTGCTATTATTTTTATTTTACATGTGAGGAATGGATACACCAGATGACTAAGTCACTTTATCCAGGATCACACAGAAAAGATGGCAAGGGGGACTCAGATGCAAGCCAGGTCGATGCCAAGGCCTAATTCCCACAGTACTATCAAAGACAGTTTGCGGTATTAGGCAGCCTACACCAGACACAGCCTTCCTCTCTGGTGTAATGAGAAAGACTAAAAGGGAGCAGAAAAGGAAGGGCATTTGTACCTGTGGTAAATACCCGCCATTTAATGAATGAAAAAGCTAAGACTCCGTCAAGTCAAATAACTTGGCCAAAGTTACACCACTGGGAAGCTTCAGAGTCTGCCTGACCCCAAAGTTCAAGTCTTCCTACCCCAGTCTGTCTTGGAATTAGAGCTCTCCCCCAAGGTAGTGGAACAGAGCAGTCCCTCCTGAAAGGGGCCCTTGGCAGGATTACTTTCATTTTCCCTTCCTAATCCTTGAACATCCCCTACCTTTCCTCACTGGCGTTCTAAACTCTGAGGAGAGGGCTCCACAGAATAGTCTAAATTCGGAGGAGGGGCCTCTTCTGAAGAGCCAAGGCCTTGCACCTTTCTTTAGAGTCACAGGCTCAAGTGGCCTTTGGGACTCTCTTAGGGAGTAACCGGCCTCAGGAGGTCCAGAAAGACACAGGTCCTCCCTGGTGAACCCCACACCCGCCTCAGCCTCACTGCCTTCTCCTTGTCCCACAAAAGCCCTTCTTGCCCCTGGGCCTGGAGGATGGAGCTCAGAGGAAGTATCCTTTTATCTCCTTCAGGGCCAACCTTGAATAGACCTCATTTTCTCCCTACCAACACTCCTCTCCCTAGTGCTGGTACTGGAGCGGCTGGGCGGGGTGGGGGGGGATGTCAGACCTTTGACTTTGGCCACGATGCTATTTCATCACTTCCCTTTGCGCCAGTCTTCCTGCCCCAGGCCTCAGTGGCTCTCAGGACTCCTGTTTTCTCTTCCTCTGCCAAGGCCAGGCATCCAGCAGAGCATGTGAGGCGAGTCATCCTGCCCATGGCGGGCAGAGGGGCCATCGCTTCCTCCTTTGGAATCAGCTGTCAGAACCGTCTGACAGGTGGAGCTCTCAGGCAGCCCCTCTCTCCTATTGAATTAGCACTGCTTGACACAATCCCTCTCTTGTCATTTTAAAGTGCTAAGTGGCTAATTTGATTGGGCTCAATGAGATGTAAATGATTGGATTCAATAAAAAAGCAGGCAAAGTTTCCCTCCACAGAAGACCTCATCTCTCACTGGGGGTACAGCTTTCTGCCCAGGAGCAAAAGGGAGGATACAGAAGCCCTTCCCAGCATCTTGCTGATAAGGAAGTCTCCAGGCTCCCTCCCGCTAGGGGCTGGAAAGGCTTCATCACCAGACAGGGAGCCAAGGCAGTTCACCTAAAGAGGAGATGGGGACCTCATTCCGACCCAGGCAGGTTCTTGACATTTCATCATCACAGAAAAGCATTTCACGATGCAACAGCGAGAAGCAATGGGCAGATACATTGGGTAGAGTTTTTTAAAATAACAAAAATGGGAAGGGGTTTCAGTTTAAGGAGCAAAGTGGGCACAGTTTTGATGGGGAGGATCAGACTGGCCGGTTCACAAAGAAACAAGGCCAGGCTTTATAGAGAGGCTGAGGTGGGCTGTTTCAGTGCTGGTTTCACAAGATGCCTCTGGATAGGTTTGGATCACTTAATCTGCAGGAGACAACAGTTTCTGCCTGGCGCAGTCTCAGTTTTGCAGTGGATCTGATGAATCCAAGGTGACCGGCAAGGACTAGAAACTTCTGGGTGCCTGTTGGTAGTTGAGTGTCCTTGTAAATCTCTTATCTTAGTGTCCCCAGTCTTCTAGGGAGCTGAGACAGGTTTTATAAATTCAGAGCTAATCGACCTTGTACTCCCAGTTTTTAGACAGACATTCCCTAAATGATTAACATGCTATGTGCAGAGCTGAGCAAGGATCTGAACCAAAGTTTGAGGGTATAAAAGAGACAGATACAAAATGGAGGTCACGCTTTGTTCTGCTTCTAGTTACCCATTGGAATCTGTAGGCTCAGGTAGAGTCACTGGTTTTTTTTTTTTAATAGAGGCTGCATAAGTCCCTAACTGCTTCAGAAGAAAGCACAAATTATACTTATAACAAATGACAGGTTCAGGGGCCAGGAGGGCACCTGCCTTTTGTCCCCATGGTCTCTGTCTCACTCAAGACTTTATGTGTTGAAATTTAATCACTATTGGGAGATAGTAAGAGGGTGGAAACTTTATCATATTTAGAGATGGGATCTTTGGGATGTGATTAGGGTCAGATAAGGTACTAAGGCAACCTCACAATTGTTCCTAGTGGCGCTATAAGGACACCAAAAAGATACACAAACCCATATGTGTGCTCCCTGTCTCTGGACATGCATTGCCCTGGGCCACCTCAAGACCCCGCCAAGAAGAAGGCCACCATCAGATATAGACTTTGGACCTGCAAACCCATCAGCCAAAATAAATCCATATTCTCCTGAATTCCTTTCAAAAAGCAGACACTAAACAGATATGTCATTAAAAGAGCAGATATCATTCAGTGTAGGCCCTTTGGTTAAGACTAACCAATCTGTCCACGTCTATAAGTCAACTCCAAACACGTGACCTTAGATACATGATTCACATTCTCTTAACATTCAGCCTCCTTTCTTTAAAATGGAGATGTACTGGTCTGCTTTCTCCTCATTGGAACAAAAGAGCCAATACCCACAACTTAAAGGAGGCGAGGTTTACTTTGGTTCATGGTTTCAGAGGGTCAGTCCATGGCTGGCTGGTTCCAAAGCAGAAACATCATGGCAGGAGGGCAAAGCTGCTTACTTCATTTCAGCCAGAAAGAAGAGCAGGGGCAGAATTCCAGGGAGAGATATACCCTCCAAAGGCACATCCCCAGTGACCCTCTGACTCCAGCTGGGCCCCACCACTAACCGCACATTCTACTATGACTATCAGTTGATTAATCCACTGATGAGCACAGCATCCCCATGATCCAGTCACCTCTCCAGGAGTCTCCTGCTCCAGTCAGGTTGACAATGAAGATTAACTGACACAGGGAATATGAGTGCCCACCTCAGAGAGTTGTGCAGATGAGCAGGATAGAGATTCGTATGAGGGACTACAATCCCAACACCTAATGGGAATTTAAGAAACAGGTATTGTAATAGTGTCATAATTTATAATTAGTAATATTAAGGCTAAGGATTACAAAACAAACAAACAAATGTTAAAATCTGTTACCTGAATATTTGTTTAGAAATGAAAAGGTTTGAAACAAGAAAATCTGCCAATGTAATGGCCTGCAAGAGGCACAGATAAGCACTGATTGCATAAAGTGTGGAAAATCACCCCAGGGAAGGTTCTAGATGTCCTCACCTCCGATGCCCAAGAGGTGCCCCAGCATCAGGCCCAGAGGCCAGCCAGTGGCTGACTTCCAGGCACTGCACATTTTATCCAGTTGACTCCTGAGGCCATAAAAGAAGTGAGTCAATGGCTTAGTCACTACTTGGCGTGTAGCAGGGGTTGGCTCCAAAAGGCCTTGAACACAAAGGCTGAGCCTTGCTGAGAAAGACCTCAGTTATTCCCTCTCTCTCCAGCCACTGGAAACCCCAGGCTGCTCCAGCACGGCCGCCACTAATGGGGAGAACAGACAGGGACTGGGGCAGGGTCAGGGATGAACTCAACTTTGTGTTCAAACCAACCTTAGCTTAGAATTTCAGCCAAACCCCCCATGGAAACAACTAGAGCTCCATAGTCAAAACATAGCTCAGTTCCATCCCCAGTGCAGCCACAAAATGAGCTGTGTGTCTTAGGCTAGTCACAGTACACATCTGGGCTTCATTTTCCTCACTGTACTCCTGGTAGGGTTTTATTAGGCTAAAATGAACTCGAAAATATGAAAAGGGCCCCTAGCACACAGAAGGGCCTCAACAAATGGTAGCTACACAGCCACCAGGGCTTGCCCTATGAAGCAGTAAAAGTGTCTTCCTGATGTTGACGCAAAGATTAAACAAGATAGTAGAAAATGTCAGGCACATTCTGCATGTATTAGGTTCTCAATAAGATGAATCTCGTTCTATCTAGCAGTTCCTAAACTCTCTCTTCCTCCAGTCTTTCCAGACTAATCAGAAGAGGAATGACAAATTCCTCCAGGGCTTCTTGACCAAACTGAAAAGACCCCTTGACATAATCAATGAGAAAGATATGGGCTAATTATTTACCAAGTCTATTCTCTCATCTTTCTGGGCATAAGATTGAACTATACTTCCCAGCCTCCTTCACAAGTCTAAGCAATCATGTGAGTACAGCCCACCAATGGGTATGAACAAGGACCTGCCTCACAAACCCTCCATGTTTTCTTTCTCGTCTTCTGGATGGATGCATTAGATTCCAAGGTCCCAGAGCAGGGGGCAAAGCTGCAGGATGGAAAGAACCTTAGTCTTGGGATTATTCAATAAACAACCATCGAAGTGTTAGAGAATGTCTATATTGCCTTTGTAGTTTTAAACTACTGGATTTCCAAGTTCGTTATAAGAGATACCAGTCAACATCTAAAGAGACCTACTCCCAATCTCTACTCACAAAACAGGCCACATGCGTAAGACGGATGTGCCTCCCCCAGGGATCTGTGAGTCAGATACTCCACCTGCAAACAGAATCGCTTTTAACACAGAAGTGCTCTAAAGGATAACTCATGGAGAATTACGTTGTGAGGCACCACCACAATGGCCAACATTTCTGAGTATCTGTTGTGTGCCCAGCACGGTGACACATACGGTTACTGCCCATGCTTCATCTAATTCTTCATGATAATCTTGTGCAATAAATATTATTAAGCCCATTTTACCACCAAGGGAATAGAGGGTCAGTTACATTAAGCAACACCTTCTCATTTTCACAGCAGAGAATTGGCTCTGAGGCACCACACACTGCCAGGGCCATTTCATATAGAAAGGAATAGGTCTTCCCCAGGGTCTTCTGGAAACCAACAGGGACAGAGAGTGACTGCATTGCTGGGTGGGGGGAGACGGCAATGCCTGAGCTTTGAAATATCCACCTCAGGTCAGTCCTGCCCAGGGTCACACATTTGATGCAGACATTTCATTTGTCTATTACCAGCATCCACCAGAGGCATATTCACTTCTGTGGGTTTGGAAGCTTTCCCCTACCTTTTCAGGCCAACCATTAAGTGGCTCCCATTCGAACTCTCAGCACGTTTCATTTTTATCTCTTGCTGTGTAAACTCAGGCAAGTCACTTAACCTCTCTGTGCTGCCATCCTCAAGATCCAGATGCTAACAGTGCCAACTCCCACCAGCTCTGAACTGGAATTAAAAAGTTCCTGGTTTGAGACCTGGATCTCCCGGCTAGGCACCTCTGGTCAACGCATTCTTTGTTTTCTGTAGCTCAGTCTTTCTGTCAACAACATAGGAAAAATAATGTTCACTATGGATGGATTCATTTAAACATTAAATACTGCATGGAATATTCTGTGGGTAGCTATAAATCTTTAAAATATACATGTCATCACTATTATTGGAGACAGGTCCTTTCTACTTCCTGGTAACAGCGGACACACTGTGTTTCTGTAGTGTGTCAACACTCAGCACAAAGCCGGACACACAGTCGGTGCTCTATAAATGCTGAACAACTGGGTGAATAAACAAATATAGGAATAAATGGGCTAGATGTCTAGGACTGTCAAACATTTCCAGGACCCAGGCTTTTTGTCCTCAAAGCAAATTTATTTTGGAACAATTATTTCCCTAATCCACTAGCTCAGGGCCTCAAACTTGATTTTCAATAACAATGATGGGACTTTCCCAACTTTTTCCGATAAGCGTAACAATAATGATCACTGAATACTTTACTTTAAAAATGCCTTTGCATCTATCACTGCTTTTTATTTTGTCAGCACCCCTATAAAAGCAAGAATTATTATTTTCATTTTGCAAATGGAAGGAAAAAAAAAAAACCTACTGAGGCCAAGAGAGGAAATGCAAATTCTCTCAACTTGGAAAGTCAACAGCTTCTTCAGAATTTCTAGGAGAAACTTGGTTTCAGTTATTCTTGTCCTTAGAAATCTGCGTGTCTTGGTTTAGGGGCTTAAAATAATGCCTTCATCACTCTGTTCTGCTGAAGTCCCTTCCGGTCAGAGTTTGGTGCCACTTACTAAATTTCGTCGACGTCTATGCAATTGTCCAATCTAGAAATTTGGAAATTCTCCTGGGTCCCTGCCTGTTCCTCACACCCCTCTACCTCCACCCCTCCACACACACTTGCCGACCCATGCACCCATAGGCACAAACCAGTCACCACGATTTCCCGTTTTCCCACTGAACAACACTCTAGAACCTTCTGCTCTAGTTCCACTGTTCCTGTGGCACAAAAAGTCACCATTACCTCTCAGCTGAATGGCCTCCATACCTGAGATTGACCACTCAGCCTCTATCTCTGCCTCCAGTGACCATTCCCACCACTGGAGTGATCTTTTAAACTTATAAATTCTATCCCATAGCCTTAGAATAGAACCAAAAGTCTTCACCAGGATGCATACGGGGACCTTCAGGATCCGCTTTCTACCTTCCTCTCTTATTACCTCTTTGGCCACTTCCCCTCATACTCAGATTGAATCAGACCAGACCAGACCAGACCAGAGGGACATCCTTGCAATTCCCCTTCCTCTCTGGTCTCTAATCCTGCACACGGAGTGTCCTCTTCACAGGGAACATTGTCCCTCGCCCCCACCCTTCCAGTCTCTAAGATGTGGCCTAAACATCACAGCTTCTTGGCTTCCTTTATCATTCAATATGCTTTGCTATTTGTGAAATCCCATCATCACTTGATGCCTCCATAAGAGTGCATTAAACTACCATTGCTCAATTACTTCCTCTCCCGTTCAATGTCCTCCCAAAGTCTGTGAAGTCCAAGGGAACAAGAGGAAATTCTTTGCAGGTACCTCTAGATGAACACATTATATGCAATGGAAAATTCAAACACTTGTTTAGTTTTCTCACTAAAAAGCTATGCTCACAAACACAGGAGGGATTCTTTAGAGTTTTCCAAGAGGGAGGAAATTCACATCCTTCTGCCATTTTGCTGGAATATTTTTCATTTCACCACCTCGGCCATTTCCCCTCCTTATCTCCTGCAAAATCGCTTAGTAAATTATTGGGGTGTCATTCCCTAAACCACTATGGCAGCTACTTGCCATATGTGGGTACTGAGCACTTGCCAGGCAGCCAATCCAAATTGAGATCTACCAAGTGTAAAATGCACACTGGACTTAAAAACTTGGTACAAAAATGTAAAATATCTCATTAGTAATTTTGAGATGTATTGAGCAAGTGATTTTGAAAATAATCTCATTTGTTTCTTGTTACCTTTTTTTTTTTTCTTGGTACCGAGGATCAAACTCAGGACTTTGCACATGTGAGGCAGGTGCGGGGCCACTGAGCTAAATACCTGGCCCATACTTTTTTAATGTGGCCACCAAAAAAACTTAAAATTGTGTATCTGGCTCACATTATATCACTACGGGACACCATCTGTCTGCACTGTTGAGCTCATCGGTGGTAGTCGTTTCCCAGGATAAATTCCAGTGCCAGGCTTTAGGATGGTGTTTATTACCTAGCTCCTCTTCATACACTGTAAGGTGAAGGCGACACAGCACAGAAGTAGATCACTTCTTAGTTTCCTTCCTCGGGGACAAAATGAGAGTGGCAGGTGTCCATTGGATGAGCAGCTTCAGAACCTGCTGTGATTTAGATATAGAATGTGCCCCCCACCGAGTCCCGTGGACACAGGTGGGGCTTTCAGAAGGTGACTGGGTCACGGGGGCACTGTACTCACCAGCAGGTTAAAGCACTCATGAATCCATAGCTGAATGTGCTGTTGGAGGAGAGGCCTGGTAGAAAAGCAGGTCATGGGGGCTGAGACCTGGAGAGGCATCAGCTCCTCCCTCCTTCTCTGCTTTGTGGACACCATGTCATGAGCTGCTCTCCTCCACTAAGGCCTCCCACCATGCCCTTCCTGCCTGGGAGCCAGATGACTGTGGACTGAATGCTGTAAAAACTGCGAACCAAAATAAACCAGATCTCCTTTAAATTCTAGGGGTCTGGTACTGTGCCCAGCAATGAGAAAACAGCTGAGACAGGACCCCACCATGCAATGGGCCCCTGAGATAAAAGGGTGAATTAGACGACACAGAGCCCACCTCAGGAGACCAAGAGCAGCTTCTTGATCCCTTCCATCTCTAAAGCAGCCACCTCATTTCCAATTTCTGATTTTCAGTGCACAGTCTATGAATTCCTCCACTTCCTTGGAGTCAGAACATAAGGAAGTCAGGGTCTTAGAACTTCAAAGGCACTTTTCCATTGAATCCCCATTACACAGTGTAAATATAGGGTGTCAGACTATTCTACACATATTTACTCAACCAATAATCACAGAAACATTATCTACTCTGTACAAAATATTACGCATTTTTACAAATTGCCTTATTTATTTTTCATATCAACCATGGGAGTTAGACATAAATACTGGCTTTTCAGATAAGGCACTAAGGTTCAGGAAAGCTTAGGAGTTGCCCAAGTTCATGCAGCCAACACAAGTTGCTGAAACTTGCATTTGAACGTAAATTTATATAGGTATAGAGAGATAGGCTGAAAGCAATTGGTATTTTATTAACCTAGCGTAAAATTACAGACAGAAGTTATTCATCATCTCACTCTAGCAGACCCTCTGCTGGTGATTCTTGCTTGTTCTCTTAGAATTTGATTTAAATATGACAACTAGAAGGACACTGTAAGAGTCAAAGTAATTTTAGCTACAATTTAATAATGTCCCAAGGACAGAAAATCCAACATAAATAAGTTTAATGCAAACAAAAATAAAGTTAGGGTCACATTTATCACCTCAGCAGTTTCAAAACCCTGAGATATTTGGCTTAAGACATAGCTTGTAAGTGCTCAACTCATAGCACTAGGCCCTGGCTTTTTGCTCCCTGGAGCTCCCCCAAGCTCTTCAAACTTCCCTTCTTCATGGAAAGGTAAGATTCTCTTGCCATGAGCCCACAAAAGCTTACGTGACTATGACTGGTTTAAAACTGTCATATGACCCTTTATAAACCAACCAATCACTGCAGTCAAAACGAGTGCTCTGACTGGCTAAGCCAAGGTCACTAGGTCACTCTTAGACCCCCCCAACCTCCCAGCATGCTCCATCTTACCCAAATCACATGACCTGATATGAGTGAGAGCATTTCTTGAAAAGAAATTGGCTATTATCAGAAGAGGGTAAAGAATGGATGTCTATAAGCAAAACCCACAAATGTCAACTGTAATGCTTATAATTAGTTGTACACAGGTAAACCAGCTCTCAGGAAAACAAACAAGCCCTGATTTCTGATGTGTAATGGTGCCAGTGATGTAAATGATCCCACCACTGCTAATTCCAGATTGCCAAATGTCTTAGTAATGGTTCCAAAATTTCTGATATTTACTACTCTTATTTTCATGAGCAAAGAGGCACTAGTTTCAGTAATCCCCGTATTCTCCAAAGGAAGCATCCTGCAGAGGAAAAAGGAAAAAACTCTCACAAGAGGAAGTAGTTAAAAGAAAGGCATTTTTTATCCTTTATGTGTTTTACATTTTAAGTGAAAGTCTTACAATCTTAACTCACAAGACATCCCTGCTTCTGTCCTCAGAGCCAGAGGAGAAGCAAGGGACAGCTCCAGTGAACTCTGGGTAGGCTGCTTTAGTTCTTCAGCTACAACAGAAAGATCTCACCCATTTAGCCAAAATCTCTCAACAAAGCACAGATGGCCTAAACTAAAGTTCTTCTTTGTACCTTAAAATTGGTGTTTATGTTATTATCATAACACCATTTCAAAGAAAATTCTGCCTTCTGTGAACATCTGTTGTCACTGATTAGAAACCACCACTTAAAATCCAGCCATTTTCCATCCTGCCCAATATTAACTGCAAACAGACAGCACGGCCAAGTTCTTCCATATAACTTATAACAAAGTCGGATGTTTCCATAAATGTGTATGCAGATGAAGACTCACCCTAGCAACTAGAAATGCAGGAAGTGAGACACAGATTGAAAATATGGGGGTAGCTGGTGCGGATATTTACTATATGAAGTTGGCTTACACAATTACAGAAGCTGACAAGTTTAAGATCTCCAGTCAGCAAGCTGGTTTGGGTCCTGTCCAAGTCAGAAGGACCGAGAATCAAAAGTATAAGGTGAGATCCAAGAGGCATAAGCTCAAGTCTGAATCCACAGACAGGAGAAAAACCAATGTCCCAGCCCAAAGACAGAAAAAATTCTCTTACTCAGCCTTCTGTCCTACTGGGGCCTTCAAAGGAAGGGATGAGGCCCACCTACAAGTAAAGCACAATCTGCTGTACTGTGTGTACCAGCTGAGTGTTAATCTTAGCCAAAAACACCATCACAGATACCCACAGAATTATGTTTAACCAAATATCTGGACTGATCAAATTGATACATAAAAGTCACCATCTCTCTTATAGTCCAAGTACTCAACAAGAGTCTGGTAATTTGAGACCATTACACATTTTACAATGCAGTTTCTCATCCTCCAAGTTCAAAGCTCCCGACTTAGGTCACCAGGTGAGTAGAGGAATTCCTAGGCTCTGCCACTGAATATCAGGAACTTGAGGGGGTCAAGTGATATTTTTCAAGCTTAAGGAAATCATAAAGGTCACCCTGGTCTAGCCCTGAGAATTGGCATAATAAAATGATTCGAGCTCAGCCTTTGAGATCAGATAGATCTGGGTTCTTGTCCTAGTTTTTCATCCCTGTGACAAGATACCTGACACACACAACTTTAAGAAGAAAGGGCTTGTTTTGGCTCAAGAACTAGCAGGTCCATTGCCATTAGGCTCCTTTGCTTCTGGGTCTTTGATGAGGTGGGACATCACAGCAGGAAGTCTGTGGAGGAAAGGAAGTGCTCACCTCATGGTGGGCAGGAAGAAGGGAGAGAATAAAGAACAGTGCTGGTGGGCCTCCTCCCCTCTTCGCTTTGGTTTCATCCTGGCCCCCATCCTATGAATGGGCTGCCTGCATTCAGTCCAGGTCTCCTCCCTTACTGTGCTATGACGTATGCCAGTCATCTCTGGAAATATGCACACACACACACACACACACGCATACATGGACATGCACACATACAGATGTGTGCCTTACTAAACCCCTAGGTGTTTCCCAAGCCCGTCAACCTAACAATCATGATGAGCCCAACCCATCAATGCCACTATACAGTTGACGACCCTGAGCAAATGTCTTACATTCTAAGAACCTGTTTCATAGCCCTGAAAAGGAAAATAACACAGATGATCTCCAACTTAGGAATTTTTTTTACTTCATAATGATGTACAAGTGATACATCTCCAACAGAAACCATACTTTGAGTGTGAATTTTGCTCTTTTCCCAGGCAAACAAAATATGGTCCAGTATTGTCTTACCATACTGGGCAGCAGTCATGAGCTTCAGCTCCCAGGAAGCCACACAATCTCAAGGGAAACAACCGATGCTCTACAGCATGCTGTGTTGCTGAGCTATCATATCAGGGAGGTTGGAAAATGTTAAATGCATTTTTCACTTAGGATATTTTCAACTGATGATGGATTTATTGGAACATGCCTGTCGTAAGTCAAGAGACTCTATATCTAGAATGAATAGGTATTCAGTAGACATTTGTTGAACTGCTAAATAAACGAAATAGGTAACTTGTTAGTAAAACTCAACTGAAACAGCAAAACTGAGAGACAGTAACAGTTGAAATGTACCACGACATTAAGACATTTCTAGAGTTTTCCAACCTGTCTAATCTCCATGGCAACCCAAAGAAGAGGGTATTTTGTACCCATTTTATAGGTGAGCAGACACAGGCCAGAAAGGTTCAGACATTTGCTTCCAGTCCTATATCCAGGAAGCAACAAGGTGTAAATTCCGAAGCCAAGATTTCAAGTACTCTACTACCTAGTGTATGGCTAGGATACAGAATGAAGGAGAAGTCCTTGGACCTAGCACAACATGGCCCACTTTTCTTTTCCTAAGACTGGCAAATGATGATATGAAGATTTATACCATGGGCTCTGGGGTGAGATAAATTTAACCCCCAATCCCAGCTGCACTGCTTTCTCACTCTGTGATCTCTGATGCACAGCTTGGTTGCTCTGACAGCCAGTGAGGTGGAGATGATAATAAATTGCAGAGAGAATCAAAGACTCCCATCCCAGTGCTCAGGACCTAGAGAAATAACACTAAACAATAACAATCACGATTCTAAAACAGTAACTATAATGTCAGCCATCGCACTTATACCATGACACAGAGCTAAAGGAAGGAGAGGGAGAAAGAAGAGGAGGAGAAAAACAGGAGGGGAAGGGAGTAGCTTGCGGGGAGAAAAAAGTTCTAAAATAGCTTCTGAAGACACAGAGGAACACTGTGGAAGCCTCGAATATTCCTCAGATTGGGTGTGGGTTGGAGGGAACCAAGAAAGTGGTGCGCGAAAGGACACAGACAAGAGTCCTTGAAGCCCACTCTCTGTAGTCACGTGTTGGACAGTGACAAGGGGGAGGAAAAACCCAGACGAGCAGCAATAGGAGGGAGCAGCACTGACAACTCAGAGCCCAGCAGCCTGAGGTCCTCCAGCCACGTTTCTCAGGAGCCGAAGCTTAGGCACAGGTGACTTCACTCCAGGACATCGGATGGCACGCACCTCCCTCAGCTCACCACGACACTGAGTTGTCAGCCACAGCCTCCAGACACATTCATTCTGGCCGTGATGCTATCTGCAGGGACCGAAGAGAATCCACATCGTACAAGCAATCCCCTCAGTCAGAGTAACCTCTTCCCTGGGCCCTGAGGCCCTCTGCACACCCAGACAGACACTGCTTTCCTGTTGGAAAGGGCAGGCTCGCAGGAAGCAGTTGAGCGGAAACTCAGATTCAGAGAGCAATTTGCTACTCATACGAAGCCATCACTCAGAAATGCAGCGACTGGCCTCGAAGCATCGGGCCATTGCCCATGGCTCTGCCTGGATCTGCGTGACCTTGAGGTACAAAACCGCCAAGATATGGAGTCTAATTACAATCTTCGGTACTCCGCAGAGACCTCATTCAGTGGGGCTACAAGCCACAGGACCCTGAACAAGAAGCAAAAGGCAAACGGAAGACCCTCCCTCCCCCACCCCGACTCCCCTCTGCCGTTTCTTCCCTCTCCATCCCCACCAACATACCATATTTTTTCTAGATGTTGCTGCTGAAAGCAACATCAGCAGTGAGGAGGGAGAGGAAAAGCCCAGACAAGCAGCAACAGGAGGAACAGCACTGACAGTTCGAGTCCAGCAGCCGGAAGCCCTCCACTCAGGTTCCAAGGAGCCTGTTTCAGCCCAGGAGGCTGAGAACTCAAGATCTATGGCCCCACCCTGGGCTTACTGGGTCCAAATCTATAACTCAACAAGATCTCCAGGGGACCCCATGCAAAGCCATGTGTGTGCAACAAGCACAGTTTGAAGAGAACCACGAACCACAGAAAGACAATGTAGCGAGAAACCTAACACCCTAAATTTAATAAAAGGTAAACCAACAGATGCCTACCTCACAAGTGCAAGAACCCAAGTTCAATCCCTGGCACCAAAATAAAGAAAGAAATAAACAAACCAATAGATGCCCAACAACTACCCTACTTCAAGGGCCCCTCAAATGCCAGGGATCTTCCATTCAGCTTCTCGACTGTCCCTCTCACCACTTCACAGCTATCAACCCTGAGATTCAGGCAGATAAGGTAACTGGCCCAAGGTGATTCCACCCACAAGGGACGGGCTGGGCCCATTATGGCTCACCCTAAGGCTGAGGACACAATTCTCCCTCCCAGAGCCCAGGACTGCGGGATTTCCTATCAAAGGAGAAGGTAGGGGGCTCTGAGATGAAAGGCCAATAGCATTACAGTTTGAGTAGGTTTTGTGTCCCCCAAGCATTCTGTGTGATTAAAGGTTCAGACCCTGAGGTGGCACTGCTGGGAGGTGGTAGAACCTCTGAGAGATGCAGCATAACCAGAGGTCCTGAGGTCACTGAGAATGCGCACCCAGAAGGGACGAGACACTCCCTCCGGTTTCCTCTTTGGCAGTGAAAACTCTTACACAAGCACATGCCTCCATCATGGTATGACACAGCTGAAAAGGGGGCCCTTGAGCAGAATTGGGCCAATGCAGGTACCATGTTTTTCAACCTACACATCTGCGAACTAAATAAAACTCTTCTCTTTCTAAATTAGCTGCCTCGGGTATTTTGTTGAAGTAACTCAAACCTGACTGATACAAATACTAACCATACCTGGGTAAGTCTGAGGCTCAAAAAACTAGACACACATCTCCTGAGAGCGAGCAGTAATTGCCTGGGAGAAGGAAAGATCTATAGCAGAAAATAATCCCTCTATTAGCGCAAGGAAACCGGAATGCTAGTTCTGATCTGTCGCTAGTCCTTAACTAACCCAGGAAAGGATGGAACTTACCATGTGAGGTTATTTATTGGACCACATATCTCATTTCTTTTTCAAATAAGCTCTGTGATTATTCTCATAATATATATGAGTAAAGTGATTTATAAAGGCCATGTCAACACCCAAAGAAAGCTGAGGTTCAGATAGTCTTGGGTGACCACAGAACTCAAGCTCTTTTCTTAACGATATGATACACAAAATGGTAAAGTCCTTCCTGGCCTAAGGATCTAGTGAATGAAGAAGAGGTGAACGGGGGAGGAATCATCTGCCAGGCTCAGTTATTCTTTTGGATCAAGAGGCAGACGATGCTAAACGTCATTCCAAATTTTCCACGCTAATCGTGCGCGAGTCACTCAATGTACTTATCTCAGTAATAAAGTCTTTGGGGATTCATTTCCAAATGTTTGAGAAAGGAGCTGACCGATTCAACTACACAGCATCCTCCTTCTCCAGGCCCTTGTCCCAAGGCTTGCAGGCACTGCCAAGCTGGAAAGAGTGAGACCAGAGGCCCAGCCCCAGATAAAATGCTCCGTGTCCATGAGGAAGGAGAGGCCACAGAAATGCTGCCTGATCGCTCTGTGCTGGAGAGGCCCAAGACGCCCTCCAGCTCTCCCCACTCATGCACACCCGACCTCTCCATCCTCTTCCTTCGCCCACCTCAGCCTCTTCCTTTCCGTCCTTTTTCCTGGAACCGATCATCTGTCTCAGAGTCTCAGAGAAGGACTGGTACTTCCTCCCACCTGCATTCCCGACCCCATCCCAATCCTTTGGCCCAGATGTTTCCTGATGCTCTTCCAACAGTCTGACCAGTGAGCAAATTGGGGTTCAATGCAGCCTTTCATCCCACAGCAAATTTAAAGAACTTTGTTATAGACTGGTGGTCTGTGTTCTCTCAAAGTTTCTGGGTTGAAATCCTCTCCCACCGGGAGACGGCATTAGGAGGCGGGGCTTTGGGGAGGTAACTGGGCCATGAAGGTACAGGCCTCACGATTGGGATTAGAACTCTTACAACAGAGACCCCAGAGAGAGTGCTCACCTATTCCCACCATATGGGATCTGGAAGAGGGTGCTGGCATCTGAGCTCAGGTTTCCAGCCTCCAAAACTGCGAGGGATGAATTTGTGTCGCTTAACAGCCACCCTGTCTGTGGTAAGTGGTCATAGCGGCCCCAAAAGAGGAAGACAAACCCCGGTATCTTAGTGCATTCCAAAGAACCAGGCTTAAAGAAGGGTTTTTTCCCTAGGCAAACGAGTGACCGCCAAGGACAAACAAATCCAAAATGAATGCTAACATCGCTCTGCATGCTAGGGACTCCAGTCAAGGGTAGCGTACCCACAGAAACAGAGACTCACACAGGAGGACAGTCACAGAGACAGCGGGGCTGGGGTGTATACAGCTCACAGGCAGAGCACTTGTCTAGCGTGTGCAAAGCCCGGGCTTCCACCCCCAACACCACAAAACCAGAACAAAGTAAGGAAGTAGACTCCCTTACACCCACCACTGCCTGGCTCAAATGTCCCCTACACACCGGGTTTCCAAATCCGCCTGTGTCAGCTCCCGCTCGAAACCTCTCAATGACTGCCCAGAGCACTGAGGACGCAGGGCGCCTCCTTCTATGGCCTGGGACGTTCTGCAGGATGGGTCCGGCTTCCTGCAGGGGCTCTCGTGTCTCTCTTCTCACTGCAGAAGCCAGCACCACCCCAGAGCTGGGCACCAGGAGTCCCCGCCATTCAGACAGCCCCACAGCTCACAAACACACAAGTGACCGTTGCAAGCATGAGGCCAGCTCCTGAGACGCGGCATTCAGTGTGATCCGCACACTGCCCGTGGTCCCAGCCAACACCACCGGTCCCGGGGAAGTGCTTCTCGGCATCCTTTGTTTTCTATCTTTAAAGCAAAAGGCAACTGCAGCCGAAAGCCTGAAAGGATGTCCCTGGCGCCTCTGCTGATCGCAGAAGCGAACACTGCACTGGGAGGCACAGAAAATTGCAGCATTGAAAACACTTCAGCAGGGCGAAATACAAATTAATTAACTCGTCACATCCTTCCTCGGTGATAAGACGGACACGATATGTTCTTACAAAAGGAAGCACTGTTAGCTGGCGATGCCCAACAACCATGTGCTTGCTTCCCTTCGTGTTTTCATCCGCGGGTCCAGAGGTACCCAAGAATTAGCACGGTATTCGCAGCCGAAGGATCTTTATTGCTCTCAAGTGTGTGTGTAGGTCCAGATTCCACTTATGACAAGTGTGAGGTAAAACTTCTATGCTCTATGGTGACCACTGGCTGAACTCTGAACACCAAAATCATTTAATGACTTTGAATTTAAATTAAGACTGAAATGAATTTCAATCTTATTAAAATTATGTAGTTTGCGATTTGATGCTTACTAATTATTACATTTTCCTTTTTAAGCGTAATAGGCCACTGAAAATGTTTAGACATAATATGTGGTCCCCTTTGTGTCCTCGGGCTCTACAAATATTGCCATCAGGGTATCTCCATACTTCTAAGGCCACTGGAATTTCTGGAGTGTCGCAAATGCACAAACTTTGCTCTCAACCGTACCCCAGGGCCTTTGCACATGCTGAACATTTGCCAAGAATACTGCTACTCTGCACTGTTCACCTGGACGACTCTTCCTCATACATCACAGTTTACTTTAAATTTCCTAACCTTTTGGAAGCCCTCCTTAAGTCACCTGGATAAGGATTATTGCCTTATAAAGCACCCAGTTTACCTGTTCATCACTGTACCCACAGATCCATATCTGCCTTGCCCAATAGACTGTAACCTTTTAGAAAACATTGCGTCTATCGTATCCACCTTTTACTCTGGCACCTGAAACAAAACCAAGCTTACAGTAGATGCTCAATAAATATCAGGCAGCTAAATGAATGGCAGAAGGCAGCTAGCCTGCTCTGACCACATTGGGCCTCAATCCTGTGTTCATATCTCTCCTGCTGAGCCTCAAGCCAGGAGCCAAAATGAGGTGTGAATAACTCATGGTTAGCCTGCAGGTCGGTTAGCTTGGACGGCAGAATTCTGTCCACGCAGGGCCTCTGCATCTGTGCATTAACTGCCGATATTTAAGAACTAGTAAATTACACTTTAAAAGCAGATTTCTGTTTCTCTGGAAAAAGCCAAACAGTTGGCGATCCTTCCTCATGGCAGCCACCCTGAGAGCTGGGACACATTCGTGCCATGTAAGCACAGAGCTCCTTATCCAGCCACCACAGTCCGGAGTGACCCTGCTGTGGTCTCAAAGCTCGGCCGTTGCGGACTTAACCTCCTTGCTCTGGTGAGGAGAGGCATAGCCCAGATGAGAGGATCAGGCTGCCAGGGTGTGGCTGTCCCGAGGGGATGACTGCTAAGGGCACTGTCACGCGGCCTCTCTCTTCTGCTGGTCCCGCAGATGCCGTCCTTCCCTCTCCCTCTCACCCTGGGACAGTGCAGTCTGCAGAAGGACATGGCCAGAGGCTGGCACCTTCATCCTGGGCTCCCAGCCTCCAGCATTGCAGGTAATGTCTCTTCTCCATGAATCCCCTAGTCTATGCTGCTAGGGTTTGGATCTTGAAGGTCCCCCAAAGGACCATGCGTTACAGGTTTGACCCCCAGGACAGTACTATTGGGAGACAGTGGCACCTTTAAGGGACAGGGCCCAGTGGAAGTCACAGAGGGGTGTTCTTTGCTTCCTGGCCATGAGGTAAAAGGCTTTGCTTGGCCACATGTCTGCCACCCTGCGCTGGTGGCACAGGCCCAGCAGCCACAGGGCAACCAATCACCAACAGGAACCTTCAAAACTGTAAGCCAAAATAAACCCCTCTTTATAAGTTGACTGCCTCGGGTATTTTGTTACAGTGATGGAAAGATGACTAACACAGTGGTACGCCATTATGGCATCATACAGCAGAGTATTGCAGAGATTAACATCCGGCCACCAAACCTTTCTCTTCTTCCTCCTAAGCTCACAGCTCAGTTGCATCTCCCAACCTGCCCTGCAGTTCATCGTGGCCATGTGTCTGTTACTTTTCTCATTGCTGACACAAAATGCCTAATGGCCAGAATCAAAGAAGGAAAGGTTTATTTTGCTCACAGTTTATAGAAGTCTCGGTTCACAGCTGCCTGGCTCCAAGTCAGGGTGGCACAGAAGTGGGGCAGCACAGAGAGAAACATTTCATGACAGAAAGGAAGCGGCAGGAGACCAAAGCAGAGAGGAAGCAAGCAGCAAGCAAGGACAACAGCCTCTTTCTGTCCCTTACATCTTACCCAGGGTGCCCACCCTTAGGAGGGGTAGCGCTCACACCCGGGGGGGCAGCCTCAATCCTAGCATTACACCCTTCATCCCAGTACCCCACTCCCCAGATCCAGCCACCTACTCCGCATGACGCTTTGGGGGGACACCTAGATATAAGCCACGACACCATGTGACTGGGCTCTAGTTCACTACCTCCGAAAAGAAGAGATGAGGTCCGCCTCCAATCCTGGCCCAGGAGAGACTCCCATCCCTGCTCCTCCCTCGTCCCTTGTCAGCAGGCTTTGCACAGATGCCCCGGGCAGCCCTAGACCTCGGGAAACCTCCCCCAGTCAGAGGGCCTTAGTGCTCCATGGGGAGGGGCCTCGCCACTCACCTCCGTCCACCAGGAGCACCTGCACTGGACCATCTCTCTAGTGAGCAAAGCATTCTCCCTGTACGAAAGCCACTGAAATGCTGCTGTGCCTATCATAGTATCTAACGTTTTCTTAATGTAACCCCCATAGGTGTTTGAGCTTGGAAACTCTATATAAGCTCTTGGAAGGCGGAGATGTTGTCTCGTTCACATCTTTATCTGCAGTTCCCAGAACAGTGCTGGGCCCACAAAGGATGCCAGAAATGTTTGTTGAATGGACAAATGAGTGAATGGACAGGAGCAGAAAGAACCCGTATAAACCGCAACGTAAGGCAGGCTAACTCACTCCACACTCCACCCTGCCTGAGAGCAGCACCAGTCCCAGCCGGCACAGCACAGCTTTCTGCCCTGAAGACCCTCTCCAGCTGGCTCTATTTATTTCCGTTCTCTCCTTCGCTTTCCTGCCTCACACCTGCACCAAGGACGGCAGGCGGTGACCTGGGGTTGGTCTGAGGGAACAGCTGTGAAGTCAAGGCCGCTGACTAGAAAACAAACTGCATGCAATTACCTGCTATTCCGTCCTGATCTCATCTGGAACCTGCTGCCCCCGTCTCTGCGTCTGCTCCCCCTTCTCCTGGCTGTAGAAGGCTCTGAAAGCAGCTTCACTGGACAAGAGGGAGACTAGGACAGACTTCTCCTCACGACACATCAGCAAGTGTTCATCCTATACCAACTTAGGCACAGCAGTTGTGGTAGTGCAATTTCTGTCACTACTCTGATGCTTAAAATAATAAAAATAATATTTTGTATCACACCTTTAAAAACCCATCCCTTTGTATTATTCCATTTAGCATCCAAATATCCACGTGACATTGGAAGGCAGGATAGGCATCAGTGTCCCCATTATACAGCCGCAGATAATTCTCACACTTTTGCTTCCTGGGTGCCAGGCACTATGTCAAGGACGCGAGTTATTACATCAGTTACAACTCAGAATAACTTAGGGGATGTGTTCTATCATCATCGATTCGCTCTACTAATGAGGACAGGACTCTGAGTCCATGAAGAGGAAAGGATGGAGTCGGGAATGGAATTCCCACGTGGCCGGCTCCAAGGTGCAAAGCGGTCTGCTGTTACCACCTTAGCGAGTCTTCACTCAGTAGGTTGTGCTTGCGATGTGTGTCTCCTCTACTTTACCATGAGCTCCTCCGTGCAAAGACCAAGACAGATGTACAGCCCTTGGCAGCTAGGACAGAGTGCCACCCTCAGAACAGTACATGTGTGGTGCATGAAAAGGAGCACCAGGGACAGATTAAGAGATTAATTCCCATCTCTAGCCATACAGCTAGCTAGTAACTCCCTGGCTTGAGAGTCACAAACAGTTCTTTCGAATCCAAAGGTTTTTCAATGACAAGAATAATAATAAAAGGAAGAAGAGTGTGATGATATTAGCTACCATTTACTGAGAACTCAAATCAGCCACTTGTATACATACGTGATTTCATTTAACTCTTTAAATAGCCTTGTAAAATGGGCACAATGATACCTTCATTTGGAAACAGAGTCTCAATGAGATAAAATAACTTGCTTGAGGTCACCTAGCTAATAAACATCACAGACTCAGTTTGTCACTTCGGGGTTACCTAACACTCACTAGCTCCCTCTACTAAGAACCGGATCTGGTCTCCATATCTATTCCAAGTTGACTGGATCGTTCCCTTCAGCCAACCCAAATCATTACTCTCGAAGATTCTTGTGACAGAGCTTCACCTCTAGAACAGGCACCTAGGATATGGGGAACATCTGCAGAACTAAACCGGAGGGGTCAGAGGAGGAGCAGACTTTGGCATCAGACAGGCGAGGGTGTGAGCTCCGTCACTCTTTAACAGAATGAGCGGTCAGAGAGAAGCAAGGAGGTAAGTTGCAGAATTTAAGAGTTCTCTAGTAAGTGCAGCCTGGACTCCCTAACACGTCTCAGGCCCCACTGTTATGTGAGGATTTTCTACTCATGCATCCATCTCTCTACCCATTTTTTTCTAGTTATCAACCAATCTAGCAGCCTTGCACCCTTTCTTTTATCTGCCTTTTTACCAATCTACCTTTCCATGATCACTCTTTCTCTCTTCAGTCTTTCCCTTGCACCCATGCATTCAACGAACATTTGTCAATCAACTATCTCGTTTCAACACTGTATTGGGCTTTGGGGTCACAGAGATTAAGAAGACACGGGACATAGCATAGCATAGTGGTCAAGAATGAGTGTCAAGAGGCACAGAGAACAAAGTTAACACCTAGACTCTGTCCCTTGATGCCCTCGGAGAAAGCTGAGTCTTCTGAGCCTCATTTCCCCCTTGCATAAAAAGGGGTTACATAAATCATAGGGTTGTTTGGAGAAGAGTACAACATTGAGCCCTTAACGAGGGATGGGTTACCTTTAGTTAGCACTGTTATTATAAAAACCACTTGCTGCCCTGGAGGGACTTGGATGTTATTGGGGAGGCACCGTCTTCATAAAGCAAGACATCTGATAGAGGGCAAAGTAGTGAAAGGTGGCTAAACTCAGTCCAGGGTATCAAGACAGAAAGACATGGAACCCAGCACCTTTTCTCACCCTAAGATGCCTCTTTCAAGAGAAGTTAGTGTGAATTACCTGATGCCCTTGAGGCATCTGAAATGACTTTGTGGGTAATAACACTCTGACCAAGGTCTTTGCAGAGGTGGTTTTCAGTACTCCAGTTATACACTGACGTTATTTTTAAATTTTATTTTATTAGTACATGTGTTGCACATGCATTTTAAATCATCTTGAGGAGTGGGTACATCTACATAAAACAGCTTGTTTCTTTTCTCCCCCTTCCCTACTCCTTTAGTTCTCCTTCTGCCCCTCTTCATTCTGGATATGATTAATCTTAGTTCATGTTTATGGCATACAATGTCTGCATTCACTGCGGTTATTAGTAACTTGTACCTGCCAAGTTTTCACTCTACAATTTTCCCATCCTCGGCCCTCACCCTTGGTCCCCTGGACCCCTTCCCATCTGTAAGAGATCTATCTCCTTGTCTCCTTCTACCCATCCTTTTTTTTTTTTTCTTAATTTGTACTTTGCCTTACTCAAATGAGAGATACCATATGGTATTTAAGTTTGTGTGTCTGGCTTATTTTACTCAATATTCAATATTCTAGGTGCATCCATTTTTCTACAAATGACTCAAATTTGTCCTTTATAGCTGAGTAGTATTCCATTATATATAGATAGAGAGAGAGAGAACATGCAAAATTTCTTTATCCACTCACCTGTTGATGGGTACACAGACTGTACCTAAGGTTTAGCTGTTATGAATTGTGCTGCTGTAATCACTGGTATGCACGCAGCACTGTACTATGATGTCTTAAGCTCTTTGGGGAAGATGCTTAGAAGGGGGATAGCTGAGTCATGTAGAATTTCCAATTTTAGTTCTTTGAGAAATCTCCATACTGATATCCACGATGGTTGTACTAGTTTACATTCCCACAACAATGTAGCAGGGTTCCTTTCCCACCACAGCCTCACCAGCATTTGTTGGTTTGTTTGTTTGGTACTCAGGATCGAACCCGGACCTTGTGCTCAACGAGGTAGGCGGTGGAACCACTGAGCTAAATCCCTGGCCCACATTTGATATTTTCTGGTATCTTGATGATTTCCATCTCCCTGGAGTAAGAGGGAATCTTAGTGTTGTTTTACTTTGCATCTCCCTAATGGCCAGGATGTTGAACATTTTTTCTTATATTTGTTGGACATTTATACTGCTTGCTCTGTGAAGTGTCTGTTCATTTCACTGACTAGATCTTTAATTTTAGGCAGTCAAATTTTGGGGTTTTTTTTTTGTTTGGTTTTTTGGGGGTTTTTTTGGTACCGGGGATCGAACTCGGGGGTCCTTGCGCTGTGAGGCAGGCAGCAGAACCACTAAGCTAAATCCCCAGCTCTTGAGTTCTTTATATGTTCTAGATATTACTCCTCTGCCTGAGGAGTAGCTAGCAAAAATTTTTCCCCATTCTGTAGGCTCTTTCTTCACTCCACTAATTGACTTTTTCAGAGCTTTTGTCTGATGTAATCCCATTTACTGATTTTTTGCTGTTATTTCTTGAGCATTTGAGGTTGTTTAGAAAAATTTTTCCTACACCTTGTATTCAAATATTTTCCCTATTTTATCTTCCAGTAAGTTGAATTTTTATGTCTTTGGTCCACTTTGATTTTCATTTAGTACATGCTAAGAGATAAGGGTCCGGTTTCAATCTGCTGCACACCGATAAATAGTTTTGCTGGCACTTGTTGAACGGGCTGTCTTTCCTCCGATGTACGCTTTTGAACCCTTTCTCAAAGATCAAATAGCTGAATGTGTCTGGGGATGTTTCTGTATCTTTTATTCCGTTCCATTGGTCTATTTTTGTTGCAGTACTAACAATTTTTATCACTACTGCTTGTAGCACAGCTTCAAGTCTGTTACTGTAAGGCCTCCTGCTTTGCTCTTGTTACCCAAAACTGCTTTCGCTATTCTGGATCTCTTGTGTTCCATTTAAGTTTTAGGATTGTTTTCCCTAGTTCTGTAAAATATGCTGTTGGGATTTTGATTGGGCCTGCATTTAATCCGTATCACAGTTTAGGAAGTATGACCATTGTGACAATATTGGTTCTGCCTGTCCAGGAGCAGGGGACATCTTTCCATTTCCTGATGTCCTTTTTCAATCTCCTTTTTCAGAGTGCGTTTTCTTTGTAGAGGTCCTTCACTTCCATGGTTGGGTTAATTCCCAGGAATTTCATGTTTCTTAAAGCTACTGTGAATGGTACTGTTCTCATAATCTCCTTCTCATCAAGTTCATTATTGATGTACACAAATGTAATGATTTTTGTATGTTGATTTTATATCCTGTTCTGTTACACTGTTGAAGTTGGTTATTAATTGTAAGAGTTTTTTAGTGGAGTTCCTTGGGTGTTCTGTGTAGAGTATCATGTCATCTGAAAATAATGATAATTTTAGCTCTTCCTTTCCTATATGTATCCCTGTTATTTCTTTGTCTTGCCTGATTGCTCTGGCTAATGTTTCCAGTACTACGTTGCATAGACATGGTGATAGTGGGAATCCTTGCTCCTGATTTTAGGAAGAATGATTTCAGTTTTTCCCCCACTTGATATGATTCTTGCTGTTGGTTATCATAAATATTATATGCTGATGTTCTTTGTGTCTCCCTTTATGAGTTTAATAGATTAGTATTCTCCCATACTCTACATCAAGAATGTCTCTGGAACTTAATATATCTTTGGTTCATCATAAAATTATAGCAGTGAAAAGTGCCTTAGATACTATCTAACCCTAAGCTTCTTTCATTTGGTAGGAGGCAAGGCCCGAGAGCTTAAGTGACTAGCCCAAGACAACACACCTAAGCTAGTGATCCTATTGGAACCAGATCCAAGGTCTTGTGGTATCACCCCAGGGTTATTTCCAGCCCATAACACTGCTTACTCTTCTGTTTTTCATACTACTTTTACACCAAGCTGTCACTTTCTAGTCATCTTTCCAGGTTTCTCTGTAGCTCATCCATAATATGATGAAAAGTTTAGAACCAAATAGTCTTGAAATGTTTCATTAGTCTCCCCAAATCTGCCTTCCTGTCTGTAAAATTACACTGCTAACCTCCCAGACTTGATGTGAAGGTTAAATACATGAAAGTTCTTTCAAGAAACGGTATATGCTGCCTTTGATCCTTGGAGTAGCCTGTAAGTGGAAGAGTCAGGATTCTGCCTTAGCTGGATCTAACAGCAGTTATGTATGCACTTTTTATCACACTTAGTAGATGCCTGCTAAATAAAAGAAACTGGCTCCCAAGAAAGCGAAGTAGATGTACTTTTATCTATTCTTCTATCCTGGATGTTATGCATAAAATAAGCAAACATTCAATTTCTACCTCTAATAGGGAGCACCTTCTCTTCCCTGCCAGAGGAGTGCAACAGAAAAGTAGTTAAAAAGAGGGTCTACATAAAATCCAATCTCCTAACATAATACAAAAAAATATTTCATGTGTGAAGCCTGGGCTCAATCCCTAGCACTGAAAAAAAAAAAAAAATTTTTTTTTTGGGAGAAGGCGGGCCCAACCCCCCCCACCAAAAAAAAAAAAAAATTTTTTTTTTGGGAGAAGGCGGGCCCAACCCCCCCCACCAAAAAAAAAAAAAAATAGTGGACCAGAAGATAGAACAATAGAAATTACACAATCTCAACAATACAGAAAAAATAGACTAAATAAAGGAAAACGAACAGAGCCTCTGTGACTTGTAGGATTACAGCAGAAGACCTAACACTGGCGTCACTGGAGCTCTAAAAGAAGAAGAGGAGCAAGATGGGTCTGCAAAGAGAAGGGCTGGTGCTGCCAGGGGCCCACAGTGTCTTCAGCTCTTCGACAGCTCATGTCACGCCTGCTGCCTCTTCCTGCACAGCAGTTTCCTCATCTCAGACCTGGGCTACATATCTGCTACGAGGAGCCCTGAGTTTCTAGCTTTTTTCCCCTTTGAGAAATCTCTGAAAGCAGAGCTCTAAGTGAGATACGATTGTTCCACTTCTACGCCTAGAAGGTTGAAGCTGTCAGCAAAAGAGAGGCCTGGAAACAGGGCAAACAAAACCTGTGGCCCATGATGCTGCCTTAAAAACATGAAACCAAGGCAAAGCTCAACTACTTTTCTCACACCTGTGTAATCAACACAACAGAGTGTTCTTAGGGAACCGCATAATGAGATTTCTCAGTCTCGACACCCCTGGCATTATGGGCCAGATACTTCTCCATTATTGGAGACTGCCCTGTGCATTGTAGGATGTTGAGAAATGTCCCTGGTCTCTTTAACCCTAGAGGCCGGTAGCAGTACGCCAGGCCAGTTTTAAGGACCAAACGTGTCCCTACATACCACCTAGTGTCCCCTGGTTGAGAATCACTGCAGTAGATCCTGGGAGCACTGAGGAAATTTTCCAGAAGCTGTCATCATAGTGGACATATTGAAGGATAGGAGGAACGGGAAGAAAGATGGAGGAAGGAAGGGAGACAGGGGTGGGGGTGGTATACCGCCTCCAGCAACTCCAACTTCATTCTCTCTTTAGCCTGTTGGCATCGATTAATTTATCATATTATCTAGTTGTCATCATGGAAGAAAGCTAGGGCCCCGGGGCATCTGAAACAGAAGGAGACAGACGAATTCATCAGAGTGGTCTTGTGGAGAAAGAAGGAAAGACCAAAGATTCAGGCTCCTTAAAGGAGGAGGGAGGAGGTGGGAATTCAACATCGGAGGCAGTAATGTGGGTGTGCTAGACTGTGCTCCTTGTGTCTGGCACCAAGTATCCAAACTAACAAGAGCGATTTCTAGTAGTTCAGAGTTGTCACTGGGATTTCGCAGATCCAGAGTAACTTAATTTTCCTCCGAGCCTTCTGAAGTGGGCAAGGAAAGATCTTCTTTTGCCCACTCGCAAATTTAAAAACTAAGACCTATACCGGGAAACAGAGGCATTATCGCATAGGCACTAAAGGTGTGGGTCTTTTAATAGACTCATCAGGCTTCTACTCCTGGCATTTCCACTTACGAGTTACCTAATTGGCGGGTGTGGGTGTTGCTCAGCAAACACACAATAAGTCAGCAGCTAGCGTTACCAGTTATCACTGTCTGGCCCGGGAGGCTGACACCAGTGAATGAAGGGTCAGATCTTTCGATGTCACCGTGGAGAACAGCACTGCTTGAGTATTCTGTGATGACTGGGAAGGAGCATGGGCATGAAGACTGATCACTGAAGGGCCTGGCACTCTCCATTATCTTAGCGATGAGTCTCACTACACCAATGAGAAGCAGTCAACAATATTGTCATTTCACCGGTGAGAACCATCCGAGGCTGGGCGAAGTCAACAGCTCACTGTCACTCAAGACACGGATGGGAAAAGAGTTTGGATTATTTCGGTCATCTTTGGCAAGGACTTCCTGCCAGGACTTGTTTGCACCAGAGCCATTGCCGTGGGCCTTGCCTGCTGCCCTTTTCCTGATATGTGTGTGGCTTCTTGCTCCTCTGTGAGGGTTACATTTCCAAACCCCCGGATGGGTGCCTGAAACCACCGAGTACTGAGTCGGATATATGTATATAGTACTCTGTTTTTTTCCTCTTTGCCCTAAAGTACTGCCATATACACCAGTGTTAATCTTTTTTTTTTTTCCATGTTTTATGCACTGATGCCTCCTTTAACATCACTATTCATCTACTTTGAAGACATTATTAAGCAAAACAAAAGTTGCTTAAACACAAACATTTTGATATTGGAACAGTCAATCTGATAACCAAGATGGCTACTATCAGGTGGATAGCATTAACTGCACAAAAGAATGATTAAAATCCCACTGAGCTATATCCCCAGTCTTTTCTTTAGCTTTTTATTTTGAGACAGGGTCTCACTAAGTTACTAAGGCTGGGCTCAAACCCACACCCAGCATCATTTCTTTTTATCTTAATAGCAATCCCATCGTGTAACTGCCATTTTTCCCTCCAGTTTGCATATGGCAACACTGACACCGACAAGATCTGATCTGGTCAAGGTCACATAGGACTCTGAAACCCAGTTCCCCTGATCTCCACCACGTGAGATCTTCACATGCTGACAGATCGTGCTGTACTCTTAGAAAACCCTCCTGGTTATGACTTAAAGCTCCAGCACCCCGCCAGCTTTAGAAGTTAGGTGCCAAGGGAATAGTGAGCCCTCACTGTCACAAGCTAGGGCGAAGCCGCAAAACCTCTGTCCACTGAACTGCAGCCTCCCCAGCACACAGAGTGTCAAATGCAGAGAGAAGACAGTGGAACCCTAAGCTATGTTACATTGAGAACTGGTCTCTTAGATCAGGATGCAGGGACTCTTGGAAGACAGGGCTGTTAAAGAGAAGGTAGGCTCTGGTGTCCAAGTATTCAGGACATTCTGGAACTTTCCTGAACAGGACAGCTCATTCCTCTGTCCTCACTCAGCCACGAGATTGCCTATAAGCTGGCCTCCCTGGCTCTTCAGCATTTGTCATTCTTGCTGCTGGCGGAACTGGTCTTATCTGTGCATTGATGAGTCATGGTTTCTGTACATCTTAGTGTTTTCTCCCTGCAGGGAAGATGCCAGTAAGTACCTCTACTCTCGCGGCTCTTAATACTCCACGCCTCCCTGTCAGGACTATTTCTGAAGCTCTTAAAGAAAATTGAACTTTTTGGCAGTTGGAGTGCAGTGGCTGAGTGGGGAGAAAGCATGTGGGTTTGGGGGAATGTTCTCATGATTAACAGATTGGAACAAATGTTCCAATGCCTCTTCCTCTGGTTTTGTCAACTTGAGAACCTGGAATGTTCTAGATTCTCACATACACTGGGTGTGAGAATTACGGGCTTCTGATACTATACAAATCAAGGGGAAATGACTTCTGGTAACTTGCACACACAGCAAGCAGGCACGATGCCCACTTTATGGGACATATTATCTCTTTTAGAGCCAGTTCTTGGTTATGAAATGAATGGTATTAGACTTTGAGTTACACAGGACACCCTGGGTCACAGTTCTAAGCCTGAGAGACCTCCAGGACCTTCTTTGGACTCGATTCTCTCACCTGTGAGATGGACAGAGTAGATGGAATCATCCCCATGGGTGTCATTTTTCTCAAACACTACGTAATCATGGGCACGATGCTTACTTTCTCTGGACTACAGAATTCCCATCTATGGAAGGAGCTGACAGGGTCAGCCCTGCCACTTCACATGAGGAGAATTAAAATTAAATGGTGGACATGATTGTGCTTGGTTCAGTCTATCGATTGTGAACGAAACCAGGGATCCCTGGCTGATCGGTGCATGTTCTCGGGTTGCTAGCAGGAGCAACCTTCTCTGAGTTACATGGACAGCAATGTGCATTCATTCATTCATTCACGTATTTGTCTGATTACCGTTCATATCTCTGCAGCAGCGATGGCGAACCTTTTGGAGTTCACAAAACAGCAACCCCAAACCCACTTGTTTACCACAAAACGCCAACACACTGCAATTAAACCTGAATACTGAGGTATTAGTTTAGAAAAACTAAACTAAGCATTAATGTCTTTTGTCTTAAAAGCAAAACAGAGCCAGGGATTTAGCTCAGTGGTTCCGCCGCCTGCCTTGCAACAAGTGCAAAGACCTGAGTTTGATCCCCGGTACCAAAAAAAAAAAGTCAAAATGAATAACACGCATGCCATAGATTCCCCACAGAGTCTTATTGGGACAGTCTTTAGGGCTTTTTTATTTATGGGTCTATTGGGGGGAGGTCGTAAGACTATTTAACATGATATCTACCCTTTCCACACAATCTTCAGTGTACAGTATGCTCTTACTGACAGCAGGCACCACCCTGTACAGCAGGTTTCTGGGGCTTACTCAGCTTTCCTTACTCAAACCTGAAACCCATTGAGAGTCAGCTCCGCATTTCCCCACCCTCAACCCCTGGGAATCACCGTTCAACTCTGTTTCTCTGACTTTGGTTATTTTAGATGCTTTGCAAAGGAATCCTGTAGCAAAAAGGTTTGTGACTGGATTCTTTCATTACAATAATATCCTTCAGGTTCCTACATCATGTGGAGGGTAAATAATTCCCCCCTTCTTTTTGAGGGTAAATAATTCCATTATATGTCTATACCACATTTTCTTTAACCATTCATCCACTGACAGGTATTTAGACTGTTTGTATATTTTGTGTATTGTAAGCATTACCTTGGTGGACCTGGGGGGTAAGGAGATATTAGGAGTTCACAGATAAGCAAGAAACTTATCAGGAAAAGGGCAGGAAGCAAGAATCACAGCAATGGCTCCAGAGCTGACGAAGCCTCCCAGGAAGTTCTCACTGAGGTGAATGAAATCACATAAACTCCTCCTCCTGTCCCTGTTTCACGCATTCAAGACTCCATGCCCCAGCCTAAAGCAGTGACACAAGCCTATAACCCCAGCTATGTAAGAGGCTGAGGCAGGAGGGTTACAAGTTCAAAGCCAGCCTGGGAAACTTTTCTCAAAATAAAAAAATATAATATGAAGGGCAGGAGGCACAGCTCTATTGTCCTTGGGTTCATACCCAGTACTGAAAAAAGAAAAGATTCTGAGCCCCAGAAGACAGCCTCTGATTGACCAAGTTTAGGTCACCTGCACATCCACTCTGGACTGCTCTGCATCTAAAGATCTGGCCCTTTCAGGATGGCGGGAGTCTGAATTCACTCTCCTACCGAGACCATACCGAGTGAGGAAGAATCACTCTCTGAAAGAAAACTGGGATCTGGTGGGAAGAGGAATAAGAGTCTGGGAAGCCCCTCCGTAAAAACTAAGTACTGCCCAGAGGTTTGTCAAATGCCTGAACAAATCACAGTGTTCCACTCTCGGACAGGACCACTGTTTGTTCTACTTTTCCCCAATCCGTGCCCCACCATAGGAAAACAGTAGTTTCGTGATAAATGTTGTGGGGTTGTTTCCTTTCCTTCGCCTTCTCTCTTCACTTCTCCCGTTTTCCCCTCTTCTTTCCATTTCCTTCCCTCTTCTCCACTTCCCTCTCCTCTTTGCCTCCTTTCATCTCCTTCCTTCCCCTCCTTGTTGCTGCATCCCCCCTTCTTGTCCCTGTCTCTCACTCTACTCCTATCTGAAAACGTTTCCTAGGGCAAAGGGAGTCTGGAGGATCTCAAGAGTCTCTTGAACTCCCTGAATTAGAAAAGAAAGGACTATTCTCCTGGTCAGTCGCACCCTCCTTCCTCCTAGTGTCCATACACACACGCATGCACATACACACAGCATGCACACATGCACAGACTTAGGTCAGCATGTACACACACACACACACACACACACACACACACACACACACACACACACACACACACAGGAGCACGTACACACACACACACACACACACACACACACACACACACACACACACACACACACACACACACACACACCTTCCTCTCAGGCAAAGACCCCGGCTCCTTAACAGCATCCACAGTCATCTGTCATATTCAGGCGAGACTCATGCAGGTACAATCTGGATTCTTTGTCTCCCCTGTTCCCACTGGGCTGTGAGAGACAGATGCATACGCAGCTGGGGAAGCACGGTCACCCCTGACCAACGGACAGGTCAGGGACAGACACCGAGAAGCGCGATCCAAATGCTGTGAGAACCGACGGGCACCCCAAAGAGCCACTGTGAAGGGTCTGTGCCTGACCAGAGCCTCAGCAGCTCACCAAGATGTCCCCCCAACAAGCCATGCTGGGGAGTAAAGCAAACACTGCAGAGAGATGCAATGCTGTGGCTCTTACTGGAAAGCAAACGAGAGGCTGCAGACAAAGACAAACTGGTAAAAATTCTAGCAGAAGAGGCCAAGGTCACGGACAACCAGGAGCATCGAGGAAAAACACCAGGTACCCTTCTGACAGCCTAATAGCAGGGAAAGAATTGTGCTCGGCAACCACTCTGAAGGCCGACTTTCTAAAGAACTGCACTACCTCCAAGAGATGTTGTTTTCAATTGCTTGTAATAACACATTTGACTCAGCCACGTTGCACAAGATATTTTTTCCTATATTTCACTGTGAGAGTTTTCAGGAATACATAAAAGTTGAAAATGTTGTAGCGGAAACTCACTAGGTTTAATTCTCTAGATTTAATTTCTCTCCTCACTTTAAATCACGTGTATTCTTCTATCCATTACTTCTTTGCATTTTGAAATGAATAGTAGGCACGAGTATCTTTCAATTCAGAATTTCCTTATGAACTAGAGGTCAGTGATTATTTATGGTTCATAAAAAACAGAGATCGAGGGGCGGGGATTTAGCTCAGAGGCACCGCGCCCACCGAGCATACACAAGGTCTTGAGTTTGACCCCGGTACAAAAAAAAAACAAAAAAAAAAAAAAAAGGGAGCTGAGGAAGAGTAAGGAAAGGATTATGGGGAACACAGAGTATTTTCAGGGCAGTATACCTACTCCAGATGATTGCGTGATGAAGTTCATATCGTTATACATTTATCCAAACCCATAGAATGTACAGCACCACAAGTGAACCCTGATGTTATCTATGGACTTGGGGTCATAGTGAGATACTGATGTTAGTTCATCAGTTGTAACAAATTGCTCTGGTTTGAAGGGAATGTCACCCCCCCCAAAGAACTGTGTGCTGAAGTCTTGGTCCCCAGGATGATTCTATCAGGAAGTACTATAGGCCTTTATGAGGTGGGTGCTGTAGGAAACCTCACATTACAGTCATGCCCTTGAAGAAGGATATAGGACCCCAGGGTCTTCCTGCTTCCTCCTCCCACTACCCATGCTCTAACAGGCATTCCAATTACCAGAGGCCCAAAACAACGTGGCCACCCAGTCTTGGACTGGAATCTCCAGAACCAAAGCCAAAATAAACCTTTTATCTTTATAAGGTAATGGCCTCAGTTATTTTGTTATAGTAATGCAAAGTTGAATAATACAAAAATGTACTACTGTGGTACAAGATGTTGATAATGAAGGAGGCTACACATGTGCAGAGACAGAGGGTATGCGGTTTGCTCAATTTTGCTATGAACTTAAAACTTCTCTAAAAAATATAGTCTATCAATTTTTTAATGGAACATACAATGTAGCTCTCAGAGAGCAACAGTAAACTGGCATCCTGAGAGCACAATTCACCTTGTAGATCTGGGTCGGTTTTGCCTGCCCAGCATCTATCCCATTCTTCCCAGTACAGCATCCCTATTTTCCCGGGGATTAAAGGCTCGCCCACTCTCACAGTCCATGTGCTTGGGGAAGAACTGACCCTTTCTGACTGATGGACACATGAACCACACCCAGTCAATCCGTATTCTGTTACAGAAATCCGAAGCTCGTGAGGCTGTCTGAGATGAGCCCGTGACCCTGCACGGTACATCAAGAGCTTCCCAGGACTCCGCCCCAAAGAGCCCGCTGTGGATGCAGCTCATCAGAGGGAAGCAGAGGCTGCTGATGGAAAGAGACAGGTACATAACGTGCCTGCCTGCAGTCAGGCAAACTTCTGCGCTTTTCGGTTATGTGAGTCAGTACACTGCATTTTAGAAATTGAGCTACCTGGAGCTTTTCCCTATCAGTTTCTGTCCCAAGGTCCTGAGGAACAAGCACGGCTGGGGAGCAGAGCCGGGATTCCCACCTGGGCCTGGCCCTACTTCGGCTGTGCACACTGCAGGGAAGGGTCAGGGATGGAGACCAGAGAGCAATCTGAATCCAGGATGGGAGGTGACAGAGAACCTGAGCACCAGAGACACAGTAAGAGATGCTATGGGGGGGTGTGTACTGCAAGGGGGAAGAGCCTTGAAAGCGAGGAGAAACGGGGGTGGGGACAGGTTGCACAGTGATGGTCGGGGGGCAGCTGATGGAGACACGGTGCCCGTTTCATAAGCCTCCCACCCAGAGCGAGCTCAGACCTGAGGGGTGTGTGCGTCCTCCTCAGTCCATCCGTCTATCTCCTGGCTATGTCTCTCTCTCCACTGCTCTCTATAGAGATGATATGAATAATGCTGCAAGACAGACGGACGGACAGGCAGACAGGAGAGCCGAGTCTCTCCTTTTCCCCACCTGGCTTTTCTGCCTCTCTGTTTCCTTCCCCTCCTCTTCCTCTCCTCCACCTTTTCACCCCTAACATTGGAAAAAGGGCCTCCCCATCCTCAGCACCACCCTAGTCCGAGCCACTGTCACTGTCCACATGTCCAGCTCCTCGGCCCTGTCACTTGTCTTGTCTGCCCGGGGCCTCTGTTCTTGGCTCCCATCCATCAATTCCCCACCTCCCTGACAAAGTCAATGCGGAAAAGTCCAGATCTGACTGTGACATTCCACTGCGTAAAGCCAGGAGTAAAAACAGTCTGCATCCCGGTCAAAATAAGCCCTGCCCTCTCTCTGAGTGCATCTAGCTCTGATCTCCCCCCACTACTGGGTCTTTCAGTTCCTCAGAGTCCTTCCTCTAACCCTGGGACGTTTTCACTCACTCTTACATGATCTGGGATGTTCCCTCAGCCCAGGCCTCACATCTCTTCTTCACCTAGTTAACACTTACTGCGCCTTCACATCTCAGGGAAGCCCTCCCTGGCCACCAGAGTCTGTAGAAGATCTCCTGGTTCATATTCTCTCATTTCTTTAACCACCTCTGTATAGCCCTTATCCAATTGTGTGTGCTGATTCATGCCTGTCTCTTGCACTTGACTTTTAAAATCTGGGAAAGCAGAGACCAATCATTTTTAAAACACTGTATACTCAGAACCCAGCTCAGTGGCTAGCAGCACACTTCTATTTTATTACAGTCCCCTCCACTCCCTACCGAATTCTCTGAGAAATGTGCTAGTTACAGTTTATGCTTGTGTTGTTGCTTCTCCTAAAGAATCATTCCTTTAGTCCACCCACTCTGTCAAAAGGTAGACAAACAGAACCCATACCAGGAAAGCCAAAGGTTCCCAAGAAAACAGGAGATGGCCTATTCCTTTATGGAAGTGAAGAATGTACAATATTCCTGCCTCATGCATGTTGATTACCCACCCAGGCTATTTGACATTTGAGTTCACAACTCTTCCCTTCACAAACTGTTTACTTCTCTTCCATATTTATTTGCAAAATCACTGAAGATTTCTTTCTGGACCACTGTCTGGCAGTGTCTTGGAAATACATACAAAGAAGGAGAAAACAGCTGAAGACTCTGCCTTCCTGTCACTCAGGGCCTGCGAGACAATGTGCTAACGACTTTCTGGCCTGCATCTGACCTTAACCCGAGTACCCTGATGGATTCAGCACAGGGTCAGGCTGCTTTGGACCCGCTCCACAATGAGTGAACTTCTCTGTGCCTTGGTTTTCTCACTCATGCAATGGAGCGAAGTGCTGCCCCCTCTTTCTGGTGTCAGGCTGAGTATAAGATGTCTAAGAGACAAGCCCTCAGGAAATCTCAGTTCATTATGACAACACTCTCTGCTGGGCCCTGAGCAAGCCCAGCCACCTGGGCCTGTGACCTGGGGACTCTCCCAGGGCCTGCGCTTAGTCTAACTCTCTGCTGTTGCCATCTTCAAATCCTTAACAGCTGGTGAACAAGGGGCCCCACAATTTCTTCTCGCATCGAGGTCTACAAATTATGTGACCAGCCCTGCACAGCACACGTGAAGTGTCCAGTGAAAGTCTGCTGGAGGAATAGATAAATGGATGGACCGACCTCACCAGGCAAGCGTGCCGTTCGCCGACCGAGCTAGCATGTGGACCAAAATCAAACAGACCTTCTCTGCTAGCTCATCCTGCTCCTTTTCCAGGACCAAGAAGACCCAAAGCCTGACCCAAGACTTCAAAGATATTCTAATCCAAACTATTCATTTCCCAGGAAGCTTGGGCCTTGACCAGCGGCCAAGGATCCTGATGGAACCAGCAGAAGACCCAACCCAAGCCCTCCTGGTCCAAAACCGCAGTCTGCACTGTCTTCAGCTCCCCAGTGCCGCTCTCCCTGCTCAGTATCCCGGGGACAAAGGTGCCTGCTTTGCTTTCGTCTCCCATTTCACAGATGTGCACGCTAGAGTCCCTCAGGACTCCTCAGGCTGCCCAGTTCCTCTGCCCAGCCGACTCTTACAGAGAGTGTCTAACGAGAGGCCTCTATTCAAACCACTCGACCCATTTTTGGTTTGGCTGTTCAGACACGATAATTACATGCTAAATCTGAGACTGTGATTCCAGCTCCCACAGCATCCCATGCTCTGACACTCTGGGCTGCCAGAACAAAGACATGGTCTGCGCATGCTCTAAGGTGGTGGTACTGGGGCTTTCATTCTTTCCATATTGGGGGCAGGGTCTGCAACATACAGGCACTGTGTGAGTCTGGGAATGAGCCAGGGACACAACAGACAAGTGCCCCTGCACTTCTAAGATGGAAACAGACAAGTAACACAAAGTATTCTTTAAAATGTGTATGATAGGCTAAGCTAATAGAGAATAATTAAGCAGGGGTAGGACAAAAGAAGTGGAATAATTCATAGTGAAGAGGAATAGAGATTTCAATTCTGAATATGCTGCCAAAAAAGCCTCAGTGAGAAGTGAACATGAGTCCTGAAGAGGGAGAGAAAGGAGGCCATGAAGCTTTCTGAAGGAAGAGCATTCCAGACAGAGGGGACAGCTAGTGCAAATGTCCTGAGGTCTTATCCGTAGTTTGCAATGTAGGGAGCTTGCTGAAGAAACCAGGGGCTTTGCCAAGTCATACATATTCCTTCTATATCCCCAGTTCCTTGTCTCTATCTAGCCACTTAATCTAATAAGATTAGATAAATCTGACCTATAGGTTTTTGAACAATTATTTATTGAATCTCTATGATATAAAGCACTGCTCCATTTATCAACACAGTGGGTTTTTCATTTTGTTTTTATTTGGGATACTCACATTCAAAATAGCTGAAGATGGGATTTTGAATGTTCTCACTACAAAGAAATGATACCATGTTTAAGGTGATGGATATGCTGATTACTCTGGTTCGATCATCAGGCACTGTATACATAAATCATAACACCATATCATGCCCCATAAATATTCACAATTATGTGTCAATCAAAACTAAAACAAAAAATTAAACAAGAGCGGTCACCATAAATTTTAATATCTAATGGAGCTTGAAACATCAGGCCGGGCTTCGCTGTGCCCATGTGACTGTACTAACCTGTCCTTTTAGGGGGCCAGGTAACTGCCTGACCCAGCCAGGTCCAGGTCCAGCTGTCTCTCCCTCCTTCTCCCCGAAAACTGCCTGGCTCTGTCTGATGTGGGGCCCCCCACTACCCTGTCCCTGCTCAGGGAGCTCCTAACAAAATCAGGCAGGGGACCTGAGAGGCAGGGGTTCCACCCACCTGGGGGAAACCTGGAGGAGGCCGGGAAAGCCCAGCCCAGTCCAGCCCTTCTCTCCAGGAACAGAAGTGCTGGGGAGAAGCGGTGGGACTCAAACTCCTTGGAGGCCACCACAAGCCCCAGCACGGGCAGCAGGCTCCAGCTGCTCCTGCGGATGCTTGCCTGGAATTTCTGCAGTCTTTCACGGTGTCTCACTCACTGTCTTGAGCAGCTGGGACAGACACACGCCGTGGCCCTGAGAAGGCTGCTCTTGGAACCCACCACCTGCCCACCTTGAGGGGAAGAGGAGGTCCCCTCCACTGCTCCAAGCACACTCTCTCGTCACCCCAACCCCCCCAGACCCTCCACTCGCCCCCAAGTGAATCTCTGTGTACGCTGGGAGCTCGGCACGAGGGTGGCCTTTGTGTGATTTTCTTGTGTCTTCCCAGGTGCGGGGCAAGCCAGCCGCATGAGAGTGAGCGAGTGTCGCTGAGCGGGTATTGTGTGTTCCTGTGAGAGTGAGCGAGGGTGGCCGAGGGGTTTGCAAGTGGCGGGCTCCTCCTCAGCAGTTTGCATCCCCTCTGTGCACGCTCCAGGCTGGGGCAGGTCTCCCGCTGATGCCCCCAGAGCCACCGCAGCCCCAGAACGGTGTGCGCCCTCCCTCCCTCCTTCCGCAGCCCACAAGAGCAGCGCAGGGTAGGGAGAACCCACGGCCCTTCAGCATCCTGGCGGCGCCCACGGCCTCCCCTTCCCCGCAAGTCCGGGATGCACTGAGCTGTACAGGAAAACGGACTCGAGGCATTGGCGAGGATTTGAAATCGCCGCTGGGAGAGCAGTCAGAAGAGGCAAACCGAGGACACGTTGGTGGAGTAAGAAGGAGGCGCTGCAGGAGAAGCAGGTCCTAGGTCCTACCCACACCACGCCCTTCCTGCAGAGTGGGGTGCGGGGGGGGGCTGTTCTCCACCCCATCTTCCCCCCACCCGGGGTTCCCAGGTACAACCCCATCTACGCCTCTGACTCTGGAGCCAAGAAAGGCGGCTGGGACCCCCTCCCCCAGTCACCCGCCAACACCCCACACAGGCACACACACATACACACCCACACACATCCAGGCAGCTGCTGATTGGCTGCGGAAAGTCTGTCCCAGCCCCGGCTCTGAGGCGGGAGCCCAGCGGTCCGAGGTGGGAGGCGCACAGTCGGGCTCGGGAGCCCCTCCCAAAGGACAGAAGCAAGTCTTGCGGGGAGGAAGGCGCCGCTGCTCCCTCCGGCTGCTGCCTTGCAGACCGCCACCCCAGCCGGCGTCCGGATTCCGGGGGGCCCATGGAGCACACGCACGCACACCTCCCCGCTGCCAACAGCTCGCTCTTCTGGTCCGCCAGCTCGGCCTGCGGCTTGGGCTTCGTGCCCGTGGTCTACTACAGCCTCTTGCTGTGCCTCGGTTTACCAGGTGAGAGCTGTGGGGAGAGGGTGGGAGTCTGGGATCCCTAAGCGCCGACCGACCCTGCGCGGAACCCCCTGGCCTCCTTCCTGTGCGTCCCCTGCAGCCCCTCGAAAAAAGTTTAAGCCTTAGGGACAACTGTGGAGATTTCCAGACTTTCCAGACCGGGAAGAAAGGAAGTTGCTGCGGCCTGGCAGAGATGTGTGTGTGTAGCAAGCTGTGGGCATCGCGTGTGAGTTGGTGCGAGCGGTCTGTGGACTCCGGCATGCATTTCTGTGCGCGGCTGGATGCGCCGCGTGTGAGAGAGGGTCCACGGAGGCTGTGTGACTTGACTGGAGGTTCCTGACAGAAAGCTGGCAGAGGCTTCCCTTCGCCCCTCACCCCACGCAGCTGGAGACACTTCTGCCGCTCTGCCCTTCTAGCATCCCTGCTTGACCCAAGAGAAAGCCGGGGATGCTGTGTGTGCCCTGCTGACCACCCTGAGCAGTAAGCAGTCTCTGCCGCCAAGGCAACCACCTCGGGGGTCACAGTCTCCTTGAAGATACGCCTGGCCCCTAGCTTAGCTTCCAGAGCGTGTGCGCGCGCGCGGACACACACACACACACACACACACACACACACACACACACTCACCACCCCTGGGCAGCAGCTCACAGCCAGTTCCCATCTCCCTGTTTTAATGTCCTCTCCAAAGTGTGGCTGAGACTTGTGGAGAATTCCTGAAGAGAGCTGAGCCACTGAGAAGGGCTGTGTGCAAGAGTAAGGGACAGGCAGAGGAGGAAAGAAGGATTTCTGACACTCTGGCTATGCATGGCCCCCTTTTCCCCATAATCTCTACGACAGAAAGATTGCTGAAGATCACTTACAAGCAGGAGGGAGAGAGCAACAGAAAGGGAAAAACCAGCATCCAGGCTAGCATCTTAGCTTTGTCCACCCCATCAGCTCTCATCTGCCAACCTGAGCATCTTGGAATCTGGGGAACCTGGGAGCTGGGTTTCTAAGAGCCTTGCTGAGATTTCCTTTCCAAAGCACCCAGCTTGTAGTTCGTGAGATGGCTTCGGTCACTGGTCCCCCTCCCCAACTTTGGCAGGCACAGGAAAGCACAAGTGTCCTGACCTGGGAACCTTCCCCCAATCCTGCAAGGGACCGGGCTTTTATTCTTAGCTCAGGGCTCAGCTGCCCCACCTCTGACGTGCCCTGACAGGGTGGTGGCACACCTCCTGTAATTACCTGGAGCTGGGGTTGATTTCAGCCCAGCTGCAGCCTCCCCTCTGACCCTCCCCAGAGCTCTCTTTGGGGAAATGAGTTTCTGAGAGGTCTGGTTACTGGGGATGCTTGCCGAGAGCCAGAGAAGCAACAGAACTTACGCTCATCAGGATGCATTTGACCTCCATCCCTTCCCTGTCTGTCCGCCCATCTCTTCCCCTGCCGGAGTGGGTTGGCTGCTCGCTCACTGCCCCAAGATTTTCCTCTGCAAATGCTTTAAGAGACTGAACTTAAGGACAAGGGACGGGCCAGGCTTCCAGTTTCCAAAGCCCAGGCATGAGGATGGGCAGAAGGAAGGAAAGCTCAGGTCAACAAATCCTTCAAGGTGGAAGGAAGTCAGCATGCTCTGAACCTTCACAGCCTAACTCCTGTGCCAGCTAGAGCCTTCCTGGCACTGGCAGCTGCAGTGTGCCCGGCTCTGTGCTAGCCCTGGCCTTAACCCTGGGTTTGAGGATGTAAAGAAGGCTTGGGATTGGAAGCTGGGGGATGTTTGTCACGATCAGATGGCCAGCTAAGAGTTTTGAGCACCTGCTGGTACTTAGGATGTGCAGAAGGGCCTCCCGGTGTCCTGGGGGCAGCTCCTGCGTTCAGAAAGCTCACAAGGTGAGCCTGCGGCTCCAGAGGCAGCAGATGAATGCAGAAGACGTAGGCATCCCAGAGAAGCATACGTGGGGAGGCCAGGCTCATCCAGAAGGCATGGGCTGAAAACAGTTTTGTTACCAGCCTACAAGGATGGGTCAAAATGAGACTCGTAGGTGATTCTCTTAAACCCAGAAGAGCAGGCAAGAACTTCCTAGCAAATAAGAATGCTGACTGAAGGCTAATCCAGGCTCTGCCGTCATTAGATGGGGGACAGTCTTTTGTGTCTGCGTGCCTCAGTTTTCTCATCTGTAAAATGGGCTAATGGGAGGCCCTCCCCCCCGGAATGCAGGTGAAAAGCAATGGTGCTGATGGTGATGATGGTGCAGGTTACGCTCGAGGTGTGGCGCCTGGCACACACACTGGTTCATGCTGCATGGCCACAGATGTGGCTGTCACATTGCTGATTGGGTGGCAAGGAGGAGGGGGCTGATTAGCACCATCAGGAGCCAGCAGAGGGCCAGGGTGCACAGAGGAAAGCACTTGGCGTGGTGTGCTTCTCCTCTTGCAAGTGCACCACAGTAGTCTCCACAGGGCTCCCGGCCAGCAGCAATTAGCAGACCTCACATCTCACGGCTGACAGCGGCTCAGCCCTGCTGGGTGGGAAGCAACAGACTGAAGGCCTCCATAACAGCACTAGAAGCGGGGCTTTGAATTGGAGCACTATTCCTGGTGGGGGACTCACCCCAAGTTTTCCAGATGGTTGGAGTAGTGGCTGGAGACTTGGATGGAAACTGAGGAAAGGTGGAGGAAGTTTGTCATGGGAGCCAGTAATTAGGGGGAAACAGCAGGTGTGTGGCTGGCTGCAGTCTCTAAAGTGCAAGGAAGAGCTTAGTAAAGCCTTGTGGGCTATTCTCCGGGTTCAAGGAATTGCACCACACAGTCTAACTCAAGTGGCTGGCATGGGATCCCAGGAATTCTAATGTGAATTACGGGCAGAGGAGGCTGAGGCTGGAGGATCACAAGTTCAAGTCCCACCTGGACAACTTAGCAGGACCTTGTCTTGAAATTAAAGAATAAAGTAAAATAAAGGGGGCTGGAGACATAGCTCAATGGTAGAGCACCACTGTGGGTTGGATCCTCACCACCATAATCAATCAATCAATCAATCAATATTTTTAAATATGAGTAGAAGGTGCCACTTATAAATTATCTACCCTTGAGAACCACAACTTGCCCCATCAGTAAAATGGGGGCAACAGTAGTTCATAATGTCCCACGCAGGTAGAATCTATTAAATAAGAATCTAAGCAAAAATCCAAGCACAGTGGCACACATCTATAGTCCACAGTTCCAGCTACTTGGGAGGCTGAGACACGAGGATTGCTTAAACTCAGAAGTTCAACGACACTCTGGATAACCTAGGAAGACTCCATTCTAGAAAAGGAAAAAGAAAGAAAAAGAAAGAAAGAAAGCAAGCAAGCAAGCAAGCAAGCAATCTCCAAAATTGTGCCTGGTCCAAGGAAAGCACTTTTTCCTCACTGCCTTCTCCACACCAGATTTTTATTCTACCTATGCTACTGCACTGTTCCTCTGTCACTACCCTGTGGCCTATACATGTCTCTAGCCCATTTTATTGATGAGCAAACTGAGACCCAGAGAAGTGAAGCAAGTGGTCTACAGTGGTCTACAGCATCCAAGCACACTTGCTTTCTTCATCACCTCTCACCGGATTCCTCACTGCTGGGCTCATGCTGCTGTAGGAACAGTGGAGAACACTGGGCCCCAAGCATTCCTAAACCCCCACCTCATTCTCCCTCTCCCTCCTTTTGGTTTTGGTTTTTGTTTTGAGGTAGTGGGGACTGAACATAGGGCCTTTGCCCTGAGCTACATCCTGGTCCTTTCGATATTTTTTTTGAGACAGGGTCTCACAAAGTCACTAAGTTGCCCCAGCTGGCCTCAAACTTGGAATTCTCTCATCTCAGCCTCCCAAAGTGCTATGATGACAGATGAGCACCACCACACCCAGCTCAGCTTCTTCCTCTTCCTTTTTTAAGTAAGCAAGGTATTGCTCACTTTGCAGGACACATAAGAAAAGCCAGCCAATGCATGGCAGGGTGGTACGTGCCTGTAATATCAGTACGGAGGGAGGCTGAGTCAGAAGGATCACAAGTTCAAGCTCAGCTTGGGTGATTCTGTGAGAACTTGTCTTAGATTTTTAGAACATGAAAAGGATGGGTGGGACTCCGATGGCCTCGGTGGACTGAGCTGTGCCTTTAAACACCCCTTATTAGAAAAATGGAATAAATGTTTCTGCGGGAGCTGGACCGCGGGAGTTTGAGTCCTGACTCCTGCTGTGGGCCTGCGGACAAGTTACCTCACCTCAGTCCATGCCTCAGCTGCTCCACCTGTAAAGTGACGGCTACCCTAACAATGGCCGACGCTTGGTAGAGTTGCTGAGAAGATTAAAGTAAGCATTGAACGCAATGCCTAGCGTGCAATTACTTTTTCATCTTTTAAAAACGCAGGAAAAATTCCCAATTTGTTGGATAACAGGAAACCAAATGCATTACAAGAGGAGAAAACTTCAGCCCGATAATCCTCAGGAACATAAACACAAAAATCCTCAAGAAACAGCAAATCTAATAAAGCAGGATAATATATAAGCCAACTTGGGTTTATCTGCAGAATACAAAGCTGGCTCAACATATGAAAATCACTCAATATAATTCAGCATGTTAGGAAACTAAGAAGGAAAATCCAAACGATCCATCTCAAGAGACGCACAAGAGGTATTTGACAAAATTCAACATCCATTCATGATATTTTTAAAACTCATTAAACTAAGAATATAAAGAACTTCTTAGGGTAGCCGTGGTACCGCTTGCCTATGATTCCAGCACAGTGAAATACCAAGGCAGAAGGGTGGCAAGTTCAAGCCCAGCCTGGCAACTTGGCAAGACCCTGTCTCAAAATAAGAATTTTTACAAAGGGGTAAGGATGCGGCTCACTGTGAAGACCCTGGGCTCAATCCCTAGTGCCACAAAGGGGGCCGGATGGCTGCTGTCACCCAATAAAGGTCATCCATAAATAACCACAACCCACATCACATTTAATAGTGGAAAACCCAATGTTGCCCCTAAATCTGGAGCAAGGCAGCGATGGCTGCCCCTACTACTCCCACTCAGTATTGGACTGGAAGTCCTAGAAAGTGTAATAAGGCAAGAAAGAGAAATCAAAGGTATGGAGAAAGGCAGAAACTAAGTCATCTGTATTCACATATGATATGCTGACCTTCACAGAAAATCACAAAGATGCCACCAAAAAAAAAAGCTCCCTAAAACTAACTAACAAGTGATTTCATCATGTTTGCAGTGAAAATTGTGAAATTAAAAACAGGAATAAAAAAAAAATAGATTTCCATGTTCTCTTGTGAACCAGAAGAATGTACATTGGGCTCACATCCTCTGAAGGTAACAATTCCCTAGAACTGAGAAATAGCTGCCCCCCCATGAAACAGGTGATGGCACTCACAGGATTCAAACCCTAAAAAAACAGCACCCACTGAAAGATCTCCTTCCACTCCTCACTGCTCAGCAGGTCCCCCGTTCACCACCACCACACAGGGTGGTGACACTGAATCAGTGTCTCAGTTTCTCACCAGTTCAAAGTATCTTTGCGCATATACAAGTAATCAGGAATTGAGGGATTCTACTCTCCTCGCTTTTTTTTTTTAACTCTCCCCACCATGAGAACAATATATACACTGGCCTACAGTTTTCTTTTTCACTTACTGTATTAATCATCCCTGACAACGTACATAGAACTTGATCACTTTTTTTTCTTTTTATTGAGTTTATTGGTACAATCTAGGTATACAAACTGGCGCCTAGTTTTCTTTTTCACTTACTGTATTAATCATCCCTGACAACGTACATAGAACTTGATCACTTTTTTTTCTTTTTATTGAGTTTATTGGTACAATCTAGGTATACAATACAGATATATTCATTATTGGGATCCTGTACCTTTACATAATAATCACTCTTTCATACACCTGTTCAGTATTCCATTGTGTGGATCAAAATTTACTTCGTAGCTGCCCCTTTCCAAAGCACACATGCACTTCAGTCCTTTACAGTCCTCACAAAATGCACGTAACTCCCCTCTGACATCTGTCTGGCCTGTCCTAACCGTTTGACCATATAACCTTTGTTAACAGTCAGACAAAGAGCTCCGCATCAGGAATCCTGATTCCAGGTCTTTTCTGGCAGTGGCTCACTGCTTGACCTTGGCTAAGTCATTCCTGATGGCTCAACCAAAGTCGCAGAAAGCCAGCACCGCCTGTCAGAAACTAATGATGCAGCTCTGCTGGTGACTGTCTAGGCTGGCCTGGGGCTGGGGCCCTATACCCCCAGCCCTTGTACAACTTCCTTAATGATCCTATCAGCTCTACTTTGTGAAGAGAAGTATTAAATACACTGCACTGGAGCCAGACATGGATTTGAACCCTCCTTGGCTGTGTGATACCGAGCATAACACCTCACCTCCCTGAGCGCCAGATTTCTCATAGCAACAAAGTAGCTAGTCAAGTTGAGCAGTTAAGCCAGTACTTTCTGATGGTATGTCCCATGAGTCTGAATCCTGGCTCTCCCGACTGATGATCCTCGCCGTTTCTAAGCTTCAGCCTCCTCCCCAGCCACAAGATGAGATAATAGCTACCTCTCTCTACCAGGGTCGCTTTGAGGATTACATGAATTGTGAAAATGCCCGGCACCCTTCCTGCCACGTGCGTGCTCGCACACAGAGTAAGAATTCAACATTGCTATTAACCTCTTGTCCTGCAACGTTGCTGTGGTGATTAGAAATGAAACACGCAGGGCCAGGAATTTAGCTCAATGGCACCATGCCTGCCTCACAAGGGCAAGGTCCTGAGTTTGATCCCAGGTACCGCCAAAAAAAAAAAAAAAGGAAAGAAAGAAAGAACACACAAAGGCTTTTCACTGTCCTCTGGTCATGGTAGGCGCTCAATAAGTAGGAACCGCCATTGCTTTATTGTCCAGCACATCCACATGTACTGGCTATGTAAATGCCCTGTGTAGCCACATGTCATCCTACTGACAGATCTTTTCCACACGTGCACAGTGCTACTCCAAGGGGACATGAAACTCCATGCCCTGCAAATCAGAAGAGAATGAGTCTGTGTGTGACGGAATTCATTCTATCCTAAGCCTAGGGAGTGTGGCCTCCTAAGAGTCACCTGGAATCCAGAGAAACTCTAGCAAATATCAGAGTGGCCTTTGGCCAATGCTGCTAAATAGGGATGAGGACCACCAGCAAGGGTGTCCTGGGCTCTGCATCCAAGGTCACGGACAGTAACCAGGGTGCATCTGAACCATGCTGGCAGTGACTGAAAACGATGCCAGTCATGCAGAGAGCACCGGGAAATGCTGGAGTAGGCACGGTGAGGAGGGTGGGTGCCTTGAATTCAGGTACCTCGGAGGGCAGTCAGATAATGTATACGACCACTGTGGTCCAGTTCTAAGAAATGCTTCACTCAAACAAGTGTGCTTTCCTGCTATTTTTCCAAAAGTACGTGGCTCTCTTATTTTCCCCCAAACTCAAACTTGTATCCCTCTCTCTCCCCCTGTCTGTCTGTCATACTGAAGACTGAAGTCAGGGCCTTCATACTAAGATACATCCCCAACCCTTTTTACATTTGTTTTAATTTTGAGACCGGGTCACACTGAGTTGCTAAGCTTCCCAGGCTGGGCTCACACTGGAGATCTTCCTCCCTCAGCCCACCAGTGCTGGGATTACAAGTGCGTACTACCAAGCCCAGCTGTATTTTCCCCTTACATAGCTTACTGACTTACATAGCTTTTGCTGTGTGCAGACGTCCTTTAAAGCATTTCGCAGGCATGGACGCATTTAAACCCCATGATAATTCTTTGAGGTGTGTATATATTATACCCATTTTTCAGATGAGAAATGTGAGGCAGTTATTCAGGGTTGTACAGCAAAATGACAAATCCACTGTACCACCTGAGTGCACGCATGTGCACACGAGCACGTGCACACACACACACACACACACACACACACTGACACACACACTTAGACAGCTGACAACACTCAAGCTCGGTGAAGAAGTGGGGATGACAAGAATGGGGAGCTTAGGTACCAGGGGAACCAGTAAATCCATCGCCTCTTGGCTTTGGCTTTCTATCCAATGGTTCCATGCTACCAAACTGTTCGAAAAACCAGATTTTTATGTAAAATGTGTAGTATTTCAATGCTGGCAAATAATTGGAAACTCTTTTAAACACTTCATGAGCCAACACTTCATGCACAGACCAAACACTTGCAGGCTGGATATGGCCAACCGGCGGCCTATTCATGAGCTCGGTACGGGGAAAGGAGAAGGCAACAAGAAACGCCAATGGGGTCCTAGTAGGTGGAGAATAAAAAGAAGTACCTAGAAGGGGGAGCAAAAACTAATAAGAACGACGAGGCTGAGAAATAAGTGGTTACCCCAGGAAAAGCATGCCAACTCCACAAACCAGGGATCTGGCATAAACTGGAAGAAAAAGCTCCAACAAATACCACAAACTACACATTGACAAGGTCTTAGAACATAAATCTACCATCTTGGGAACAGCAGTAATCCTCAGAACCTGCCAGCACAGTAGATTAGGATGTGGGCTCAGGAATTCCCAACCTGAATTCCAACTTCAGCCTCATAGCTTCATATCGGTGGGCTCTGGCAAGTGACTCTATATGCTCTGAACGTCAGTGTTCCTGTCTGTAGGATGGGTATGACACTGTCTTTCACAGTTTGTGATATGGGTACAATGAGATCATTCTGGGAGCACAGGACACCGTGCCCGACTCTCATAGGTGCTGATGGGTTTTGTTTTGTCTTGTTTTGTTATTTTTTTGTTGGATCCAAATGCCTTTATTTTACGAAATGAAGCACCTAAGACCTCTGCCAAAGTTGCAGGGCTAAAAATGGCAGAGTCTTAACCAGAACTTAGCTTTCACAACTCTCACTTGGTTTGCTTCTCACAAAATCGTGCTGCCAGTGGTCCTTGAAGAGGAAGCAGAGAGACAGGCATAAAGGAGAAACAGGCTGGGGAATTCTGAGCTTGGAGCGATCACTTAGACTTTTTTGGCTTGTTGTACTGGTATCTACAATGAGTTTAGGTGGTACACAAATGCCACCTGAGTGCCTTTCCAGTTTTCTTACTCCTTGGATTCCATCAGAGGGCAAGTCTCAATTTGGGCATAGTGTGTCTTCACCACCTTTTCAGTATGTGCTGAATTGCCTCTTTTAATTGACAGAGCAGGCTGTGGGCTCAGCATCTCAGCTGGCAACAGTCTCTACCTGGAATTTAATGTCCCTCTTGTATTGGCACTGTATTTATTTCTAAGGCTTTCTCCTATTTCCATCATGGAGCCTGGTGTGTTGTCCGGGGCTGTCTATATTTGTGCTGTCTGATACAGTAACCAGTGGCTACTTGTGCCTGATAGGCATGTGACATTTGACTACTGCAGTTGAGGAACAGAGAGTAGTTTTATTTCATCTCACTTCTATGAATTTACAATTAAAATCTGGTATTTGATTCAGTTATTAGAAAATAACTGTAACTGGAACAACTTGGGGATGTGAATCTACTCTTTCGAGGGTACATTTTATGACCTCTAAATAGAAGTCAATGAAAATTTAACTTCCATAGAGTGAAGTTCTGAAAGTGTGAAATATACACTGTATTTCTGAGAGTTAGCACAGAAAAAAACCTGTTAAATATCTCAATAATTTATACTGGTTATATTTTGGATGTGTGTAGTTAAATAAAATACAGTGCTAAAATTAGTTTCTGTTTCTCTTTACTTTTTAAATTTCCTATGTGGCTCATTATGTTTATATCAGATCACACTACTATGTAAAGTATAAACTCAAGAAAAAAGATGAATAGCTTTCAAACAAATTACAAAATAAATAACGGTACAGGTAAAACAGATTTCTGAATGCAGCAAAAACTATAAAATTGGTGAGGATCTTAGTTTGGACTGCTATAACAAAGTTCTACAGGCTAGGTTGCTTACTCAAAGCAGAAATTTATTTCTCACAGTTCTCAAGATCAGGTACCAGCAGGGCCCCCTCCCATGTGGCAGAGGCTGCCATCCTCTCTGAATCCTCACACAGGAGAGAGAGACAAGGAGCTCTTCGGGGCCCCTTTTAGGACACTAAGCTTGTTCCTAAAATCTAATCACGTAGGCCCCACCTCCTAATACCATCACCTTGGGGGTAAAGATTTCAACCTATGAATTTGTGGGTTGGGAGGTGGGGACAGTTAAGTCCATTGTCGTGGACGGCTGACAAGACCTCATCTAATACAAAACCCTTAATATAAAAATAGGTTGAAGGTCCAGTCCAGGAAGTTATCCAAGGTTATATAGCTAGAGGCAGAGCCTTGATTTCAAGTCTTCTGGCTTTCAAATCCCACTCACTTCCGCCATTGCAGAAGCAAGAGGGACACACATGTATGTAGGCCCCTCAGCCACAGCCGAGGAAATGCCAAGCAGGTGGGGCTGGGTGGGGGGAGGAGGCGACTGCATGGATCTCAGCGGGGCTCAGAGGGAGGGAACCTCTCTGTATGGATGGCCTGGGATCTTTGCCTTTCTGTTCTGTGGGAGCCAAGTGACTTGGGCCTCTCTGGAGGAATGGTCATGATCAGCTGAAATAGTTTGAGAGGCAGCTAAGGACTTTTCACCCAAATGTATGTTTTCATTTTGCTCCGTGAAAAGAAAACACAAGAGACCACAATCATACAACTGACCTCATTCATTAGTTCATTTACCCAGCCATCCACCACCCATGAACTGCATACTAACAGGTACCAGGTGCTTCGCTGGCTACTTAGCAAGCCAGAGAAGGCCCGGTCCCTGCTTCGTCATGTTTGCATTCACACCACAGACAGGCAGACACACACACACACACACACACACACGCACGCACGCACGCGCACACACACAGTTTAACTGTGAAAGGGTCACAAAGAAGAGACTATCGGTGATGTGGGAATTTATCACCACGGAACCTGACCCAGACAGAGAGGCCAAGAAAATCACCCCTGGAGGAGGAACAATTGGGATCTGAAAGAGGAGGAAGGGAAGGGAGAAGGGACAGGGTCCAGGGCTGGCAGGAAGAGGGCCTGAAAGTATGAGGACAGAGGGCCCGGGGGTCTGGAGTGACAGGGCAGGGACGTGGAGGAGAAGCAAGCAGGGAGACTGGAAGCCAGTCTTCTTCACGGAAGCTGGGTAAACTGACCGCATGTCTTGACAACACATTTTCAGTGTGTAAACGGAAGTACCCACCCGTTACTCTTCTTCTTCCCCCTTGTTTGCCGGAATATTTGGCAGTCACTAGGGCTGGGGAATGGCTTTTCTGCCATAGCATTTCTTATCATTTCAGCTAAGTGCAAAGCAAGCTATCACCATGTCATTTCAGCTGAGGGACTCCATCCAGACACCACACACACACACACACACACACACACACACATACACCACCACCACCACAGGGAAGCCAATAGTGCTGTTCTGGCTGCAGCCCTTTGCAGTTAGCATTCCTGGCCTCACCTCAAGAACCTCTTCTGCCTCTCGGAAACGGCTTGCTTCCCCAGCATGTGGTGGAATGGGGTAGGGAAAGGGGGGAGTTCCAGAGGGGACAGCGCCATGAGCAGAGCGGGCTGGCGTTTCATAACAAAATCGCAGGATCCCCAGTCCTGAGCCTCAGAGAACACCGTCCCCCATCGTGTTCACCCTCCACTCCCTTCCCGACCAACCCTTCTCAGCACAAAGGGCATGGGAGGCGACACTGGCTTAGGAACCGGCCCTGCTTGGGCTGCAGGCCCAGGGCTGTATCTCTGCTCACTGTGACATCTTTTTCGTTCGTGTCTGTTCGCATTACATAACGACTGCATGCACTGTGGAGAGTTAGTATATGTACGAGACGATCTCGATTCTTTCTTCATCCCCTCTCCTCCCATCTCTGTCCCCTCCATCTCTTGATGCCCTTCCCACGTGTAAAAGCTCTCCCTACTTATTATCTATCTTTTTATTTGGCTACTTATTTTCCAGGTTTCTCACATAAGAGAAACCGTGTGATGTTTAGGCTTATGTGTCTGATCTATTTCACGTAATGTGAACAAGTGTGTCTGTTTGTTCACCCACATGCTGGGCAGGTAATTTCTCCTTCTTTGAGCCTCGGCTTGCTCATCTGGGAATGGAGGTGACTACTGGCTTTATTAGATAAAGGTACAGTATGGAGCCCCTCTCTATACCACGGGGAGAAAAGCAAAGAACACAAAGATGTCCCAGCTCCATTCCACCAAGGAGACAGGTGGCAAGCAGGTAAACAGAGGCATAAACAAAACCACTGTAGGTACTGCTGTGTGCTGTGGAGACTGGCTTACACACTTTCCTGCACCACAACACCCGCCACCCACAACTTAAAGGAGGAGAGGGGGGCTCTGGCTCTTTGTTTCAGTCCATGGAAGGCTTCAAGGCAGAAATGAGGTGGCAGAGGGACAGGAAAGAGGAAAGACTTGGCAGCCATGAAGCAGAGAGGGAAAAGTGGAGCCAGGGACAAGAAAAGGCTTTTCCAGGCCGCGCCCCCAGTGAGCCACCTTCAACCAGGCCCCACCTCCTAACAGCACACTCAGTGACTGCACTCACAATGGATGCACCCACGGAGGGCACGGCGCCCCTGGGATCCAGGCCCTTCCACACACACAAGGCTTGGGGGGACATGGACATCTAAACCATGACAGAGATCATGTGACAGGGAGTCGCATCCGGTAGAGTGATCTGAAGAGGTGATGCCTGAGCAAGACCTCAGTGACCAGAAGGGGCAGCCAGGGGGACCACAGGGGGAAGGAAGGGCACACCAGGCTGTGCGGACAGCAAGGGTAAATGCCCAGACGGGGGGCTGAGCTGGCCCAGAGCCAGGGTGGCTGGGGTGTGCTAAGCAAGACAGAAGGACGGGGGATGAGGGGAAGAGGCAGGCATGGGGTGGACTGGGTGGCCTGTGGGTCCTCAGGGACGCGTTTAGATTTTATTCTAAGTGTTGCTGAAAGACGCAGGTGGTACGATCTAATATACCTTTCAAAGGCCTCTCCGGCTGCTATGGAAAGTCAGTGGATGGTTGATTCTCGTGAATACATTACTCACAGCCAGAGAGCAGAGGCTGTTGCGGTAGTGGGGACCTCGCGGGCATTGAGAGGAGAGAGGGAACCAGCAGGAGGGTGCCTGGCACACAGCAGGAGTGAGGGTCAGGGTCATAATGCCAGTCAACCTCCCTCATCCCACGCTGGCTGGCCCATCCACCACTGCCCACGGTCTCGGTCTCCAAGGACCACAGACAGCCGGGAGAAGTGAGCGACCTCAACGGGCCCTTAAACACCAAGGATGTGTGTGTCCGGCTCTTGGGGCCATGGGAAGCGCTCAAAGCACGGCAGAGCACTAGCACTTCGGCTGTAGTAGCGAGAAAGTCCGGCGGATGACCCAGGTGTGCCTCGTCAGATCCTAAACAGAGAGGCAGGGAGGCCCTGGGCCAAGCTGCCACCTGACAGAAGGGTACAGGACAAGGAAGGTCATACGAAACACTGTCATTTGACATGAACAGGACATAAACTGTCCAGTGTGGCAGAGGGACATTCTCACTATGACTCCATTCGGTTCTGGTGGTAGAGTCCCCCAAGAGGAGGGGAGTAACGCCCCTAAATTGGAGGCAGAGATTCCTAAAACAGACAGAGGTAGCTCGTGGAGGAGGGAAGTAAAGGCCAGTTGCTTCTTGAGTCTCCTCTGAACAGTCCAAGGGGGCTGGTGCTGGAAATACGACCTTTAGTCAGTGCTCCTGGCACTAAATACTTCCCCTGAAATGTTGCTCAGATATGTGCTGGTTAACACCCTTCTTGACTGCTTCCCTTCCTGAAGAAGTTTGAAGTAGGAATACTGATTGATCCACAGCTACCTGGAAAGACACCTCTCAGAACATGAGCCTATAATCCTGGCACTCTAGGAAGCTGAGGTGGGAGGATAACAAGTTCCAAACAGCCTGGGCAACTGAACAACTTAGCAACTTAGGGAGACCCTGTCTCAAAAAACACAGAAAGGCTGGAGATGAAACTCCAGGCCCTAGGTTTAATCCCCAGTACTGGAAAACAAAAACAAAACAGTATTTTCCCTTAAGTAACATTCAGAGGCAAGCACATAAAAATCCACATTTATCATGACTCTTGAGAAACATTAAGGTCTGGGAATCTAGGTTCTCCCCAGAGGTCGCCAAGAGCCTAGAGCCAAGTAACCATAGCCTCCCTCAAACAGGGCTTGTGCTACCCCAGTTCAATGCAAACCCACCTCTCCTGTTGCCTCCTCTAGACAAAGATTTATCTTATGCCTGGTCTGTCATCTCTCTCTTTTATGTTCCCTGCCTTGCCCCGTAGGAACTTATGGTTGCTGTTTTGCAGGTCACCTCGAATTTGCCTATGTGCATGGTACACACACACACACACACACACACACACGCACATCCGTTTATATCATCACAGTTTGGGCGTTAGCTCCTCTCTCCAACCACTCTAAAAGACGTTCCTGTACCAAGGGAAGCTATAAAATCTGGATTTAACTTACTGTGCACGTCAAAGTCCCTGAACCTCCATCTCCGTACCTGTAAATGAGGCTGAGTGCCCACCTTGTTGAGGGAAATGTGCCAGACAATGGGCCTGAAGCACCTGGCCCATAGTAGGTGTTTAACAAATAGGAAGTTTCTTCGTTTAAGACCGATCAGTATTTTCTGTCAGAGTCCCACCTGGGCTCTTCACGCTGCACTTTAAGGACTAAGTTGCCTTTCCTGAGGCTCCTCTCTGTGCCGAGGGAGATGGGGTAAAGCAAAGGAGAAGAAAACAAAGAGATCAGGAAACGGTTCCTACCCACAAAGACTCACATTCCCAGTAGCCAGAAAGAAAAATCAATCATCATAATAATGTGTGGCATGTTCTATAATACAGGGAGGTAGTGGTGGAGTGACATTTTTACATGTCTGTAGGAACTCAAAAGAAGAAACAGAAGTTATCTGTCTCTACCTGGGAACATCAAAAAGTGCTGAATTAGACGATGAGCCTCTGACATAGCCACAATCAAGTGGACACAAACTGTCATCTCTGACTTCAGTGCCCTCTGGGTGGCCTTGGCACATGAGAAAGGGTTTGATACGTATTTGATGAATGAGTGAGTGAGTGGACGGATGGGTGAATGGAATGCATAGGTGGACAGATGGAAAAATGAGTAGATGATGAGAGAGGTGATGGATGGATGATGGATGGGTAATTGGTTGGACACATGGGTGGAAAGACAGGCAGGTGCTTGGGTGGATACATGGATCATGAATGCATGAACAAATGGCTGACTGCCTTCTTGACCTCATAAATACAGTCTCCATGCTAGTTTACATGAAACTGAATGCATCTTGATCATAACTATCCTCTCCATCATCATCATCATCATCCTCATCATCACCATCATCACCACTACCACCACCATGTATTGAGCATTTCCTGTGAGCCAATCATTAAACCAAAGAGCAGACACATTGCTCTATACTACCTCACTTAATCCTCACAGCACTGCCTGTGAGCCTGGTACTTCTAGCATTGCCCCTTTGGTGGATGAGGAAACCAAGGCTCTGAGGAGGAAGGTGACCTGCCCAAGGCTGTTCAGCTACTGAGTGGCACAGATGAGCTGCAACAAGCCCACATATCACTGCTAGTGCTCTGTGCTTGCCACTGGGCCTGCCACAGACATTGGTATTCTGGGCACAGGAGAAGACAAATGCAGTGTCTGCCGACCTCTGTTTTGGTTCACCCTCCCAGCCTGGTCTTCACAGGCGCTTTAAGGAACTCTGTCTTCCTTCTTGATTGAGGACGCTCCCAGTGTCCCCTTTGCCCTCTCTCCAAGCAGATGGTTTAATTACTTGAAATTATTTTTAAGCAAGGACAGGAAGGTGAATTCCCTTTCCACCCCACATCTAACTCACAAAATGGAAAATGAGTTGCCTCTTTTTTTTTCCCTAAACTAGCATTTTGTGATGCAATAATTCTCCAAAAAATAATAATCATAATCATAAAAATAAAACCCTGCCCTCTTCCATATCCTCCAAGATTTTCCTTTTTCGGCCATAGAGGGCATTCAATGTCAGAACTCAGAACTCTAAAGTCAATTCATAGAGTGTTTATTGCCCATCTATTATGTGCCAGCCTCTACCCCTAATTCTTAAAGAGTCATCAATAATAACCATTAATATTAGTATAGTGCTGGCCAATATGTGAAGTGAATTAACACTTATAAAGAACTCACCCATTATTAAACCAAAATTCAGAGGAGTTAAACAGTTTTGTTAACCTACTACTAGAAAGCAGGGCTGAAAACTGAAGCTAAAGGCTTGGCCCTTAAGCCTAGGGTTCATCATTCCATGATAGATACAAAGCTGTCAAAGACAGCAATGACTTCCAAACTGGAGCCATCTCTCCAAATATTGCAAGGACTTTCCACTGTCCATTTATTTGTGAGTTGCGTGCTAGCTACTGGTGCCACAAAAACAAATAAATCTGGATTTCTGCCCTCAAGGAAGGCACCGTGCAGTTGGAGAGATGAAGAAGTAACGACATTGCTGTGGCAATCGTGTGTGGTGTACTAGAAGGAAGTCCAGGGTACTATAAGACAAAGAGAAAGGTCATTAGCTCCAACTTTGGGCTGGGGACAGTGCTGGAGATAAGGTGCAGTTCTCAGGACAGACTTTTGCCCTTGCTGTCTGGAACTCACTGTCCTCCTTTCTGAGACAGTATGCAGTCAACTTTCCTGTTGCTGGGACACAACACGCAACATGTTTTAAAAGACAAGATGTGTAATTTGGCTCATGGTTCAGCGAATCCAGTCCATGGCAATCTGGCTCCAAGGCAAAAGTAGGATGGAAAGACACAGGGGAGCAAAACTGCTTAGTTCACTGTGGCTGGAAAGCACAGCAGGGAAACAACTCCAGAGAGGAAGGGGCCAGGGATCATATATAGTACTCAGGGCCACGCCTCCATGGCCCACCCAGAAGGGTGCTTTACTAATCCCTTGGGGAGCTCCCAAGCCAATCAAGTTGACAGGACCAAGTGTAAGCATCACCGTGCTCTGTGCATCCTGATCACAAATTCCTTTTTTTTTTTTTCTTTTGTCAGACACCTGCACTGAGTACCTCCTTCACAGCTCAGTCATTGCTAAGAACTGGAGAAAAGAAGAATGAACTTTTACCCTTACTTTCTAGACATACTCGGTCCACTGGGTAAAACAAGTTGATTGAAAAATTATTAGTTTGTGCTATAAGAAATGGTCAACATTTGGCCACCTTTCACAATATCCGTTGTATATTATTTAGCCTGATATGTACAGTGTAACAGTTTGCTCTGGAGAAATCTTAGGAGGACCTCATAGCCCCAAACAAATGGCCAGATACTGCATTCATGCCTGTCCACAGCCACATCCCTCCTTGTGGCCAAAATCTACAACTGAAACTCTGGAGCCTCAATGGTAGAAAACAAAGTAACAGGCATTTACCATCATTATAACTAATACGAACTGAGTGCGTATTGGCATCGATTTAAGCACTCTACATGACTTTTCTGATTAATCCTTCTAAATGCGTGCAGCAGATACTATCATTACCCCATTGTGCAGATAAGCACAAGGTCAGTTGTAAATGGCTCAAGGTCATGCAGTCAGTATTATGACAAAGTCAAGCTTCCAGGCTACACACTGGGTGTCAGAACCTTTGTTCCCATCTGCATGGAGAGGTGGAGATTTTAAAAATATGTTCAGGCAGGACAGCTCTGTAGTTCCAAGATTAGTCAAGTGAGTTTCACTCAAGCTGTCCTCCCTCCCTTCTAAAATGCAGATGTGAGATCAAAGCCCTCACCTTTAGGAACTGTGAAGCTGGGTCTTACTGGGGATCCAGGTACATCTGTACCACCCAGAGAGAAAACATTTCCTGAGAAGGGGTGAGGTCCGTACTGAGGGAGGCGTCTGATTCCCCCATTGGGCAGACAGGGTTGGAAACTAATTTTCACACCAACCAGAGCCAGAAGCTAACAGAGCAATTGTCAGGTCTGGGGCATGAGCCAACATTTTTGAGGACCCAGAAGACAAAGTATAAGCCCAAATCTGGAAAGATCACTGTTGCCATCTTTGTTTCCAGCATAGCCTTGGTCAGGTTTGGGCACTTGGGATGCTGTGTATGGAATCTTCTTCCTATTCCATTGTTTAACCAGCCATGACTGATACATTGGTCTCTGATCCTCTTGATGGATCCCTTGCCGTCTCTAGTAACTTTTCTGATAATTCTCTTCAAATTTTAAGCACATAATAATATTACCTGCAAAAAATATCAACAATTTGGTTTCTCGCAGAGTCACACCTTTTGTTTTCATTTCCTAACTTATGACTGGCTAATCCGTGGGCTTGGGTTCTCTACCAGCAGCATCAGGATTTGTTATTAGTGAAATTGGTTTCACCCAGAGTATTTTATTAGAATGGGGGGAAATGAATGGAATTTTTGTTCAGACACAAACAGAACAGCTCCAAGAGCAGAGGAGACAAGGCAGAGCTGAGATGTCCCTGCAGCAAGTCGGGTATGACATAATGACATCTAGAGTTGGATTTGGCATTAAACAAATATTCGCTGGAGACTAAGAATATGGTTGTAAAAAAGCTGGACATAGACACATCCTCCCAAGGCTCCCACCATCAGGACAACCAAGGAAAAAGATAAGGCAGCACGTATCTATGAGGTATTTTGGTACAGAATTAGCTGGATGTGGTCTTACGGGCAGGGAACTAAATACTGTATTACTCCAAGTTTCAAAACCTGGTTGCATAATCGATAATAACCAGGAAACTGGCTGAATTTTTATTAGCTTCTCAAATCTATTATAATCTCTTTATCTGAGATGAGAGCGATGGAATTAGAGTTCTTCATGTATGAATGCTTTTGAGAATGTGGATTCAAGAGAAATCAACAGATATTTTAATTTTCTGCTATCTCATCCCTCATGCTAATCAGGCTACCTCTGAAATCTCTGGCAATAATTAACATCTGCCTGACACTCTTCCAGTCTGCAAAGCCGCTTCCTGGGCATTATCTCTCACAGTCCCCACAACAACCTTGGGAGTTTGCAAAGCAATTTCACCGAGGTTATCACACCGGGTTCTTGAATTCTCATCCCTCATTTCCCTGTGGCCCACATGCCAGCCAAGCCTGTCGTTTTAGAGTTCTGCAGACACAGTGTGCTTTTCACACTTCCGCGACTTTGCACTTGAGTCTCCCTCTGTCAGGAAGGCAACCCATCCTTCCCTTGCTCCACCAAGGAAGACCCTGTCCATACCAGGAAGCCCAGGGCCAGCAGGAAGGGAAGGGAAAGTCTACTCACCCAAGAGCAGGAAACACCAGTGATGGTGCCCAGGTCAGGGCAGACCACCCTGCCAATGGGCCTAAGCTCTGTCCTGCAGCCAATCTGAGTGCTGGTGCAAGCAATGGCCCCAAAGACTTCACCCTCCTTTAAAAAAATGTAGCACTTGGCACATTGCAAGCGGGTGGACCTGGGTTCCAATCCTGACTCTGCAACTTCCTATCTACCTGGCCTTGGGCAAATCTCTAAACCTAAATCTCTATCTGCTCCTCTGTAGAAAAGGTCTAACAATTCACTTGTTCAAAGTGAGGAAAGTGACGGTGATTATTAAGTACAGAACGCTCACTGTTGTTTTTAGCTTATGAGAAGAAATTACTAAATAGAAACTCTTACTGGGCTTAAGACCTCTTCCTTCATAGGAAAATACCTGTGCTTATTTTTCATCATCATCCTTATTATTGCTGCTACTGCTATTATTATTTACATTTTTCTCTTATTTGTGGGGGTGGCTTTCCTTGCAGAGACTTTTCCTGTCCCATCTTGGGACATTTCTTCTCAGCAGAAACAAAAGAAAGGCATAGGTTCTGTCATGGGCAGGGTTGTGGCAGTGATGTGGGACATGAACCTGTCATCCTCCTGCCTGGACAGAGTAGAGTCGCCCAGACAAAGTGAACAGGGGGAGGTTAAGAGGAAGACGAAAATGCACAGTCAAAGTCCCAGAGGCTGGAGACACAGTGGCTTGTGTGGAAGCTTCAACTACAGTGGTTTCTTCCAGTCTAGTTAGGGGGTGCAGAAGTGAACGGTGAAACGGGAAGGACACCCGAGCAGAGACTAAAACCCTAGTCATGCCTACTCTGTACCTCAAACTCTTCTTAGCTCTTCATGTGCATCAATTTGTTGAGTTCTCACTCCAGTCTCATGAAGTAACTTTAGTTCTCAGTCCCACTGTACAGGTGAGGAAACCAGCACGGAAATTTTAGTTACTTGCCCAAGGTCACTGACTCAGTCTGCCTTGTGTTGCTATGATGAAATACCTAAGGCTGGGTAATACAAAAGGAGGAGAAGTTTACTGGGCTCGCCATCTTGGTGTCTGGAAAATCTAAACAGCATGGCTCCAGCATCTAACAAGGGGCTCCTGGCTGCACCACAACACAGCAGGGGAGAAGGGAAAGCAGGTACACTTGGAAGGAAAAGAGAGACCGAGAAAGAAAATAAGAGGTCAGGGAGAGGCAGGGTTTGCTCTCTTGTAATAACCACTCTCAAGGGAACCAACTCAAACCTGGTAGAGTTGCGCTGATCCTGGCACAAGAACAGTCAGGACCTAATCACCGCTCTTGAGGCCCGTCTCTTAAAGCTCCCACAATATAAATACAGTTATGCTGGGGATCAGACTTCCAGTGCATGAATCTTTGAGAACCAACCACAGCCAAACCATGGCAGTCACACAAGAAAGGCAGATTAGATTCAGACCCAGCACCCAGCTCATGACCACTGAGCCAGGCAGGCCTTATTTCTCCTTGTGTTCTGGGCCCAAAAGGTGCCAGTATCTCCAAAGTCACGAGGAAGCAAGGCACTGCCACCTGCTCAAATCAGCTTGGGTGGGTCCAAAGTCACTTCCTGTCTACCATGGGGGGGGGCATGTAGAGGTGGGGTTTTAGAAGCTTCCAAATGTAAAACCATTTCCATATAATTATGCCTCCTTGACCTACATGTCATTCAGCTGTGTGCTTGGGCTGGAGGCACAAAAACAATTTCTCCAACTACAGAAAATTGCTTCCCAAGGCCCCCAGGTAATTAGACATTGTCCTCTGGGCATGGCCTGTTCTTCGTCCATCTAGCACAGAGGCTGCCACTTTGACCCTGTGTCTGAGACAGAACATCCGCGGGAGGGTGGCCTTGCAACATGTGCAGGCGAGCTGCATGTACCAGGGCATTTTCTAATGTTCCTGAACATCTAGATCTCGTGGATCCTTCCCTCTGCTAACCCAGGAGGGGGAGGGAGGCATGCACTGTGTGGGAGGGCGTTACCTCTCAGCATTCCTGTCCTCTCCCGTCAAACTGAACGGGGTGAGGAAGCCATAACCCACCCATATCTGCAAGTTCCACCGAGGAAGATGAAGGAGCCTGTATTCTTACTCCTCCGCCTCCTCTGCCTTTGGGGATGTCAGCAGTTTAGCACAAATCAGAACCTTTTTACTTAGCAAAGCCCTTTAACGCTTAAAGCCCTTCCATGACTCCCCATGGCCCCAAGACAAATCCACCTGCAACAGGGCTGCAAAGTCACTGCAATCCAGAGCTGTCAATTTCCTCCCTCTTCCCCAGCTGGGCCCTTCCCACTTCTGTTTCCCAGCAGAGCTGGACGGTGGCCTAAGTGACTAAGCCTAGTGGGGACCACTTGAGCAAAAGAGAGACCCATGTGACCGTGAGGGCTCAGCATGGCCGTCCCTCTAGTTTCCAAAAGAAGCTCAGATCTTGTATTGGACATGAAATAACCAATCTGTAAACATGGCAGCTAATTTAAAAACCTCACAGGCACATCTGCTACCCAGAATGTTCCCCAGGAGATGCCAGTCTGTAACTGCTGTCATGCGCCAAGCTTCCACCCTCTCTCTTGCCTCTTGGTCCTGGCACACTCTGTTCCCTGCTGCTGGCATGCTCTGCTCCTCCCCCACTTGATGGGCTCCTACTTTCCGAGTTACTGTGCACCAGCCACCTCCTCCAAGGCTTCCGTGGCCCTCTGCTTAGGTTTATTCCCTTGTCTTAACTGTTCCCTTAGCATACCGCCTTTTGCCTTCGAGGAACTTCTGAGTATCTATCTGGCCTTTCTGCCAGCCTACAAGTTACAGAAGGGCAGAAACCTGTTCTTCTGGTTACTGCGATATTTGCAGCCTGCAGCAAGGAGGCCGGACACAGTGAGCGGCAGATACCTGTGATGGAAGGCAGGGGAGGAGGCCAGCTGGCTTGAGTGCTGTTGGTGTAAATGCACAGTCCTTGTCACCCAGAGTCTCTCGGATTAGGCTGGTAAACAGCCAAAATAACACCCACCATGTGCCAGGTACTCTTCTAAGCACTTCCCTTGTGTTCGGTCATTTAATTCCTAGAGAACCCTAAAAGACCGTTTTGGGGGAGGGGGTATTGGGGATCAAACTCCAGACCATGTGCTTGCAAGGCAGTAGGTGGCACCACTGAGCTAAATCCCCAGCCTTATTATGAGCCCCATTTTACAGATGAAGAACACTGAGACACAGAGTGTTTAAGAAACTTAGCCAGTATCTCAAAGCTCAGACTCCGCAAATTTGGGATTCTAGTTTCATAAGAACCAGTGCTCTCAAACTCTCCGCTTTTTATAAGACAAAGATCCGCTGTCCTAAGAAAGGAACTGACTACCACACTGAGAAGAGAACGGAGTCCTGTTTCTGAGTACCCACTGCATGCCAGGCTTGGTACTAATTTTTGCACATGTGAAGTCACTCTATTTATCAAGCCCTGTGGAAAGATGTTATTATTTCTTATTGCACAGATGAGGAAACTGAACTAAGCATCATGCCCAAGAAAGTAAATGAGTAAATGGAATGCAGATCTGTCAGCAACCATAGGAGGTAATAAGAAAGAATTTCCAAGCAGCTACTGCGAGACATGGGGTTTAGAGAGAAGAGAGCAGAAAGGAGTGGGCCGGGGATTTAGCTCAGTGGTTCTGCTGCCTGCCTCACAAGTTCAATCCCCAGTACAGAAAAAAAAAAAGAGAGAGAGAGAGAGAGAAAGAAAGCAGAAAGCAGGGGTGAGATCAGTCATTGTTCAGACATTGGAATCCCACGAAAGTGACAGCAAGCCGATGAATGTTCCACAGAAAGCCTTGAGGAATCTATCCATCCATCTATCCATCCACCATGCTTTCACTTTACAAACACTGGTGAACTGCATACTTCTTGACAACCCTGTGATATAAGCCCTTCAGGTTCAGGAAAAAAAAACAAAAACAGATACAGTCCTTTCCTCCCAGGGGCTCCCAGTGAACAGTGACAAAGACTAGAGGAAATTGTTACAAAATATGTGTTGACGACTCTTGCCAATGCGATGCTCAACTCTACACATCAAGCTCAGGGAAGGCTTCAGAAATTAAGTCTACCAGGCAAAGGGTTGGAGGTAGGTAGTCACTGTAGACAGAAGAAATTGTCTGTGTGATGCTACAGAGAGAAAGAGCATTGTGCACCCAGGAACAAGGTGTGCGTGAGTGACTCTGTGGTGTGGGAGGACTTTGTTGGCCATGCAAGAACTCTGTAGTGGGGCCTATGAAGCAGACGTCTCAAACAGATTAATCATGGGCCACACTGTCTTTGCACATGTGTGCGTGTGGGCAGCTGTGTGTGTGTGCATGTGTGTGTCTGTGTCTGTGTACATTCAGGAACACATGGAGCCAAACTGTGACTGGCCTCTGGCAATGGGGCACAAACACGCTCTCCCCTAGGCCCCGTCCCATGCCCACCACACTCGGGGGTGTTACTTGCCTGATCCCCGTTGCCTTTCAGCTTGCAAGTCCTAGCATAGAACCATGGAAATGCACGGGGAGTCTGCACTGACTTCTCCTGCTGCTTTGGGCTGATTTATTTAGTAAGTTCCCAGCATCTGCAGCCCAAGGAATGGGTCTCTGTCCTTCCAGAGCCTGGCCCAGACCCTGGTACACAGTTGGGGACCCCCAACTTGATGCTAAACTGAACTGGATTCACATGAAAAATTCTGGCACCAAACCTCTTCTTGGTAGCTGCAAGTCTCAATAAAAATCTCTCACACACAATGCAAAATTAATTTCTAGTTACTCTTGATTGCAGCACCCAATTTATTTTCTCTAGTATCCCCTTGGTCATCTTCCGGTCAATTCAAAACTCTTAGCCAGATCCTTGCACCTATCTACAATGCTATGTAAATTCTTAGTGACTTGTCCACTCCTTCATTCATTCCACAGATATTTACTGAACATATACTGAATGCCAGCAATGTATAAGAAGGAGGTAATATACTAATAATTAGTAGCAAAATGGACACGGTGTTTGTGCCTCTTTACCCGTCTGACAGGAGTGATGGTAAATGTCCACTTCAAGCATACTGGGCACTGTCCTGGCAGTAACTCATGTAATCACCGCAAAAGCCTGGGACGGGTGCTGCATCACCATCCTTTTCACAGATGACCAAGCCAGGGCACAGGGAGGTTCCATCAGCTGCCCAGTGCCACACAGCTAGAAAGCAGCACATGCAGCTCCAAAGCCTAGCAACCTGGCTCCACTCTGCCACTCTAGTCCTTCTGGGCAATGCTGGGAGCCCCGGAGCTGCCTTCGAGATCATCAGCATGGGGCTCTCACGGTGGCGGTAGGCTCCCACAGTGTCTGCAGGAGCAGAATCCTGGGTGTGTAGATCCTAACAACGCGCCCCGGAACCTGGTACATGCCTGTCCTTCTTTAGTTTTTTTCCATGTTACTGCTTTTTCTTCTTTCAAGATGCACACACTGGTTGCAGGCCGAATTCTAGAAATCTGATGAGGACACAAAGTCAAGCACTGATGGCTGCACTTTATTGGTGAGCTGTCTCATCCTAGGAAGTGGCCTTATAGAACAGCAGCCCTAAGGCTAGAAAGACAGCTTGAGTCATGGGCGGAGGATTTTAGTTTTAGTTTCTTTCCTAGGTTCTTGGCCTTTGCTCATGCTGTGCCTGGACTGCTGAGTGCAATCCACCCCCTCCCAGCCTCTTTCTTTCTGCCTCCATGAAGCTTCCCTGGCCACCACAGGTCCGGGGGACATCTGCACTTCCTTGGTCACCTTTGCTGCTTGGCCATGTGGCCTCTCTCCCTTTCTGCCCCCTTCCGGTGGAACTGGGGCTGCCACCCCTTCTCCAGCAGCCTTGCCAATGCAAGTGCACCATACCCAGTCAGCCCTTGCTAATCCAGATGGAAGAGGCAAGTCCAGATCCAGCATGACCTCCTTGGTGCCACATAGCGCACAGGTAGAAGTGCAGAATTCTACTGGGTCAGAGAAGAGTGGATGATTCATGTGGACAGGAAGTGTTTTATGTCTGCATACTGCTGCACCCTTGTATCTGGAATCTGCCTGTTGTGTGGTAGGTGGCTCAGGAAATGTTTGAATGTCAACCTCTTTTAATTCTCCCTTTGTCCTTGGCTGCATGGAAGAAGGAGGCAGGGGTCACAGAAAATGATGGCTTTCTGTTGGCTGCATTTTGTATGCACAATTGATAAGCGATTTGCCCGCAGCTAAAAATACCTACCCCTGGCGGCCACTGGATAGCCAGTGCTTAGCTCAAGACGTTTAATCAAACAGCGACAACCCAAGCAGAGCCACAATTAGCCTCCGATGCCCCAGTGAACTCCAGATGAAGAGGCCGGAAGCCTCTGACCTCTGTTGGTCCCCAGCACCCGGTGACCATTGCCCTGGTTCTGCAAAGCAACAAGAACAAACGAGCATCCTCTGCCCAGGGCAGTCACCAGCTGGAAGTCAGCGGATGGGCAGTTTGGGCAGAGAGCAAGCCCACGGGATGAATCCGATGGCCATTAGCCAGCAGGGAGCACCATTTGATACTGGGAGGGACAAGGGAGAGCATCTCTGTCACACAATCCCAGCTTTAGGAAAGTGATTAGATCCTCCACCCATTTCTACATCCACATCCCTCACACCCAGTCTCCAGGGCGTTTCAAAGGCCAGTCTCCTCCAAAAGGAATTCTCCCACCCTCCCTCATGCCACACATGGAGCAGCCGATGTGTTTTTAAAGGGGGGAAGAAAGGACAACCTGGACCATTTCTATTTAATGGTCCATTCTCTTGAGCTGCTTGTAAAGACATCTGAAAAAGCTGATGCATCCCATGGGCTCTGGAGCCATAAAAAGTCACTTGAGTCCTGGCTCCACCATACACTTGCTGTCTGACTTGGGAAAGTCCTTTAAGTCCTCCCAGCCTCGGCATTCCTGTCTTTAAAATGGGCCTATGCTGCAAGCGATGCATGTCTCAGGGTGTCATGTGAGAATTAGCACTAATAAGATAAAACTTCTAGCACAGTAAGTGCTCAGGAAAGGAGACCACTGTTGTTAAATGTACTAGCTTTGCTCAGCTCTTGTATGTCAGGTGTCAGAGGACGGGAGCGCTGGAGGAGGCATCTGATACCAGAGGGGACAATCTCAGTCAGATGAGTGATTCTCCCAAGCCTAAGTCTTTCTCATCTATATGGGGATGAAAACTGGATCTACTTTATTAGTTAGGATTGAGGACTGGATATTTAATATACATGTGCCTCGATTTATGATGAGGTTATGTCCAGAGAAACCCATTTGTAAGTTAAAAATATCATAAGTGGGAAATGCACCGATATATTTCATCCAGTGAATAACCTGGCTTAGAGACACAGTGCATGGCAGGCTGAATTGTTTCCCTCGGGATCATGGGCTGACTGGGAGCTGCCGGGACCTTTAGAGAAGATCGTACCACAGACTGCTAACCCAAGCAAAGACCAAAACTCAAATTCAAGGTCAGCTTTCTGCTGAATGCACATCAAGTCTGTACCGTCACAAGGCAGAAAACTTTGGAATTCAAACCTTTACAAACTGGGGGCTTCTGTGGTTTTGTTCTGCAACCCTGGAGAGAGAACCCAGGGCCTTCACCCTGAACTACATCCCCAGCCCTTACTTTTTGTTTTTTTATTAAAAATGCATTTAGTCCATTTCTCTTTTTCTAATTAATTTTATTGGTATATTTAAGGTATACAATATAATGACATTTATCATCGGAAGTGTTTTACTTTGAGACAGGGTCTCACTAAATCTCTGAGTTGCCCAGGCTGGGCTCCAACTTGTGGTCTTCCTGTCTCAGCCCCCAGAGTGCTGGGATGAAAGGTGTGTGCCACCATGGCCAGCTTGTATTGAGCATTATAATAGTGGAGAGTAAATCACGTTTTGGGCATGAATTATGAAGAAGGGATATAGTGCTTGACACATGGTAAGTACCTAACTACTGTCAGCCGCTCTGAAGAAATGTGCACCTGCCCCTTCCGTGCCTCTTGGCCTCGGCCCTGGCTGTTCTGTTCATACTCCTCGCAGACAATGACTGCCCTTGTCTGTCTGTTAGACCCCAACTCATCTTCCTCAGCTGTGAGCTACGATGCTATCATGAGAATTAACCCTTCTAACTAAAGGGCTTATTTTGCTGATTTGGAAACCAAGGTCATCCATCAGAAGGGAAGTGGTTTATCCAAGGGTACACAGAGGCCCATGTCACAGCCAATCCAACACAAAGGAAATCTAGGGACGCTTTCCTCGACTGAGTCTTGATACATGTGCCAGAGGTCTTTTCTAGAGCTAACTGGCCTGGCCTCAAGAAGCAGACCAGCAGGAGGACCTGTCTGAAAACGCTAATGATTTTCCTCCTCCAGGGGCCCTTGCCTGTTCAGTTTCTCACCTTTGAAAGACAGACCATCTCCGTAATAACCATGACACTCACTGGATGCTCCCTTGGGCCAGCTCTTGCTAAAAGCTTTGTGTACACACTTCGCTCTAATCCTCACAGCAAGCCTTTGAACTAGGTACCATCACTGCTTCCCTTTTGCTGATGAGAAATCTGAATCTCATTGTGTTTATACAACTTGACCAAAAATGCCAGTTAGAAAAACGCAAGGCAGGGAGGCTAACCCAAGATCTCCCAAGGCTAAAACCTTTATCTCTCACCTTCAGTATCCTGGCCATTCTGAAAGCCACCTACATACCCGACAATTGTTCCTGCAAAGACTTGCCCTATCTGTCTTTGTGACAAACTCCCAGAGCGGAGAGATCACAGTTGCATCCATCACTCAGGGCAGAGCTTGACCCAGACTGGCACCATCAAGGGCTTGCAAGATGCCACTTCGATTTACCGGCTGTTCTGTCATGGGCAGGGGGCTTACTCCTGAATATCAGCTTCCTCATTTGTAAATGGAATCCTGAAGGTGTATATGGACACCTGATTCTACCTGTACTGTCATCTCCTTACAGTTTCCTTTCAATCAAGTCACTTTTTTTAAGTATGCTGGATCTATCACATAAGCAGGCATTTAGCACTACCCTACATGGAAAAATAACATTCTTCTAATACAACTTAAACTATAGCCATAACTTTTGAGGTTAAAAATGTTCATCAGCAGATTCCATAAGATCATCTCACCCACAGAAAGCCAACACACAGTAGATGCTCGATAGAGGGCAGTCCAAGAAAATGAACTTAACACTGGGAAGTATACTTTTCAGAAGCTTTAGGGTCTGTTGGATGGCTTGGATACGGTTTCTTGATCAGGGCCTAGAATTATCATGGTTACTCGAGGAAGTTGCCCCTGATCAAAAAGCCAGAGCTAATTATGGTGTCCAGAAAGGTCACCTGATTGGCAAGGCTGAGTCCAGTCCTGCAACATTGATGCTGACTCACTCTTCCCATCGCCCTGAGTCAGGCTGCCCTTGGGTGGCAGCCACCTTAGCTCTTGCTGCCTGTCAACAACAATGGAGGTGCTTACTAGGCCTCAACTAGGCCACCCTGGAAGTCACACCATTTTCTGAGGAAAAGTCAAGGAAGCTGCAGCCTGGATCTAGAGTGCAAGAGCTACAGGACAAGTGCAGAACATTTGTTCTATCTTGGCAGACATCAATAATTCATCCCAGCTCCCCTAAGCTAGGCATATTGAGAGTATACTTTCCAACATGGCGTCCAGACAGCCACTGCTAATAGATTGAAGATGAAATATTTTTATATGAGACTGTAAAGACAGAAACAAAGAAGGGGAAGCACTAGCTTTGAAAAGAATCCAGTCAAATACTTGGATATGTTATATGGTGTCCACAAGGAACATAACAGAGAAGAGCACGGAAAATAGCTATGAAATAGGAACTAAATTTTTTTTAAAAAAATTATTTCCAATGATGTAAGAGACGATTTGAGTCATTACGACTGAGTCAAGTAATGGCTCTTAAGGGTGTAGACAGTTGATCATAGATAATGATCAACGTTGTCCACCAAGGGGAGAAGTAGAGTGGGCGAAGACTGGTAGACAGCTGCAACTAGAGGGCTGGGGTTAGAAGCAGTGAAGAATTTCCCACAGGCCGACAGGATTCTCAGCACTTGGAATGGGCAATGGAGGGAAACCAGAATCTTCTGGATTCCTTGGGAGCTCAGGCTTTCTCTCTCTGCAACTATCATAGGGTCTGGCAGTAATAGTCTGCTGAACCACACCAGCTGAGTGCTTAAAAAAAGGAAAAAAAAGTAACAATAGCTAATCTTGAGTATTTACTATGTTCCAGGAGCTCTGCTAAGTGTTGTACACGTTATTCTATATAACTTCAGGGGGCGCTATTTATTGTAATGCCCATTTCACAGATGTGGAGACTGAGGCTGAGAGATTAGGAGCCTTGCTAACTACTAGGGAAGCGGTTCTCTTGGCATTTGTATTCAGACTGTTTTCCCTGACAGAATGTCTCCTCGATCAGTTAGGTTCTTACATACCCAGACTGTTTGGGTAAGATTCAGTCTGCAAAGAATGGAAAGACCAGACAGCCCTCCGAGTCCCTCAGGAGCCTGGATGCTGCCCCTCGTGGGTGTCCTTCTGGTGGGGTGAGGTCCCACTGCCTAACCTTACCCTCACAAGGCCACAGTCAGCTTGGTGCCCTTAACAACAAACCTCTGGGAGAAAGCTCCTCCTTCCCAGGTTTCTGCTTGGGGCAAATAGGACCCCAGGTAGTAGGGGTGGTCACTGGCCAGCTGACAGCTCTGAGCCTGGGGACCAGGGCTGGCCAGCTACCCTCCAACTCCTACCAGCTCCTGTCCTAGGGATGCACTCAGGACAGAGCTTCTTGACGCTCTCCCCAGAGGCCAAAAAGACCAAGCACCAAGTGTCTTGGGGGCAGGGGGTACTAGGGATGGAGCCCAGGGTATTTTAACTGAGTTACATCTCCCGGTCTTTTATATTTTAAATTTTTGAGACAAGGTCTCACTAAGCTGCTCAGGCTAAGATCAAGTTTGAAATCTTCCTGCTTCAGCCTCCCAAAGTGCCGGTACTATAGGCATACGCCATCATGCCCAGCTAGTTTCGTCAATTTATGTCTTCTTCCTCTGTGCTAAGATCCGGAACAGACAGGTGCCCATGAGAAAGATGATAAACTTCAAGAGCCAGTGTCCCATCATACAGCTCTGTCTCCCTCCTCCCTGATCTAAATGAGGACTTTGCTGACTTCTTATATAAGAGGATGGAAAGCTGTTCCACCTAAAAATCCATCTTTGGGGCTTCTGGAGCAGGTAAATACCCCTCTGGAATCTCGCGCAGTGCCAGGGGCCTGCAGGACATGAGGGCTGACTTTTCCAGCACACAAAACAGGCAACCAGAGGAGGAGGAACGCAATGAAGTCACAGATGGTGACAGAAAGGGGCGAACGGCTCTCTTTTCGGAAATTCACAAGAACGTAATTTAGGATGCAGAGAAACAGGATTTGCAAAAGGTTACACCAGGAATTTAATTAGCCCCGATACACAATTCTCTCTCTCCAGTTCCTAGGAGCTGCGTGGACAGAACAACTGAAATGTCACTGTCTGCTTTTTGTCACATAATTGCCGATGCTGCGATCAAAAAGTTCTTCTAGGTGTCTAACCTGAAGCTTTTTATAGCTCCAGCTTCAGCTCTTTTCCTCCCGACAGAGTGTCTCAGCTGTCTTTAGGAGGGAAGGAGGGAGGGACGAGGGAAGGACAGAGCACCCCAAGGAGGCAGGAAGAATCTACCCTAGGAGGCAAGAAAAGTGAAAGAGACACTTCTGGCTTGGGGGAATTTATCCGACAGAAATGCACAAAAATGCTCTAGAGTGACCCCTCCGATAGTAAAAATGAGAAGAAGTAATTTCTAGTGATAGAATATTTCATAAATATTTTTCTCTCAATTTTTATTTTTATGAGTACATGTACAGAACACATCTCCTTCTGCTCCACTCCCTCCCTCCTCCCTCCATCTCCTGGTCCCCTTTCCTTTTGAAAAAGACCCATCTCCCTGTGTCCTATTATCTCTCTTTTATTTTCATCTCTATATTTTGCATCTCCCATGTAAGACAGAAACATGTGATATTTCAGCTTGAGGGTCTGACTTATTTCACTTAACATTATGGTCTTAAGCTGTGTCCATTTTCCTCCAAATGACTCAAGTTTATCCTTCTCTATGGCAGAGTAGTACTCCATTGTGTATAAATATGATACTTTCTTTATCTACCCATGTGTGGACGGACAAACCTATGATCTATCTGCAAGTGAAAAAAATTAAAGCTTGCACAGTACTATTCTGTACAACCCCATCTTGTGGGGATGATCATTATTACTAATTATGTAATTATTTTAGGCACTTAAGCATTCTGGAGATAACACTGAATGGCTAAAAAAACATCTGTTCTGGTTATCTATGGCTAAAGCAACAATTTATGATTATGTGTCACAGAGCTGGAGCTGACTGGGGTCTGCTAGGCGGTGCTTCTGACCTCCTGCAGCTGTTCCCAGGAAGCAGCGGGGACAGAGGTCTCCAGGGTTCCATGTTGTGGGCATCCAAAATGGCGGCTCTCTCCCATGGCTGACCACCAAAGCCGGATGTTGGTTACCAGCTGAATTGAGCTTTTCAACTAGAGTACCTGCACATGTTCTCTCCAAGTGTCAGGGGCAAGTGTTTCAAAGGCCCATTTATGGCCTCTGAGGTCAAACAACATCCCTCTTGCTGGAGTCTGCTGCTCAAAAGTCAAAAGGCTAGCTCCAACACAAGGCATGGCGACTATGTCCATAAGGCATCAGGAAGTGGATTCCAGGAGGTATAGTTCACTGGAACCATCTGTAAGGCTGGCTATCCCATTATCTCTGGAAGATGAGGTATTGCAGCCTTTCCCCTTCTAATTTCTAAAGGAGTAGTTAAATGTATAAATTCAAGAAAGAGCAAGTGGTTTTATGTTCTGTTTCATAATGTTTGGCTGTGTAACCTCAAATAACTGACTTATAACCTCTCTGAATCTGAATGCCCTGAATTAGTGGCACCAACCTCCCAGGGTAGTTGTGAAGATTAAGTGAGATGGTATGGAACATGGAACATGGTTTGAAGTGTTCTGGGCAGAGTAAATGCTCGATAAAGGTGACCCAATTCTATAATTATGATGCACTAACATAATGTTTAATTTTTACAAGTGCCTATTTTATAACTGAAAATAATAATTTTCAAAGACAAAAACAGGAAATATAACAAAACTAAGAGATAGAAACTCACAATTCCCAATCTTCTCTCTTTCTCACAATCCAGTCACTTCCTCCAAGAAACCCTTGGGGGCCCCTTAGTCCTCAGAGATGCAGAAAATAGTTCTGAAGATCTGGGCCCTCTCTCTGGACCAGCAGACCATCAGTGGTGTGGTCTGACAACCCAGCCTGAGAGGTCCTCCCAGCCACTCCCCAAATCCTCTCAGGTTGGAGCACAGTCGAGCAGCAAAATACAGGAAATGAATTCCCCCAAGAATATAACCAAGAAGCTTTGCAATCATAAAACATGGGCTTTCTATGACCCGGCGGCTTACACCTATCTCATACCACCATTGACAGAAAGGATTTGCTGTTTCAAAGCATTGACATTCTGACTGCGGGGCTCACTGGGGCTGGCCTGGGTGGGATTGGTTGGGTTTCCTCAAGCACAGAGTCCCTGGGTCAGTTTGTTGGAGAAAAAAAGCTGTGAAATGCAATTTCAGGCAGCAGTGATTTGGCTTTCTTAGCTTCCTCACCCTTTATAAATACACACAGACCCTGTCAACACTGCTCTCTCTCTTCGGGGAAAAATGTGCCAGTGTGGAAAAGAAAGGATTTTTTTTTTTTTTTTTTTAGGAGGGGTTATACCAAATGTCAAATTTTAAGAGTTAAAGTCTCTACCTTCTTTTGTTAAGAATCAACACACAGGCGGCACACATTCCCCTCTGGCCCTCTCCAGCTTACCCCACCCCAAGAGATCCCAAGAGATCCTGGCTTCACCTTGGGGTGGGGGTGGGGTCCACCTGTACAAAAGGAATGGGAAACTCTTGGCTTCGGCAGGTCTGTCTCTCAAGAGAGGCAATTACTCGAAACTTCAGGAAATGTCAAATGTGAATACCTAGCAATTTCATTTGGGGTTGATGACTCGCCTGACTGAAAGCATTAACTAGGTGGGCCTAGAATATTTTTAAAGAGTTGCGATGTGGAGAACTTTTAGCACCACATGGAAAGCAGGGTTCATGTGGGGAGGAAGAGACAGCGGCAGTCCCTCCGCAGAATGTACACAGCACTCTTTCTGGGGAGACCCCAGCATTTAGGCTTGGGGGGAGGGCGCCTGAGAGGGAGTGCAGACACTGCTTCGTGGAGGAAAAAAAAACCCATCGGGGATGGCACCTTGTAAGTCCAAGGAATGGGAATCACTTTCCTGTAGCTGACAAGCCTTTCCTATGACCAAAAATAACCAAAGCAGAATTATACATTCTATAAAGTCACAAAGAGCTGGAATCACCATCTGGCTTCTCCATTTGCTTAGTTTGTGACTTGGGGCAAATGACTTAAAAACGCTCAGTGTTTTCACCTGTAAAATGGGGAGTCGTTCCCATTTCTTCTTGTGCTGTGAACACACCAAGCCCATTGCTACCCCAAGACCTTTGCATGCTCCATTTCCACTGCTCAGAATCCTCCTCATCATGCCAGAGCCCTTCTCCTTATCCGGGACTGAACTCACCTGTTAACATCCAAGCTAAAGATAACCCTCTCCCATCAAACTGTCTCATTCCTTGATCTAATTCTTCGTAGTATGACTGTCTGAAATGTGAGAGAGAGTGTGTGTGTGTGTGTGTGTGTGTTGTGCCCACTATAATACCATGACAAAAAGGAAGCTGTCCATTTTGCTATTTCCTGTGTCTCTAAGGCTGCTTTGTGTAATGCCTGGGATGAGAAATGCCCAACTAATATTTGCTGAATGAATGGACTCTCTGGCAATGACTGGCCCTTTCTGAGCAACCTGTTTTTTTGAGACAGGGTCTCACTATGTAGTTGAGGCTGACCTGGAACTCACTATGTAGCCCAGGCTGGTCTCGAACTCACAGGATCCTCCGGCCTCAGCCTCCCGAGTGCTGGGATTACAGGCGTGCGCCACCACGCCCGGCTAAGCGCCCTTTTAACAATTTGCAAAACTTACCTCAATGTTGGTCTCATTGAGAAGAACCGCATGAGACAGTCATTCTTATTATCCCCATTTCATAAAGAAGGAAACTGAGGCACAGAGAGACTGAAGAAGCTTGCCCAAAGTTCAAGAGCCAATAAGTGGTAGAGACAGAGCGAATCCCAGGCAGCCCCTGGGCTCCCACAGCCTTGGCACAATAGGGAGCTTCAGAGCCCATCTTCCAGCCCCAGTCCCAGTCCCAGGAAGCTGGGCCTGTACTCGTGAGATCGGGGCGGCAAGAGGGACTGGAAGCCAGGCCTCAGCCCAGACCCTGCCCTGAACGGTTCCCCTTCGCCCTCTATCAGCTCAGCTCAGCAACCCTGTCTCCACGCATTTGCCCTCCTTGACCTCTTCACACTTAGCCACGTTCACGCTATCTCTACACTCTTGGAGCAGAGGCGCCAAATGTCTGCAATACCAATTTGTATCCACCTTCAGCCCATGCACAGATCTTTGCCCACAAAAGTTAGAAGCTAAATACTTTTTGAAAGGATTTATAGATGAATAAAACATTTTGAAAAGCTTTTCAACAGAACACAGCAAAGGCTGTTTAATAAAAGAGATCCATTAAATGCAAAAATGCTTACAGAGCAAGCAGAAATCAATATGTGTTCCTTGCCTTAATAAACCCGATACTTCCACACTTCTGTTCACCTCGGGGCCTTTGCACATGCTGTCTCCTTTGCTAAAACATCCCCTTCCACACGTTTTGCTTATTTGCTTGTCCTCAAGCTCAGCCTGAACCTAACTCCCTGCCAAACATTCCGTCCTAACACTTATTACAACTTGAGGTTGTAAATTTTCTTCCGTAGTTCTTCTGTTGAAGCTCCTCTCCCCTGGTATAAGCTCCATGAAGGCAGGACTGACAAGGTCTTTTTTGTTCACCATCCCTTCCCAGGGCACGGCTCCAAGTAGATAAACAAAAACATTGCTGAATGCACAAGCAAACCTGAAATGTCAGGTTTATAAATATCCAAGGTATGGCTGAAATGCACGGTGGAGGTTTAAACTTCACAGTTTTATTACAGTAAGAGACACAGTGCCATTGAGCCCCCTCACGATGCACTTCCTCACTTCGGACACGTTTATTCCATCACTCTTGCTATTCTCTGAAGTTCTGAAAGTCCTCTTTCATGAGTGTCTTTACAAGGTGTCACCAAAAATATGGCGACTGTCACTGCTGAGCACCTCCCATGGAAAGGCGGGGTTATAAAAACACGGCCCCGCGTCCTCATCTGCCTCATTCCCTGGATCTGACACCATGTGACCTCCGGCTCCTCGCCAAAGTCAAAATGACCACAAAAAGGCAAACTTTTTCACTGATTCAGGACATCGAGGCAGCCACAATAGGGCAACTAGAGACACTCAGAAAAGAGGACTCCCGGAGCTGCTTCAGAAAGCGGCGAGAGGGATGACACAAGTGTGTTTGAAGTGAGAGATATGGTATGAAGGGGATTTATGGCACTGTTTATTACTGCGATAAATTTTAAAGATTTAGACACTGTATTTTCCTATCACACATCATATTCTACCGTTAGGCGTGTAAATTAATAGAACCACTTAACAGTTAATTCTCAATAGCTAATAAAGATGAAAATGCATGCACCAAAAGACAATAAATATACTTCTAAGAGAATCATACTGTGATTATTAACTACAGTGATTCATAATGAAATCCTAGAACCAATTTAAACATACTGTACATAAACATTTGATGCAATCATTCATATATAATTGCAATGAGTTCAAAGACAAGTACAGAGTCACTAAAATGAATAAGCTAGATGCATGAATCAAAATAACCAGTAATGATGAACCACCAAAGCAGCCTATGGAATGGCAGACGTTTTACAGACAGGAAGAGTAGGTAAAGGTGACCCCAGGCAGAGGGCACAGCCCGCAGCCTGCAGTCACCTTGGCGACAGAAAAGAGGGAAGGAGAACAAAGAATGTGAATGGAACTGTTCTGGGGGGGCTCGGTCTGTATCTATACATAGTGTTACTCCTTTTTTTTAAAAAGCACTAAAAGGGCCAGGGATTTAGCTCAGTGGGGCTGCTGCCTGCCTCGCAAGCGCAAGGTCCTAAGTTGGATCCTCAGTACCAAAACAAAAAAACAAAAAACCAAAAAACCTAAAAAAGCACTGAAGCAAATCTAGCAAAATGTTCAAATTTGTTTAATCCAAGCGATGAGAGCACCAGATGTGTGAATGTGTTTATTACAGACATTTTCCTGTGCGGACTATTGTGTGGTATTGGAAATCACTTCTGTGAAAGGGAGCACGAAGGGGAAGGGGAGGAGAGAGATCAGATTCCAGCTTTGCGAGGGATCTCACACGAAGGATATGCGCTTGAAAACGGGATTAACAATGTTCAAATTTCAGGGTTGATCGTGAGAATGACTGCGAATCAACACGTAGAACAATTTACAGATATTATTCACTGGTGTATCATTTTAGGGTGAATCTTAAATGACTTTCTGAATGTGTCTTGTTTGGGGAACACTTGTTTTTAAAACTGATCAGGAACTGTGTGGATACATTTTCAACACGAATCTGACCTGCAGAAAAGAACACATTGCTACATTTTGTGCAAAAACTGTCTATGTGCACACATGCTACAGAGACATGTATACATATAAATTATTTACTGGCCATGATTGCCCTGAGGGAATGAAACTTGGATGGTTGGAGAATTAACAGTGGAAGAGAAATACACATTTTTCTGCTGGTGTTTCTAATTATGTACCATGCTTGTGGATTGTCTAGTCCAAAAATCAATTTGATTCAGTTTTAAATTAATCTGAAAGTCATAATCATGTCTTTTCCTTCAATTCTATATCCACTTACAAAGGAAAGTTCTTAAAATCTTAAGTTCTAAAAAGGTTTTTTATGATTACGTAGCCCAGGTTCCTCCCTGAACCCGTGTACCAGGATAATGTACCTCGGCCTCACATTTCGACACAGCCAGGCCAAAGACAGAGCGTGCGTGGCATCTGGGAACCAGGATCCGGGTCTAGTTTCTGTCACCACAAGTTAAGACTGAGTAATGCTAAGCGAGGCCCTCCGGCTCTTGGAGCTCAGTTTCACTTCTAAAGCAGGATGATGATAGTACCACCTCTTCTGGTTGTGTAAGGAGCAAATAAAGCAGAACGAGAGCCCCATTTTAAAATGACATCCAGTGGTTCTCATGAGGTGTGATGTGTAATGCAGAGGCTGTCCCTGAAAAACACTGATTCCATCCTCTGACCTCCACGGGAGTGTCCTGAGTAACACCTGCCCGAGGCACCCGTAGTAGCCAACAAAGTCTCCCTTGCTTCAAAGACAAACCCAGTTCTCTTCTCTTCCACAGCAAACATCTTGACGGTGATCATCCTCTCTCAGCTGGTGGCTAGAAGACAGAAGTCCTCCTACAACTATCTCTTGGCACTTGCTGCTGCTGACATCCTGGTCCTCTTTTTCATTGTGTTTGTGGACTTCCTACTAGAAGATTTCATCCTGAACGTGCAGATGCCTCCGATTCCTGACAAGATCATAGAAGTGCTGGAGTTCTCTTCCATCCACACCTCCATTTGGATTACGGTCCCCTTAACCATTGACAGGTATATTGCTGTCTGCCACCCTCTCAAGTACCACACGGTCTCTTACCCAGCCCGCACCCGGAAAGTCATTGTCAGTGTTTACATCACCTGCTTCCTGACGAGCCTCCCCTACTACTGGTGGCCCAACATCTGGACTGAAGACTACATCAGCACCTCCCTTCATCATGTCCTGGTCTGGGTCCACTGCTTCACGGTGTACCTGGTGCCCTGTTCCATCTTCTTCATCTTGAACTCCATCATTGTGTACAAGCTAAGGAGGAAGAGCAATTTCCGTCTCCGGGGCTACTCCACAGGCAAGACCACTGCCATCTTGTTCACCATCACCTCCATCTTTGCCACCCTTTGGGCGCCTCGAATCATCGTGATTCTCTACCACCTCTATGGGGCACCCATCCAGAACCGCTGGCTGGTGCACATTATGTCTGACATTGCCAACATGCTGGCCCTTCTGAACACAGCCATCAACTTCTTCCTCTACTGCTTCATCAGTAAGAGGTTCCGCACCATGGCAGCTGCCACCCTCAAGGCCTTCTTCAAGTGCCAGAAGCAGCCTGTACAGTTCTACACCAATCACAACTTTTCCATAACTAGTAGCCCCTGGATCTCACCAGCAAACTCACACTGTATCAAGATGCTGGTGTACCAGTATGACAAAAATGGAAAGCCTATAAAGGTATCCCCGTGACCCCAAGGGCTGGGCACCTAGTGCCTCTGTGTTATTCACTTCCAGATGGGAGGGCTTCCTATCCTGTGGCTCAACAGCTCTTCTTAAGAGAGCTCACCTCATTTCCTATCTCCACAGAGTGAGCAACTCTCAAACTGGTAGATGACAAAAAATAGAAGAGAAGAAAGGAAAGCATGAATCTTGTTTTTATTTATGTATTCCTTTTCACAAAATCATGCTGACAACAAAAGTTCCTACCAGTTGGAAGATGCCGTTGGAGGTCCTAAGTGTCATCATCCTGTGACCAGTAAGAACACCCAGTAGAGGAACAGTCTGTGACTTTGCACCTGGCCCATCCACAATCACGGGGAACTGCTCATTTATGTGACTGACACACCAAGTCACAGCAGCACGTAGCTGAAGCCACACTCTTCTTCCAAGAGCTGAGGTGATCTGTCGCTTCCCTGTGCCATTCCCAGCAGCTCACAATGCTGAGTGATCAGGGATTTTTCCAAGGTGCCCTTTGTCCTAGAAGGAGTGGTGGCCTTGACGCGACCCTGGCACCCCTGGCTGCACAAACACATAATGGGGAAAGGGGAGTATTGCATCTCACCCAAACACTGGCCAGAGCTTCTGCAGGGAGGCTCCATACCAATGTAACTATGACCTGAGGTCTAAAATGTGGTTTTGTATTTGCCATAATGTATAGATTTTATCTATCGCCTCCCAAACAAAGACCCTGCCTGGTGCATGGGAAAGGAGGAATTATTGAGCCCAGAAAAACAAAAAATAAGCCCACTCTTGCCATTGTTTTAGTCCATCTCTGTGTCGGCTGTATACAACCCCATATACAAAATTGCTTCTGTTGTGGTACCACACAGCTTCCTAGAGAAGCCTTTTATGTGTAGAATCGCCAACCCTGCCTCCTTGCTTGCTGAAGCCCTTTGTTTTATTTGAAGTGACTTCCTAACTGAATGTAATATTCAAGGGTCAGGAATGTTAGCTCTCTGGGTATGAAAGGAGACGTTCTCAGTTCCCGTCCACAGTCCAGCTGGCATTGCCACGAGACCACAAATGCAGGCACAACTGACACGGAAAGGTGTGAGTGCTGCCATGCTGGAAGACAGTGCCAGTTTTTGGTGAAAGAGTTTAACCCGGACCCTTTGCAAAATGATAAAACATAAATGTATTTATTTTCCCTTTTTGCTTTTCCAAGGCAAGAACAGTTTGAGGATGCAATTAACAGGAGCTTCGTTGGGAATTTCCATTTATGTGTGCACATGCACACATACACACGCACACATGTATACTTGATTTGGTGAGGCCCCTCTATGTCCGGTAATGTATTATAAGAGGGAACTTCATGCTGGAGCTCCTCTTGCTTTGCTTTTTTTTTTTTTAACTTCTCTCCCAGATTCTCAGTATGTGAACTTATCCCCGTATTGGAAGAAATTTTCCAAACTGATTTGGGGGTTGCGTGTTATTTTTGGTGGCCAAATAAAAAGCTGATGGTCCAACTGGGACACTTGTTTCCTTAAGCCTAATATTTACTGCATTTTGTCTCCAAATCGGAAGATATGTCTTTATTCTTTTTACAGGAGTTTGCAATAAGTGAATAGGGTAGAAAAGACCTCAGGGCAGCACAAGCCCTAAACTTCAGCCAATACTAACTCAATATAATTCTGTGTCCCATTAGTCCTGATGATCCTAAATCCTACTTGTTTACTGCACTAGAAGGTTAGATTCTAAAGTTAGTGCAAAAGAAAAACTCTGGCAGAGCCAAAGTTGTCTGCGCAAAGTATTCAGTGAACAGTCTTGTGGAAGATCAACTACTACCCCTTTAAAAACTGGGGATGGCTAAATTTGTCTCCTGCATTGGAAAAGGCTCACTGAAGACAAGACTCACTGGACTTGTGTTTGAGGGCTGTGCTGTATGATCTAACGTGTCTGAGAACGTCAGGACCACCCTGGTACAGTAAGACGCTCCCACTAAAAGAAGGGCACAGAAGTTGTTTGACTGAGGGCCATAGACTTCTGCTTCCTGTCTGACTTACTCCCCAGGGTGTAGGCTCATTGAGGGAAATGGCAAGTAGAGTCCCCTATATCCCTTAAACTGCAGATCTCTCTCAGTCTCTTTTTTTGCCAAGCATGTGTTGCTGAATGTGTGTCCATTACCTAAGTGTATGGCGTGATTCCACCACACCCCTTTATAACTGAACATTGACCAAAGGCTACCTATACTGAATATATATATATATATATTTATTTATTTATTTATTTATTTTTAAAATACATAGCTCTGAATAATGCTAGTATGAGCTCTACATGAATGAGTCAGAGTGCAATATCTATCGAAGTTAAGCAATTCCTTTTTGAGGATGTACATTAAGAAGGAAAATAGCCTGTGAATCTTAACACTCTTTGTTCCAGTTTTACCTGTATATGTAAAATTAATTGTTGGTTTTTAAAACTGGATGGGCATTGGGAGTGTTGGCTTCAGACATTCATTTATTCCTTCTTTCACCTATAACAGTTCTACCAAGTAGTGTCATGATCTCTTTTTCTTTCTGAGTCTATTTTCTATTTTGCTAAATGATATTTTAAAAGTTCTGATTCTTGAAAGCACTCTGGTGAGTTGCCATCTTCTGCTGAAAATACCTATGAATGCCCAGAGGGTTTGGCTGATACATGTGTCCTGAAAATATGTGATATCATCTAAGGTTGTTTTGTTTTTTTGTTTTGTTTTGTTTTTTGTACCGGGCATTGAACTCGGGACCTTGCACTTGGGAGACAGGCGGTGGAACCATTGAGCTAAACCCCTGGCTCACCTAAGTATTTTTTAATTTATTATTATTTATCATAATAACCACGGACAATCATGAAAAGGGTTTTATTTTTCACTCTAAGACATTTGGAAGCCTTTTCTTTCAGGCCAGTTTTGGAAAGAAAGCCTTGAATTTTGAGCCTGTCATGTAAACAGCTGCCACTGGAACTCCCAAGCCATTGCCTTTGCCTGGGTCTCTATGCTGGCTCTTTCAAAGCCTGCTACCCTTTGCCGGATTCTTTGGTTGGACATTGCGATGATGCTACACATGTACATGCTATGTCTTGTCACTAAATAACTCTGAGACTGAAATATCTCATGGGGAAGGAAGAGAGAAGGATTAGCGACAAATAATAAAACACAGACAATGAGAAGGCATGAACTTCCATCTTGCAAACACCTGTGTTGGGAAAGGTCACTTTGCACAGTTGGTGCCCTGTTCCAACAGGAGGAGCTCACCTGAAGTGAATAGGAGACTCTGATGTTGGCTACTCCAGCTCAAAGGATGGAACAGAAGGTCCACAGAAAAACAGTAAATGTTCATATTTTCATAATTAGATAATATATTGTGTTTGGACTTGTTTGTATTATAATAAATTTTAAAATGGTGCACACTTGGTGTTTCGTACTTGCATACATATTCAAGCAATTGCAGAATGCTGACTTTTTTCATATTAATTGTATACAGTATGGGACACAACATGGTGTTTTGATATATGTATTCACTGTGGAATGATTAAATCAAAATAATTCACATATCTATACCTCACATATTTTTTTGGTAAGACACTTGGAAATGTCTTATTTTGAAATATGCAGTATTATTGATCATTGTCACTCTACTGGGCAATAGGTTTCAAATCTTATTCCTCTTGTCCAGCTGAAGCTTCCCTTGCTCCCACCTCCCCCAGTCCCTATAACTGTCACTCTGTTCTCTACCTCTATGGATTCGACTTTCTTAGATTCTACATAGAAGTGAGACCATGTGATATTTGTCTTTCTGGATCTGGCTTATTTTCACTTACTATAATATCCCCCAAGTTACAAAATTCTGATTAAAACTTCTAAATGCTCATCTCCTTTACACATTATGCTAGGAGCTAGAATAAAACCCCAGGTCCCACCTCCTCCTGGTTAGCCAAATATAGTGCAGAATCTGAGGCCCCTGAACTGTTTCCTATAATTATAAACTAGATTATCTATTGGGTATAAATCTGAATTTTTTTCACATCACATCCTCTTTATATCTTCAAGACAGTATGGTTGTAATCATAATTGAGAATTTAGCATAAAAGCTAAGAGCATGGAGGTTGGTATTAGTCTTGGGTCAATGTCCCAGCTCCACAACTTGTAAGTTATATGGCCTTGGACCATATAACTTGAAGATCACTGATGATGGCATCTAGAAAATGGTGCAAATTTTTTTAAGTTGGCTACAAGGCAAGCTGATGCTTTCCTGGTCAGATGCCCAAGATCTGGAGCCAGTTATTTACAGGCAGTGACTTTGCAGGCTGGATGACCTTGAGTAATATTCTCAATCTCTCTGAGTCTCAATTTCTCCTCCATAAAATGGGACTAATCATAGTTCCAGTAAGGTCTTTCTGCAGTGCTTATGAAAACTTTCTAAGACCTCCAGTTGTACGTCATTTTAGAGGTGAGGAAGCTAAGCTAAAATTGGCAAACAGTTTTGTCCAGAATGGAGGCCAAGTCACTCAAGTTCACCCTTCCCACTCTACCTCTTTGCTTCTCTGAAAGATACTGAGTCATCCTCCAAAAGATCACATTATTTGTATGTCCTTTTTCATGTTGGAAATATTTAATAGTTTTGCAACTCTTCAAACCCAGGTCATCCAAGCATGAGCTATATTATAACAGCATCATAATTAAAACACCTAGCTTGATCTTTTCCTGTAAGGTAGAAGTTTCTTAATTGATTCTATCAGCTCTCAAACTTGCTATGCATTTTCCCACACAAACCACCATCAATTCTGACAGCCACCCACAAACTATTGTCGCAATCCATCTTTGCGTCAGCTTGGAGAATGAAAGTGACTTGAAAGCGGACAGTAAGTACATAAAAGCAAAGAATTTGATGAAAGGGTCACAAACAGAAGCTGTTAGGCATGGCAACAACATCCTCGTTAATTTTACTCACCAACTCAGGGAGGCAAGATAAAAGTGAGTTAATTGAGGCTTAGCTGTTAAATAATGATCCTTTTATAAATGCATTCAGCTAAATGTGATGACCCAGGCTCTGTGAAGGTGTGTGGTTAATCTAGTACTTGCCAGACACAACAAGAGAGGAGAAGAGTCTCCTGTCTACTAGGGTAAATAGACACTGTGAGTTTCCTGGATTTATACAGAAAATGTGTCACTGCCATGCAGAGAGAGAGAGAGAGAGAGCGAGCGAGAGAGAGAGAGAGAGAAAGAGAGAGAAACTTCCTGATTACAAGGGAGCAAATGGGGCCACAGAAAAGACAGATGTCTTCTCATAAACTCTCTGCATGAGATGCTACCCTGTCTAAGGAGCCCTACTTCTGTGTGAGAATGACAGTAACACAGTATCTCTCTCCATCAAAGATGGAGGAAGAGGAGGTGATATTTCATCTACAATGTGGAGGATCTGGATTAACCCAAAGAAGTAATCACCTGAAGGATCTCTATTAACTCTGTACAAGGTTTTCAGTGGGGCTCCTCTTGACCTATTTCTATATCAATCTGAGTTTTGGGGGGGGGCAAATTACTCTCACGTGGTTTCAACGGGGCTTTAACCAACAGACTGTTAACAATGCTCTGTGCAAGAGTAAGGGCACCATCAAAATTTCTTGGAGCTCCCCTAGAAATAATGGGTAATCTTACCTCCCTCGGCCATATGCGGCCATCACAGGACAGGGTCACTGGAACTCAGTGAGGATTGTGCTGTGGGAGGAGGGGCCTTCCAGCAAGATAGTGCCATACACAGTCAGATATATGTGCCAGAGATAAAGGCATGGGAACATTCCAACCTCCCTCTTACTTCCTTTGATACTACACCGATACCTCCCACTGGCCAAACTCAGAGAAAAGTCACGCAGGAAGGGAATGAAGTGGCACAGTTCTTAGTACCCAGATCCCAAGGCATAAACCTGAAGAATAAACCAAGGACAAAACAAGATGGGAAGAAATTGCAGAATAACCAGCAAAAGTTAGATCCTCATTTCACTATCACTGAATCATTATAGAGCCAGAATAAGTCTCAGAAATTATTTCACTCAACAGAAAAAAAAAGCCAAGACCCAAGAGATCCTTTGCCTATGGTCACACAATCTAAATGTTAGTAGGTGATCTCACCTCACCCTCACAATAACTTTTGAAGGAGAGCGCCTTGCCTCCTTTCTTCAGATAAGCAAACTGGGCTTCATGGGGACTAAATTCAGTTCACCTAAAACCACAGTGAGTGATTTGTGAGTTGGTATTAAGCTCCGTTGTGTATGGTTCCAAAAGCCACTTCAGCGGGCCACCTCAATATCTATTTGCTGACAACCTACACACTCTCTCTCCTGAATTAGCAGCTTGGATCCATTAGCCTTTTCATCATTCGAGGTTGATATTCAGGCTAAAGTCATCTTCTAATTCCATTCATGAGGAGTCCAAAGTCATCGAGAAATGATGCTGTAGAGTTCTACTTCATGACCCAATTTATTTGTTTGATGAAATATGGCAAAATAGAGTAGAATTTGGCAGAATAGAGTTTATACACAAAACAATACAGACCCTACTAGCAGGGAAGGCACAATAAGGTATATACATAAAAGAAAACCTTTCCTATATAGCCCTCAATGATATTTTCAATGTCACTGTTTGGCAAATGCTTTCATACCTTTTTGTTGTTGTTTGTTTGTTTTTGTTTTGTTTTGTTTTTGAGGCAGGGGTCTCCCTTTGTAGTTCAGACTGGCCCTGAACTCACTACGCAGCCCAGGCTGGCCTTAAACCCATGGCAATTTTACTGCCTCAGCCTCCCGAGTGCTGGCATTACAGGCATGTGCCACCACACCGGGCTACATACAGTTTTAACTCTCAGTCTTCCTCCAGTTAAGGCCCTGGCCCTTCAAAACATTTGCCAGTGCTTCTGTCCAAGGTCCTGAAACCATTTGTCCATAGCTTTGATTTAAGAAAAATTTGTATACAAGATCCCAGTGACGAATGTAACTGTACTGTATACCTAAAATGTACCAATAAACTCAATGAGAAAAAAAGAAAAAATTTTATATGAAGATACAGATTTTCATTTACCCACCCCACTGAAAAAGATCTTAGGATAGCATTATTCATTTTATGAACTATTTTCAGATGTGATTTCTTACACAATCAGTTTCCGCTAGGGCCTTGAATCATAGTACACAAGATCTCCAACAAGATCGGCATCACTTGGGAGCTTGTAGGAAATGTAGAATTACAAACTCCAACTCAGCCTGATAAAAGTCTTTCCCTCTTTATTTTAACAAAGTCCCCTAGTCATTCATACACACATTAAATTTCGAGAGGCATTACCCTTTAAATCAACTATTTTTCACACTTGGACAACTTTGGAAAATCTCAATGCCCAAGATAAAACCCAGACACCAACATACCATGAAGCCACTCAGATGGGTCCAATGTTCAGTCAGGATAGACAACTGCCTACTTCTTTAAAGAAACTACCATAAATACAAGCTACTATCATCCATCATAAATAGAAGTAATTAAAACAGATGACCAAAGCCTGTCAGTAATTGTGAATACATACTGTTGTCTGAAACTGATACCCAGTCTCTTTTGCTAAAAACAGAAGTTGGATGTTAAAGATCTCATACCACCATATGAAGACCTTCTCCTTAACCTAATCATAGGGACTGGTGGCAAATTAGAAAGGGCAACTTTCACGATATCCTTAAATATTAAAAAGCCAAGCCCTGTGTGATCTAAACTTTTCCCCCTCCAAGTTACAAGCATTATATTTTGGAAAGAATTGGTCTATTAAATAGTGAAGCCTTAACAGTTTCTTATTTCAATGATTTCCTGACTTCACTGCCCTTTAGACTTACTTGAAGTTTTTTTAAACTTATGTCCCAATCTATGTCTAGATGTATTACATCAGAATCTCTAGGAATGAGCCCAAGGCATCAGAATTGTTAAAAACATACCCAGAAAAGTGATTCTGATATATTGCCAAGATTGAGAAACGCTTGCCTCCTTACTAATATTTGGTCAACTATAAGAACTTGGAAATCACAATACAGTTCTCCCAAATAATCCATCAGGTGATCATTTCACTAATTTAGATTCCAAAATTGCTTGAAAGTTCACAGTTGTATACACTTTTCATGGTTGAACCTTATGGGAGCTAAGAAACTGTGCCCACTATCCCCCTCTGGGGGTTTAGAGCAAATAGAAAGAGATTCAGAAAAAGGTCTGATGAGGATCAGAGATAAGCTCCATTACTAGAAGGGAGGACTGGAGAACCTTGGTTGGACTCAAGACCAATGGACTTCCTCCCCAACCAGGCTGAACCTTGGACCAAACACCCAGATAGACTGGGATTGAAAAGTAAACAGTGACACAGACTTTCTGCCTCCTAAGTTAATCCATCATGCTAAAGAGATAAATAGGCCTTCACCATCCTTTGGAAGGCAGGCTTGAACCACAATATAGCTAGTGATCTTATATAGAAACAGAGTCAGATTCTGTCCCTCCCAGGGGCAGGCCAACCTGGGAAATGGAGAGGGAAAGTGACTTGTCACATAGACAGTGTTCCTTCTCCTAATTCTACAAATTAGTCAAGACCTTTCTTCTCCACTGGGGATAGAGTGAAAAAGGAAGAAAGATCAAGAGAATAGCTTCCAAATACTTTGGAGAGGAGGAACTAGAGTCCCTGTGTGAGTGAAGGTAGAACTACTGGAAAGAAAAATATGGTCCCCTGTTCTTGTTCCTCGTGACCTAGGGAATTTTGCAAAAGGCTCAGGAAACTGCATAATCACCAAGAAAGCAGAGATTCAGGTGTGTTGTATTGTCAAAATACTTAGAGAAAAGACAAGAAAAAAATTCTCTTGATCCTCCTGCTAACTGCACATTCTCAAAATATGGCTGGGATGCTGGGTGCCCCCATAGACATACACTTTTGAGGACAGAGAGCCTCGACATCTGTATGCTCATCTTCCCAGCTCTAATCCGGGTCTCTAAAAGCTCTAGCCTCAAAAATACTTTTAACTGACTCTGGTTAAAATAAGGATACTGTTATGGCTTGTGTTTAGATGTCTCCCCAAAGCCTCATGTGGTCATAGGTAGGGCTTCTTCAGAGGTGGGTAGATCTACAGTGTGTGATGCTGGGACTAATTCATGGTGCAGTGCTAAGTGCAAGTGCACTGGGATTACGGATGTGAGTGCTGCCTGCCCTAAGTAGTCAGGATAAAAGGGGCAGAAAGAGGCTGTCAAAGTCCCTTGTCACTTTGGTTGTCTTCTGCAGTCAGAAACTGTTGCCCCTCTGCCATGTGCCACTCTGCCTTGGAGCCAGCCCATTATGAGCTGAAACCTCTGCAAACTGTGAGCTAAATAAACCTTTTCCATTTTAAACTTTGGGTGTGAGATATTTTGCCTCAGCAATGAGAAAAAAGTAACTAACACAGATACCAAATAGCAGTTTTAGGAGTGAACCAAGATAGCACCCAAATAAGGTACCTGAAGTACTGCAAAACCTTAATGTAGCAGGGGGCTGGTGAGAAAGAGTGTGGGGAGAGCAGATCTGGGTCCAAGTCCTGGCTTCACTATTCTCCTGCTGTGACACTGTACAACTCACTTCCCGTCTCCGAATTTTACTTTCATCATCTGTAAAAGGGGAATGGCTACTGTACTGACCTCAAAAAGGAAGGGCAGAGGGGCCGGCGAATTAGCTCAGTGGTTCTGCTGCCTGCCTTGTAAGCACAAGGGCAATGTCAACACCATGAAATGTGGTCCCCAGTGCCACCCTAGTTCTCAGAGTGTTCCCTCGCTGCTAATCCCGGAAATAAAACTTCAGCAGTCAGAATGAACTGGTGGCAGTTGCATAAAGAACACTTTCCTATCTCATTAGGGTTGCTGTCTCTTGGCTCCAGTGATGATAAAAATGGAAAGAGTCCTATTGGCAGGGGGATGAGCGTTGGTACGGGTCACCTGCCCCCAGTATGTCAAGTATGTCTCCAAGGCTTTGAGAGAGGATACAAATATTCCTCAGCTGGAGACAAGGGCTTCTTCTTATTATAAATTAATCTTAGAAATACCTGCTTTCTAAGAGGTTGTAAGGAAATGACTCCCTGTAGCTGTACGTGGGCCTCTGCCTGTACCTGATCATCTGGGGCAGGATGTTATCTGACACAGCTGTCCCAGCAAGGTCTACCAGAGAAAGGCCACAACCAGGAGGGGAAAGGACAGGGTCTTCCTCAGAGAGTGAGGTCATCATAGCATTTGTCATCAGGCAAGTGAAAAGGAAAAGGCTCTTCGAAAGCAGGAGAGAGCTCAGCGTCTCTTTGTCTTGACTTGGATAGTCTAGATATCTACATTCACTTTTTGGGAAGAAGGATGCTGAAGGTGAGACTTGAAACCAAAGAAGAAGGACTAGGAGAGGCTATTCTTTTTGAGACCCCACTAATGTGACAAGGCTATTTACAGACTTTACATCTGACTATCTCCTCAAAGGTCTAATTGTTGGTTTTTTGGCCATATTCCCAGGCCTTTAGCAAAGTCTTCTTTCATTATTTCATCTATGCATGGTTGAGAGAAATTTTAAATAGTAGTGTACTGCCAACAAGGACTGGCATGGCTGTAGAATTAGAAATTGTCCCCAAAGCCAAAGTGATTCCAACACTGAGTAAGCTCCATTCAGCCATCACTCCTTCCTCACCAAGAGATTCTATTTGTAGTCATAATTAAATGTAATGACTTTATCTCCTCAAGAGTGAGAGAATTATCTTACAGAGGCTTTAAATGTTTGAGATAGAAAATACACATCAGCCTCTCTTGCCCTTGGGCTTCAAAAGCGACCAGCCTTTCCTGAAGTCACTGACTTCTCAAGTGGCTGGACAAAAGCCCAAAGAGATGTGTCTCCTTCTCCCACGTCCCTTTCCTAGCTATCTATGGGGAATGGATCCTTCAAAGTCAATGTCAAAACCTTCTCTGGGGGGAGAGAACTTTTGCTTCCAAATCCCCTATAAAATTAGTAACGGTATCACTAGTGAATGGTAGATACTGGGAGGGAAAATAAAAGAACGGACTTGGGGAACTTAAAAATTCTGGCAAGTAACAAGGACAACCCCAATCTATTAATGTCAAGTTGTTTCTTCCTCTTCTCGGAACAAAAAGCAGTCCTTGTTCTCCATTTCAGAGTCCTTTCTAAATTTTCAAGAAGCTCTTAAATTACATGATTTTCTTCTCTAATCCAAATAATTTTGATAAATCTTAAACTTACTTTTTTACATCAAATACTGCAATAATTCTTGTGCCTCCTTCCAAATGCTACATCTATGGCCCACGGATCACTTCGTTGCTTGTAACTTGTTTTTTTAACCTACCTTTCTACATGAGATAAGGGGCAGACAGAGCTTAATTAGGGAGGGAAATAATTTTAGATTAACTAATATGATTCTTAAATTTTTATTGGCGCGTTTGCAACTCAGGCAGTTTACAATCATATCCATGTACATGTTACAGTTTGGTTTTTTCATCCCCTTATCCTTCCCTCCCTTTCCTCCTCCTCCTCCTCGGGTTGCCCTATCCCCCTTTTCATACTTGTTGATCCTATTTGTCTCAGCTCACATTACAGCATATAATGTTTACACCGCCTGGAGTTATCAGGAATCCTGTACATGGCACATAACTTGGATACTTTTTAAGCTAATTAAAATAAATTCAGGCGGTGATTTTTCAGTTTCTTCGTTCATTAGACCAGAACCTTCAGGTACGTGCTTGAAGGGTCAACAGAATCCAACCAAGGCTTGAAAGGTCAACAGGAGTAGCAGTGCATTTGCTGCTACGGAATGGTCACATCTCATCCCTTCCACCAAACCATCCACATTTATGAAACTCATCATTCACTGGTCTTTTAAGCCATAGTTATATTTTTACTACAAAAATTCACTGGCTGACCCATGTTTCCCTACACAATGTTGAGGCAAAATTCTTATCACATCTGTATTAGTAGAATTTCAACAAACAGCTACAAAAACAGAAAGAGAGCAAATAATAATACACGCATGGAGGTCTATCCTTTAAATTCTGTGACATGGGAGCAAATCTGAAATGAGATACATAAATCTAAAACAGTCCATTTCAATTCACTGGAAAGGATCTTGTGCCGGAGAATGTAGATTTTTCATGTAGCTTTGACACCTCAACACAAGTACTTCAACTAGTTCTTTGGATGCAAGATGCTACTTTTGCTATTTGACCGATATTATATTAATGATTCAATGGACTTTACAAAGACAATTTTTCTTGTACTCAATTTCACCTTCATTGTTGACTTCAGAAACTAAATCTCCATCAATGAAAAGACCTTAAGAGTTCCTTTTAATTCACAGAGACTTTAAGTCAGAAATACTAATTTCTCCTTTAAGGATGATGAACAGGTTCTAAATGTGTACTTGCTCCCACAGCCTGAGAGAGCAGGCATTCTTGACTGAGCTACTAATAGTTACTTTGATGAAAATGACAATGCTTCTCATGCTAATAGACTTAACATTTCACTTTTATATTATGGACATCAAACACCTTTTTACTGATTGTTTTTTAAATGCTTTCCAACGATTTTTTCAGATAATTACCCAACTCAGAAAACAATGATTAGTGTGGGAAATCAATGATGTTTTTAAGGTGTTGCCAGTGAAGTGAATGACTCAACCCAGTGGGTTGCTAAGTTCTTAAAGATGTGTTGTATGCAGAGCGTGTAAAAACTTCATTTATTTTGAGAGTTTTAAGAGAACAATTTGCTTAATGAACTTTTTATTGTAGAATTCTTGATAAAGGGACTCCTAACAGCATAAAATATGACTCCTCTGTAAGCATTTTAAGTCTTTCTTTGGCCCAAGCATGATATTAATACTTACTTTTCTCCCACAAAGCTGTTCCCACTCCATGTCCCACCTTATGTCCCACCCACTTGGCAGTCACTGATTTGACATTAATTTTTTTTTAACTTCAACTGCAGCTGAAATAAAATCATACCCATTGATTGAAATTTGGAAGACATAAAAAACATCTTTGGCACATTCTCTGAAAACCACTGGTTTAGATGTAAATACAAATGTCAAAGAAAAGAGAAGTGTTTATGATCTAAATCAGATAATGACGGTAGAAAAGTTGGAAAGACCACTGGTTAGGAAGGGAGAAGGCCTGTGTCCCAGTTGTAGCCCTGCCATTAGCTGCTTGAGAAAAGTCACTAAAACTCTCCTCTTTTGAGTTGTGAAATAAGGGGAGTTGAATCTGGATAGGTCTGTGCATATACAGAAATTTATTACCAGGTCAAAAGAGACTGTAAATCCATGTTAAACTGATCTAAACATAAAAGGGAAAAGAATGACCCCAAATAGAAGGGGTCATTGTTAATAATCATAAGTCTGGGTAGTTTTCATTAATAATATGCCAAAATCACAGAGAAGAAAAGGAATGAAAAGACTAAAAGACTGAACAGTGTAAAAAGTTTAAATTTCTTAATGCAAAAGATATCAATTATGTATTTAAAACAGATTATGACAGACACACATGTATGAAAAACTAAGAGTTAATATCCTTGAAATACAAAGAATGGTTACAAATCAAAAAGACAAAAGAAAAGCCCTGTAAAAGTCTCCAAAAGATATGAAGATAAGAAATACTAATAACTAGAATTTCCCAAAGGAAGTGAAATCCATGTGTCGAAGAGACACCTGCACCCTCATATTTATTGCAGCATTACTCACGATAGCCAAGATATGAAATCAACCTACATGCTCATCGTAAGGAAAATGCAGGCCTTAAGAAAATGTGGTACATGTGGAGCACTATTCAGCCATAAAAAGACGAAATTCTGTCACGTGCAACAACATGAACAGACCTGGAGGACATTACGTCGGGTGAAATAAGCCCGGTGCACCGAGACAAGGGCCACACGACCTCAATCCTGTGAGGAATCTTACACAAGCAGAGAGTAGAAGAGACGCTGGAGAAGGGGGGAGGGGGAAAGGGAAAGGCGGGAGGGGATTAACAGGTACAAAGATACAGTAAGACAGAAGGAACAAACTGCACAGCAGGGTGACTCCAGGCAACAATAATGTACTCTGTACTTCAAAATATATATAAGAAGGGATATGGAGAGCTTCATTACAAAGAAATTATAAATGCTTAAGGAAATGGCACAGAAACAGGAAAAAAATTACAAACGTGAAAAGTTTATTACTATTTAAAGAAGTCAAAAGCACATGAAGTTGCTCTCTTGCCAGATATTACCAACACCCACCGTGAAGGAGGGCATGGGGCAACATGCATCGCCATTCGTACTGGTTTTGACAGCTTCAATTAGATCTACCTCAGAAGGGAAGGGGATCAAAAGCTGGAGAGAGGGAGCGATGAAAAAAAAAAGGAATTAAAAAATATTATGAGGGCCAGGGATTTAGCTCAGCAGTTCGGTGGCCTGCCTTACAAGCGCAAGGACCGGAGTTCAATCCCCAGTACCCCCAAAAAAAAAAATTATGTACCAACTCCTCACAAGGAATGTAAACATTATGTACTACAAACATGTACAAAAGGGTTCAAGAGATGGATGGAGAAGGGAAGGGAAGGAGAGATAGGTGATTTTCAAAAGGAATGAAAATGAGGGCCAGGAAGGAGCTCACTGGTTCTGCCACCTGAGGGGAGGGAGAGGGAGAGGGAGGGGAGAGGGG
>NW_022900946.1:10101461-10114888 GCF_012274545.1 Fukomys damarensis | reverse complement strand
GAAAGAGACAGAAAGAGAGAGGAAGAGAGGAAGAAAGAAAGAGAAAGGAAGGAAGGAAAGGAAAGAAGGAAAAAAAGAAAGAAAGAATATTATGTACATGTACAAACTCCTCGCACAAAGTACAAATATCATGTGCTATAAACATGTAGCCCCCAAAAAAGAAGTTAAGAAATGGGTGGAAAGGGATAAGGAGGGAATGGAAAGGTGATTTTAAAAGGGAATTAACACGCATTGCAGGGCCGGGTTTTAGCTCAGTGGTTCCACCACCTGCCTCGCAAGCACAGGGACCCAAGTTCGATCCCCCAGTAACCAAAAAAACATGGTATGCTAAAAATATGTAGTAATAAAGAAAATTATCTGATAAAATACAGCCCTTGTACAAGGGACATTAACAATAGCTATTAAAACTGGATGTGCACACTTACCATTTCGCTTGGCAATTCCAGTTCTAGGCTTTTATTATTTTTTAAATCATGGACAAACCATATAAAGACATTAGAATGAAGGTATTGTGGCTTTATCGGGCAACAAAAACTGTTGAAACTGTCCTAAATGTCCATCAATAGTGCATTTGTTTAAAAAGTGATGGTTTATCTACAAAATAGAGTATTATGCAGCTATCTGAAAATCACACCTCCATTACATTTAAGTACAAATAGCGTGTACAGTATTGTCACCTCTTATTTTTAATAGAAAAGGGTATGTTTGTGTGTTTATACACAGGTAGTTGATGTCTGAAACAGAGATCCCCAAATGTCAACCTGGGAGAATAAAATATACTGGTGATTTTTCACTATCTAAATTATGAGGATCTGATTTCGGTTAATTTTTTTTCAATGATTGGACATACATTTTATTAACAAAAAATATTTCTAGTTTACAAAATAAAAAGGTTTTCTTCTAGAGAATTTATACATAAGTATGAAAACCAGGGTTATATTAGGTCCTGGAATAAGACTATAGCAGAGAATACAAAAATCTTGTCTTGGAGACCTCTGGCCCAGTACCCAGAGTTGTACTCACTAAATGGGCCTTGATAATAAACAAATAAACGGATGGATGTACAGAGAGGTGGAAGTTTGGATGGATGGACCGATGGATGAATGGATACTAAATCTCAAAAGCAGACAGCTACTGGTGTTGGGGTAAGTGTTGGTGTTTTTATCAGTGACAGAAGATTCACGGCTGAAAATCACTCTGAAGCTAGATGCTCTTCAGTAGGATTATGAGCTGCAAAGGGGCGCTTGGAATCTGGTCCCTATAAGCAAAAGACCTGGGGAGGGATCTGGATGATGCAGAAGGACAGTGACTACGGAAGATTTGCCCAGCTCAATGCAAAGCCTTCCCCGTCCATAGGTTCCAGCACAGTGCTGGAGGAGCCACAGCTGGCCTCTAGTGAGTTCTGCCCACAGACGGAGAGGGAAACAGAACCAGAACAAAGGAATAGAAGAAAACCTTGTGATGTGACAGAACCTGCATGGGGGACGCCAGTGCCCTTGGAAGATAACTTTCTTCTTGGTTTATACATATACTGATAGTTTTGTAAATGGAATTAACTGAAGCCATATTATCCCACAGTGTAGAAATGACTAAAATGTGTACGATCCAAACATGCCCCTGCCTCAGCAAGAGATAGAGAAAAAGCTACAGTGAATGTATTCTATTAGTCACAATGCCCAAAACTTTTGAAGTCTTCCTTCTGTGTGCTCAAGCTGATCCCCCCACCCCCGGGAGTCTCTGCAGGTCCACGTGTCCTCCACTTGCCATTAACCATCTCCACGTGGAGGGTGCCCTGTCACCACTGTAACGAAATTCCTGAGAAAATCAACTTTAAAAACAAATGATTTATTTTGGCTCACAGCTCTGGAGATTTCAGGCCCTGGTTTGTTGGCTCAGTGTTTGGGGGCCTGTGCCAAGGTCATGGAAAGGAGCACATGGTGGAGGAAAATCGGCTCACCTCACAGCAGCTAAGAAGCAAAGGGTGAAAGGAGGAAGGCACGAGAGTCCCAATATTCCTTCAAGGGCACCCCATCCCCAGGGACACAACTGCTTATCACTGCGCCCCCCTTCTTAAAGGGTCCACCACTTCCCAACAGCGCCACAGACTGACAACCAAGCCTCTGGGGGACATTTTCACTCCAAACTCTACCCGACCTCGTCAGCCCTGAAGAGGATCTAGTAAGCTGTACCTGCACTCGGATCTGCAGAAACTGAGATCATAAATGTGCACTGTTTTAAGTCACTGCATGTGCAGTAATTTGTCACACGGCAACAGGAAACTAATACAGATATTTATGAAAAGAAGCAGGAATTCAAGGAGGGCCCATAAAGTTGTGATGTTATGGTGTTTGAGTCTGAAGAAGTAACCAGAACAAATGCTAAAAAAAAAATTTTAATTAAAAAAAAAGGAACAAAAGCTCCAAAGGGTATAGTTAAAGATGACCAAGATATCTTTGGCTTTCACAGTTTCAAAACAGTGCGCAGGTCAGAATCGGGGTGCCAATAGGTGGAGAAGCCGGTAGGAGATAAAGAACTGGAGGTAGTCACAAAGTTTATCAAAAAGGAAAGTTGAGAGGCAGGGAGCCAACTCTGCATGGGGGTGTGACTTGGGGGAACTTTGTTGATTTTTTTTTCTTTTTTTGGCAAGCAAACCAAGAGAAAGTTAGAACACGTTTCCTTGGATATCTCAAAGATATTCATAGTGGAATGGTTTAGTTTAAGGGCCTCCACCCATGGTGTTTGTCAGAACCACCTGTAGAACTGTCAGAAAGCAGCCATAACCAGCACATTCCAGGTGATAGAGTGCTAGTCAACAATAACATGAAACAAAACACCACAGTATGATACAACATGGATGAACCACAAACATTTCACTAATGTGTTCACTAAGGAAGGAAACCGTATGCAAAAGATGTGATTCTAAGTATATGAAATGTAAAAGTGGGCAATTTTTAGAGATGGGAAGTAATTAATGGTTATCTGATACTGAAAGTGGGACTAGAGATTAACTGTAAACTTCTTTTAGGACCAACTTTGAAGTCATTTGTCCCTGGGTCAGTCTATTCTGCCGGTAGGGCGGCCGTACCTCTCCTATGGTCCTCACAGCATACAGGTGATGATGACCCACAGCTATCCCTTCTGCGGATAAATCAGGGGCAACTCTGCTATGTGAGCTCACATGGCAATGAAAACCTTTCCAGGTAACCCGCCTTACAGTCTGCTTGCAGTCTGCACCTTCGCTTTGGATTTTAGGCATACAACAGGGAGCCATCACTCTAGTCTCTAACTATTTCCAAATGCACATGTATCAGTCCAATACACACATATGCACACACATTTACACACATGCATGCGCACACGAAGACACTTTTATCCTAGTTTATTCACCCTCCGCTCTCAATTCCCAAATGAATCTTTTACTTCAAGGTTTCTGTTGATTTCCAAGGTTGTCTGAAATTTCTTTTTTTAGACTTTTGATTGGGTATGCTCATGATACACAATATTTCCATTTGTCCGGGAGAACTGATGATCATTTTCAATCCCTTCCCCCCACTCTCCTCCCTTCACCCATCTCCAGAGTCCGCCTCTCTGTTTCTTCCTGTCCGTCCTCTATTTTACTCTTTATTTAAATTGTTCATTTCTCATATGAGAGAAGCCACGCAATATTTAACTTTGCGGGTCTGACTTATTTCACTGAACATACGGGCTCAAGATCCATCCATTTTCCTGCAAATGACATAAGTTCATTCTTTTTATGACTAAAACTTCACTGCATATAATTACGATTTTATCCATTCGTCTGTTAATGGGCACCCAGGCAGTTGCCAGAGCTGACTTTAACTCTTTTGAGACAGGTACAGCTAGTTCAATGAGAATTTCTATTTTCAGTTTTTTTTTTTAAGAATCACCACATTGATTTCCATAGCAGTTGTACTAGTTTACATTCCCATCAAAAAGGTTTGGTGTGTGTGTGTGTGCACACGCGTGTGTGTGTGCGTGTGCATGCGTGTGCGTTCTTGTTGATAAATCATTAAGACTAGGGAAACTGGAATCCCAATCACTTTTGATTTGCATTTCATACTGGCTAAAGATGCTAAACACTTTTTCATGTACTTATTGGCCCTTTTGTATCTGTTCCATTCATTTGCCCATTTTTTTCATTGAGTTTATTGCTATTTTAGGTATACAGTATAGTTGCATTCATCATTGGGATCTTGTACCTTTATATGACAGATCTTGGTTCTTATTTTTTCCCCATACCCTTACTCTCCCTTTATCCCCTCCACCCTGCCCTATTTACAAAAACTTTGTTTCCATTTTTTCCTTTTCTCATAGTTTTTCTCCTTATTTCCTTTTCCTTCCCCTTCCCACTGCCCCTACTCCTTTAGCCCTTTTCTTCCTATTTCACATTATCAATTATAAGACTTGAATTTTATTTATACTTTTTGTTTTTCACACCAGAGAAACTATTCAGTATTTACACGTGCATCCTATTTATTTCACTTAAGAGTATGGCCTCAATATGCATCCATTTTCCTATAAATGACTCTAGTTTCTCATTCTTTATGACTGAGTAGTACTTCATTCTATTTTTTCAAAAAAACACATCATCTTTATCGAGTCTCCAGTTAATGGGCAATTGGGCTGTTTCCAAATTTTAGCTATTACAAACTGTGCCACTATAAGCATGGGTGTGTATATATCATTGTGATATGATTCTTTTAATTCTTTTGCAAAGACACCCAGCAGAGGGATAGCTGGGTCAAATGGAACCTCTAATCCTAGTTCTGAGAGATATCTCCATATTGATTTCCTCAGTGGTTGCACCAGTCTGCACTCCCAGCAACAATGGAAAAGGGTTTTTTTCCCAAAACCCTACCAGTATTTGTTATTAGTTGGTTTCTTGATAGCAGCCATTCTTTCTGGAGTGAGGTAGAATCTCAGTGTTGTTTTCATCTGCATCTTTCAAATGGCAGTGATATTGAACATTTTTTCATATATTTATTTGCTGCTTTTACTTCTTAAAGAAATGCCTGTTCCAATTTCAGATGCCCATTTTTAATAGGGTTTTTATATTTGGGGGTGTGATTTTTTTGAGTTCTTTATATATTATAGATAGTATATAGAGGAGCAGCTGGTAAAAATTTTTTCCCACATTGTGGGTTGTCTCTTAGCTATGTTGGTGGCTTCTCTTGCAGTGCAGAAGCTTTTTAATAAGATGAGATCCCAGTGCTAGTTCCCATGCTACTGAGGATTTGTTCATAAAGTCTTTTCCTATGCCATTGTCTTCAAGAGTTCTACCTATCTTCCAGGGAGTTTAGCACTTCTGTTTTAATATTTATATCTTTAATCCACCTGGATTTTAGTTTAGTGCATGGTGAAAGATAGGGTCTAGTTTTAATCTTTGGCCGACTGCAATCCAGCTTTTCCAGCACAATTTATTGAAGAGGCCGTCTTTCCTCCACTGAGGATGGCTGCCTCCTTTGTCAAAGCAAAGATGAGGTAGCTGAGTATATCTGGAGTTGTTTCTGTATCTTCCAATCTATTCCACTGATCCTCAGGTCTGTTTCTTTGCCAGTACCATGCTATTTTTATCACAGTCATTTGCCCATTTTTTTTCTATTGAGTCGTTTGTTGGGGGGGGTTAATTTTTTTTTTTTTTTAGTTGTTTAGCCTTCTCTCTCACAGTTTTGAGGCAGGGGATAGGTTAAATGCTGAAAAATCCAATCTCGAGGCCTATCAAAGCTCTACCCAAACAGTTTAGCTCCTCACGGTAGACCTTGAGAATTGATCCCTATTGCTCTCTGCTTCGGAACTCATTCAATGCTCTAAGACAAGAATGCTCTCCTCCTCACAGTTTGAAAAATTATTTCACCTCACGCCGTCTAACCCAGGAATCCAGAATGTGTGACAACCAAGACCGTGACTGAAGAGTGTGTGTTCCTTCCAAGCAAGAGGTATGAGTAGAGCGTGTGTTTCATTCGAAGGGACAGGTGGGCCTCTGCTATGGACTGACACCATCACGGCGTTTTCCGGGACACAAGGACATGCGTAGAATGCCAGGCGGCTTTCACATGGAGAGCATTCCTCATGGCTGTGCTGTGATCACCATGTTGGCAGAGATACGCTCTTGTGAACTATCACCCTCAGGCCTGCTCTTACTCCTCAAAACAAAAACACTATTTCAAAAAGAAAATGCCCAGCTTACCATGCTCCTTTAATACAGATAAAAACCTAAAAGTTAGATGGGGTACATTTTGCTATATTCAGTGTGCAATCCACACCCTGAACCATCAAATGATGGTCTTTGTGGCCTTTTGCCACACTTCTAGTGTGGTGACAGTTCTAGACGTGACAATTTTGAAGCATCCCAGTATCAATTCTTCACCTAAAAATACACAACTGATTCTTCTCTGCCGTGGAGATCAGCAAACTTTTCTGCAGAGGGACACACGCGCAGTAATTTCAGCTCTTCAGACTACATGGTCCTTAGTCACCCCAGCCACCACAGCACACCAGCAGCCATAATCAGTACACGAGGGAGTGGACACAGAAGTGTTCCTGTAAAGCTTTATGTACAAAAGCAGGTGGGGGCTGCACTTTGCTTACCCTTCTCTGGCAGATGGAGCTATTTGTCAAAATATAAGTAATCATCCTCAAAGCATAAGTAGGCATTATTTTGTCAAATAATTTCAGATCTTTGAAGTCTTACAGTTCACAGACTGTACACCTATGGGGAAGAATTTGAATATACCCTAATACATGCAAGTGGGAAGATTCAATATAGGGGAGAAGTCAAAAGTCTGGAAATGAAGGAAAACAGGAAAAGATAAGAACCAAGCTATATCATGTACAGGTACAAATTCCCAATGATGAATGTGACCATAATGTATACGTAAAATGAACCAATAAAGTTAATGAATAAAAAAGTGCTAAAAATGTTCGGGAATGATGGATGGAGGAAAAATCCTGAGAGACCAAGGAGCGGGTACTCCAGTGAACAGGTGAGAGTGCTCTCGGAACACACGGAGGTGAAAGAGGAGGGCTGAGCAATAAAGGAGACTCACCTTTGATGGATGGCTTCTGTGACCACCTTCTGAGAGGAAGGTAGTATAATAAAGTATAAAATGAAAAAGATCTGAAATTTCTTTTAGGGATAATGGGCAAGAAAGCCCAGCAGGGACACAAAAGGCTAGGGACCAACCACATTAGGGCCTCCATTAACACATTTTAAAAATAAAAATGCCACCTGCCCCACTGGGTAGTGGAGAGTATTTTTTTAAGCCAGTTTATCTGACTAACCAAGAATACTGGGAGCGAAGGGTATACCCCAGTGGCAGAGTGTCTGCTTAGCATGTGCCAGGCCTTGGGTTACATCCCTAGAACTCGAGCACCTGAGCAGGACCTTGGACTCACCACGCTTCTCAAAATGAGGGATGACTATCACAGAGAGGGACTGTGTTTTAAAGGGCTGGGAATGTAGCTCAGCAAAAGTACCCTGAGTTGCCAGGCATGGTGGCACAAGCCTGTAATCCCAGCACTCGGGAGGCTGAGGCAGGAAGATCACTGTGCATTCGAGACCAGCCTGGGCTACACAGTGAGCTCCAGAGCAGTCTGAACTACACAGTGAGGCCCTGTCTCAAAAAACAAACAAACAAACAAAAAAGTACCCTGAGTTCAAGCACAGTACCAAAAATCATATACCCTTTTTCTTTGTACAGTAAATTAAAGAAAATCATTTTATAAGAAAAACAGTGAACAGGTCTCCAGGCAGCACACGGATTCGCCCCAGTGCTGAAGGCGTTAGTAGAATCGCATATCACAGATAGGAGAGTGGCGCCATCAAAGGAAGGAAATTCTCCCAGGCCAAGCATCATGCAGAGGTTGAGCTGGCACCCTTCACCAGGTCTCTCTACTTCCTCTGGCTTCCTAGTGAACCAGGCCTCACTCTCGTCCATGAGAGCCCATTTATTTGCACTGTGGTGTCCCCAAACCAAAATCACATGTGCAGCCTTTTCTGTCTCCTTTCAGAGGCACATCTTGCTTAGGATTCAGCCACTAGTCAGCCTGGTGGACATGGAGCCTTGTCCATCTACTGTGGCCTCCTCAGGAGGCCCCAACATGTCTTAGAGAGCAGCCAGTTTGGGCCAATGTCTAGGGCTCCGCGTGCCGCTTTACCCCCAAAGCTTCCTGAAGAGTGGGATGCTCCAGTGGCCAATGGCATGGAGAAGAATGTGTAAGGGACCTTTGGGGAGGGTGCTGAGGGGCAGGAGGGGCAGTGGAATTGAAGCCAGATGTCAAGGGCTTCTGGGGGCAAAAGGATCAGACCAATTCAGAAGCCAGGGTTACACAACTCCACTTAAGTGTCTAATTCCTTTTTTTCTTTTTGTACCGGGGATTGAACTCGGGACCTTGCCCTTGTGAAGCGGGCCCAAGTGTCTAATTTCTTCCACAGTATTTCTACAACTGGCAAGAGAGCAAAGATACACAGACTCTCAGTGAACACTATTTGGGGAAAAAAATGAGCAAACAAATAGGAATGATTACCATTTACAAATAACCACAATATCAAAATGGGAGTACCAAAATAATTCTTACAGCTAACACTGACTGAGCGCCTACTATGTGTACTCAGTGGGTGACAGTGGTGCTAATTGTCGCTACCGCTACTGAGCTTTCCGAGCGCTGGGCCTAGTGCTAGGGCCCGTACATGCATCGCTCTCCAAGACCGGACCTCTTACCAACTCCATCCTACAGCTGAGACAGCTGAAACTCAGAGAAGTCAAATTTCTCACTTATGATCGCCCAGCTAATAAAAGGAATGGTGGCTCCAAGACCCTTGAGCAGATCTTATGTTCCCAACACACCTTCAGCACTGGGCCAAATCCATGCGCTGCCTGGAGACTTGTTCAGTTTTTTTGTAAAATGATTTTCTTTAATTTACTATACAAAGAAAAAGGGGTAAACGATTTTGGCACTGTGCTTGAACACAGTGTACTTTTCCTGAGCTACATTCCCATCCCTTTAAAATATAGTCCCTCTCTGTGATAGTCATTGTCCCATAAGGAAAGCATCTAATGATATGACACCCCAAAGCTGGGTGGCTGTGGCAGACGTCTGAGATTTGGAGAGGGAAGACAATGTCACATAGGGGAGACATTACGAGGATAAACCAGGATTTGGGATTCTTCTGTGTCTGTCTGCCACACCAAGGTGAGCCATGGCTTGGTGATTTCTGTGGCCAGTGAAATGTGACCACAAGTGGACACTGACAACTTTGAGGGCCCAGGGCTTTGGTCACCTGTGCTGTCTCCCTTGAAAACCATGGGTTGAAATGGTCAAGGCCTGTGATGGCAAACTCTTTAGAGCTTGCAGTGACAACACACAGCCCGCTGCAGCACTCACGCCATGCTCACTGCCACTGGACTAGGCTAATCCAGTACGCAGAGGACAATGGCCCACATCTAGGATGAATGCTAAATGAGTAAGAAATGAACATGTGCTAAGCAGCTGTATTTTTGTGACGTTTATTACCACTGCCAACTTGGTCGACCGTGGCTAACGTGACGATGACAATGAAGGACCTGTAGAAGATGAAAAATATGACATCGTGTTTGCATAAACGCATCTATTTGTGGAAGTCAAATCAAAGAGAGAAGATTCCAGTCTGCATAAGAATAGAAAAGCAGGACCAAGACCACAGAAAAGGCAGTATAATGTGGAGGCAAGCGAAGTTTGGCCCACTTGGGCTTAATTCCTATCCCGGACACTCACCAGCTGAGTGGACTTAGCCAGTCCAAGCTCATTCTGTCACCCGTTACACGGACCAACAGTAGCACTAACTGCACACGTGACAATGAATTTTATACAAGATTACACCCATGCAGCACTCGATGTCACAGCTGGCTGAGAGGAGGTCCTCAAGAAATGCTGGCACTGCTCCTGAAGGGGGAGGCAACAGTCACCAGCAGAAATCAAAACTACGAGTTTCTCCCTTTAATGCCCTGAGTCCTCATGGACGCTGTTTGCAGGCCTGCAGGGGTTCATCACAGACACACAAATGCACACATGTAAGCACGCACGCACACGCAGTCCTGCGTGCCCTCTAATCCCACTCCCAAGGAGGGAAGGGAGATGAAGCCAGTCGACCACGACAACCCTAATTGCATTTCCATCGGCAGAGAGCGCCTGGCCAGAGCACCTGCGCTCCATTGCTACGTGACAGTGAGGCTGTCACGCCTGCTACGAGGCACAGGCAGCGTGCAGATCCGAGGACTCTGGGGCCTGTGACTCAGCCAGACCCTTGGGCGCCCCTCCTGCCTGCTGCTTCTACCTGAGAATCCCAGTGTCCTGCACCAGGCCGGGGGCCAGTCTGGAGTTGGTGCGATTAACCCCCTCCTCGAGGACCCTCAGGGCGGGGGTGGGGGAGGAAGAGTCTGGATATCGTCCTGATGCCCTGGGAGAGAAAATACATGGCGTGGCGGGATAGACCACAGTAAGTTAGAAAGGCAGGACCTCAAAATCATGTGTGTGGCTCGGGGGCAGGCACTCTGTACTCTTGGAGAACCTCTTTCCTCGGCTGCAAGACCCAAGGTGGGAGCATTTGCAGGAGCGGATGAGATGAACCCGAAGTGCTGAGCAACCCACAGCTGGCAGGTGGTAGATGTGTATCTATCATAATTCAGTCATTCGTTCATTTAGTGAACACTGAAACTAAGTCCCTGCCTAGGCAGAGCTTATACTGCGGTGGAGGAGAGAGAAAGTAAGCATGCAAACCAATTAGACAAATTCAGCACAGCATAGGTGGCTGGAAGGAGGTTACAGGACGATGGGGTGGAGAAGGCTAAGGAGGGGAAGCTCCGCTTTGGAAGGCTGCTTAAGGGGTCCTCTCCGAGAATCCTGAAAACGAACTTCCATAGTTGGGAACTATGGAAGGTGGAGGGCGGTGTGTTCCGGGCATAGGGAACAGATCTCAGTCGCTTGGCACTGATGTGGCAAGGAAAGTACTTTAAACAACAGCTACCACCACTCATCCTGAGAGAGGCAGGGCTTCGGATGTTTCAGGGTTCTTAAGGCCAAAGGATATCAGCACCAAACACTCCATAAAGGTGACTTTAAACTATTTCACTCCCTCTACAAATATTTACTGAACATCCTCTGAAATGGCCAGTGGGCTGAATACTAAGAAATACAAAGTAAATCAGAGTGACTTTTGCTTTGTATGCCTGACCACCTTTTATCCAAGCTCCAAGCCCAGAGTTCAGAAGCTAGAAAGTGGTTAGAAAATATTTGTCGGAAGAAATAAGGAGAATAACATTTGCTAAACTCTTATTCAACTTTTCTACACCACTAACTTACTTAATCCTCACACCACTTGCATTAGATACTATCATTATCCTCATTTTACAGAAAGGGAAGTTGAAGTTCAGAGACTTCAAGTAACTTTCCCATGGTCACACAGCTAATAAGCAGCAGAACTAGGATTTAAACCCCTGACATCCTAGCTCTATAGGTGATGTTCTAAACCAGAAATGAAAAGGCCTGGAGATGTGGCTCAGTGCAAAGCCTCGAGTTCAATCCCCAACACCACAAAATAAAATATTAATTCTTCAGTTCAAGCAACACAACTAACCACTATGGTCTGAACATCCTTAAAATTCTGTCTACTGAATTTTGATCACTAATGTGGTGTGTCAAGGAGGGGGGCTTTGAGAAGACGCCATTGGTGGAGCAGGCCCCACTACACACCACAAGTGCTGGGCACCCTGATCTTGGACTTCACAGCTTCCTGAATGTGGGAAGTAATTTCTGCTCTGCACGAATTTCCCAGCCTCAGGTATTTTGTTATAGCAGCACAACGTGGACCAAGACACCAACTCGGGGTGGTTGGCACAGAAAAGGGATTCATGAAAGCACATTAAATACTCAGTACAAGGGCAGGTGGGCTTCCTAACCAATTCTGGAGAGCAAGGCCAGGGACGATTCTAACATCACACCACAGGCCTGGCAGGTGAGCGCACCACCCCAAGAGGGAACCCTCCACTCCCCACCTCTCTATCTGAGATCGCAGAGAGTCTGATGGCCTATGATGCCTCAATCACCCACCTGAGGCAGCCAGTGCCACGAGCCCTCATCAGGGTCAGGAGTTGGCTTGACGAGTGGCAAAAGACAGAAGTGTTCATGTCCGGCCACCTCGATTTGCTTTCTCTAGAAATAGCCTCTGCTCATAGCCAGGTCTGCCACGCCTGGCTTGTGCCGGGCACTAGGCATACAGAGACAAGGAGACAAGCTCGCTGTGCTCTCAGGACCCAGGAAAAAAGGAGACTGACTCCAGCAAAGGTTTGCAGCCTGGATCAGTGAGACCAGCACTGTGCTGGGATGCAGGAGACGTGAGTCACGGGCCACTCAGAGTCTTTGCCTGAGCCATGTGGAGCAGACTCTCTGGGTCTCTGTTTCCTGCCCTGTGAAACAGGGTAAAGACACGCTGGCTAATGCACTGAAGGGTGGTTCTCGGACGACACGGTGTAGCAATGTGCAAATGTGCACTTACCTCCTCACCAAGGGCAGGGTCCTTGCCCATCTTGTTGTCCAGGCTGGGTTTGTGGCTCATTCTGGCCAAGTGGATATGGCAGAAATGGGGGAGGTTTCAGGCTCAAGGCACTTGCTGCCTCACTCATGGGAGAAGACAGCCAGGGCCACCCTACAGGAGAACGGCAGACCGTGCAGGTGACAGCCCGCTGTCCCAGGTAAGAACAAAGGCGTGAGAGAGCCCAGCCGGCACCAACAGAGCCTCTTCCACAGCTCACAGACATGCAAGGGGGCAGAAGAACCACTCAGGTGACAAGAAATGGTGGCCATTTCAAGCCGCTGAGTTTTGAGGCATTGTTTCTTGCATCAAGATGGTGGCAATGGATACTATTGCAGATATAGTCACCCTGAGCTTTAGCATCCTGTGACCACCAATTAAGGTCATGTTAACTTGTAAATTTAACAATTGGAATACTACACACTATTGTTTTTATTAAGAAGTACAGAGAGGGTAAAGCAGAGGTCACTGAACTTGTTCTGTAAAAGGTCAGATAATGAATATTTTACATTTTGCAGGCCACATGGTGTCTGTCTATCGACAGACGTTTAAAGCCCAAAAGCCACCATGGGTAGTATGTCCACACATGTGCAGAACTGAATGCCAAAAAAAAGCTATGTTTACAAAAATACATAGCAAGCTGGGTGTGGTGGTACAGGCTTGCAATCTCAACACTACAGGAGGCTGAGGCAGGAGGATTGCAAGTTTGAGCCCAACCTGGGCAATTCTGTGACTTAGTGAGACCCTGTCTCAAAATTTTAAAAAAGATACTGCAGATGCAGCTCAGTAGGAAGGGCCTGGGTTCAATCCCCACTACCAAAAAAAAAAAAAAAAAAAAAAA
>NW_022900946.1:10086669-10101252 GCF_012274545.1 Fukomys damarensis | reverse complement strand
AAAAAAAAAAAAAAAAAAAAAAAAAAATGGTAGCAACTGAATTTAGCCCAAGGGCTACAGTTTATCAGCCCGTGGCATGAGGCAAGCAGCAAAGTCCCTCTCTCTCTCTCACTCACCCCTGAGAGGCAAACACTTTGAACACTTTCTGCTACATCCTTCACATCCTTTCTACACATACATGTCCTTTAAACACCCTCACATGTACTCACACACATGTGTCTTACTATACCTGCTGGCACGAGTGTGACAGCTCACAATGTCTTGAGTGTTTCTTTCTGCAGCACACCCGGGGTGACCTCGTGCTGCATCACTGCTGGTACCGCACAGCAGAGGCAAACCATAATCTACGGCTGAGGCTGCAGTGGTGTTTCAAGATTTTACTCTCCAATCAAACGCGGCAGTGAACATCCTCATAGAGATAAATCTTGCTAACACAGGATGGACCAGTCTTCTCCCCAACCTTTAGGCAATAGCACTGGGACAAGAGCTAATGAAAAGTAATACTGAAGTATCTGCGGCCCCTGCCCTAAGGAGCTCACAGTGGACTCCAACAATGGTTTGGATGAATTTACTGAACATTTGCTGTAGGTCATGCCCAGCACGATATTTCCATGCATGAGCTCACCAGTTCTTGAAGCAAAATCACCCTAGGAGGCAGGTACTGTTATCAGTCCTACTCTGCAGATGAGACTCAAGCCCAGAGAGTTGGAGCACCTTGCCTGAGGTCACACAGTTAGCCAAAGGTTGAGCTGAAATGCAAACCAAAGCTCTTCGGCACTCTCCTACACTCACGAGAGAGAATTCAAACTGGAGCAGGTCAGAGGACTGCTAAGGACTCCAGGGGATCAGAAACGGCTCTGTGGAGGAAACGACAACTGTGCGGCATCAGAAAAAAATAAATAAAAGCACTTCCCAGCCGACAAGGAGGGCCACAGAAGGCCTGGCCAAGAGCACAGAGACGGGCATGCAGCTCCCCAGGGCTGGTGTGTCATCAGCACAGCTGGACTGAAGAGGGATGGAGTGGGTTGGAGAGGGAGGCTCGCCAGGCTCGTGTCTGGTGCCTCATCTTAGCTGAGGACTCTGAACTCCATCCTGAAAGGTAGAAGGAGCCCCTGAAGGGTTTTTTAAAGCAGAAGAGTAAGGCTCAGAGCTGCACTTTGAGCAGAGCAGGCTGACTATAGTGTGAAAGACAGACTAGGGAGAGTTGCGGGGAGGTGGGGATGGACCAGGAGGCTGCCACTGTCCTCTCAGCCAGGCCAGGGGACACTGCCTTCCTGGGGGAGCTTGGCCATGTAATTAGAGGCATGGGGCTGGCATCAGCCTCGAGGACAGGCTACACCAATCTAGTGATTCTGGGAGCTCAGGGCTCCCTGGAAATGCCAAAGCAGTCCCAGTCCCTCAGAGGGGAGAGCCAATGACCGCCCAGTGGGGGCAGGCCTGGCCACTTCACTCTGTGTGCACAAAGCTTCAGACAGCAGAAAGACGTCCTTGGGCTGCCTGGTCCTGACAAGACAACATCTTGAGCAGTGGCCCATCCACTTCAGCTCCCACACCGCAAGCCTGCACGCAGATGCTGCGGCCCTGCAGAGAGCCAGCGTGCGTGGCTACCGCATCGTGAGTCACCCCAGCGGGCCTGGCTATTTTCCCCCAGGAGGCTGGGGAGGCAGGCGGAAATGCATCCTGACCAGGCAGGGGACCGGCAGTGAGCTGGCCAGGGGCTGCCAGCCGTGGCCGAAGGGCAGGATGGATGCCTGCATCCGCCTGCTGACTTTGCTGGGAGGGAGAGAGCTGCGAGGAGGGCCCTGCTCACTTCCTGAAGACTGAGAGGCCACCGGGTCCAGGTCTAAGACCAGATGCCAAAGGAGTCTGGCCAGGACAGCAGCATGGAGTGCCGGGAAACAGAGGCAGGAGTAGAGGCTGGCAAGTAGAACAGCAATGTGCCCAGCTGGACTGCAGGCCAGGAGCTGTGAGAGCATTTCACCTCATCATCGCATCGGCTAGAACACATTAGAGCTATTATTTCATGTAAACCGCTAGAACAGGGATCGGACAAAGCCAGCCTATGGCTGTCTTTGTACAGCCCATGAGCTAAGAATGGTCTTGTTCATGCTCAAAAAGTTTGAGAGAAAGAAAAGGAAGGGAAAAGAGATTATGGAAACCATTTGTGGCTTGCAAAACCTAAAATATTTATTATCTAGCTGCTTATGGGAAAAATATGCCAACCTTTGCACTGGAATCAAAGCTCAAGAAGGCAGTGTGCATGTGCGTGTGTGTGTGTGTGCGCATATGTGTGTGTGTTCCACTTTTATATTCAATACCTAGAGGAGTTCTTTGCACATACTCACTGAATATTTATCAAGTGAAGTAATGAATGAATGATAAAATAGCGAACAGATGAATTTTCACTCTTGCCCAATGAAGTACATAACACCATCAGCCCCACCTTACTGATGAAGAAACTGAGGCCCACAGGGATAACATGACTCGTAGAAACATCAAAGCCAGCAAATGCCCGAACTGCAGCTCACACTAGGCAATGTGTACCTCGAGTCTCAAGTATCCTAACCCTAGGAAAGGAATCTTGCCTCCCAAACTGAGAGGCTGGGACTGTGTTTGGTGGAACCACTGTTCTCAAACTTTTCTGTGCATGATGAGAGTCAACCCGGGACACTGATTGACATTCATCTTCCCAGGCACTGCCCTCTGGGTTTAGGATTTTGTAAAACAGGATAGGGAAGTGGTCTGAGTAGAGAAAAGGGAAGGGAAATAAGGTGGCTACCGGGGATGAAGAACTGCAGAGAGAGGACTAGGGGGAAATTTTCATCCCTCTGTATTCATGGGGATGGGTTCCAGGACCTCCTGTAGACAGCAAATCCACTGGTGCTCAAATCCCTTAAATAAAATGTTGTAATGTTTGCATCTTCCTCTAGAGTCTGAATCATCTCAAGATTATTTATAAAGCCTAATACAATGCAAATGGTATGTAACTAGCTATTATTCTGTGTTACTTAGGGAATACAAAAAAAAATCCATCCATGTTCAACACAGGGGCAGTTTCTTGCAAATATTTTCCATCTGCAGATGAGGAGTTGCAGTCACTGAACAGTGTAAACTCTCTCCTTCATCTCTCTACAATTTCTTCAGTAAGTGATTCATGTTCCCTAAGTACCTGGTGGAGGAGGCTCTCGGGAACAGGGGTCAAGGCTGTACATGGCCCCAGAGAAGACCTAATACAGGATCTGATTACAAAGCGAAACATTGTAAGGAAGAGACATGTTAATGCTTCAGGGGTGAACAGATTGAGGGGTAGGAAGCTGGAGAAGGAAGAGTTGATTCCGGGTGAGAGCATAATTACACTGCATGTAGAAATCCAGACCACACCAAGCCAGAATAAGACATCTGTGTAATACGGCTCAGGCAACTCCTATCCAGGAAAAGGCCTCCAGCAGGTTGAGGAACTCTGCCTTACTGTGGACCTAAATTGGGAGGCAGAGAGATCCACAATTGTGAGCCACATCCCAGATAAAAACAATTTGGTTTATTGTCTCTCTCTTAAGTCATTTCATTTTTAAAGCACCACCAGATTTACTTAATCATTCAGTATAACCAGAATCATTATGGTTAAGAATCTCTTCATTTTATAGAGAAAGGGAATGGAAGCTGCAAAGTAAATAGCAGACGGCTGGGTGAGCACAGAGGAACCACCACAGAAAACAGAGACACAGGAAGAGCAGAGATGGAGCCATCATGTGAGATCAGAGAACAGGGGTAGAGGCCACACAGACCTGATACTACCACAGGCCACCTCCGTCCTTGAGCTGGGTACTTGTTAGGTTCAGTCAGTTAGGTGTAGTCAGAAAAGCAGGGCCCTGGGGGAATCTATGGATTTTACTGGAAATCTATGGATACTGACAGGCGCAGATGTGGATGTGGATATGGATATTTGCCTTAGTCTAGTCTGTCTGCACTACTAAAACAAAATACAACAGACCAGGGGGATTTATAATCAACAGACATTTCTCACAGATCAGCAGTCTGAGGAGTCCAAGCTCAAGACCCCAACAGATTCTGGGTATTGTGAGGATTCTACTATTGGTTCACAGGCAGCCATTGTCTTGCTGTCTCTTCATATGAAAGCAGGAACTCTGAATCTCTTTTAAGGGCACTGATCTCATCACAAGGGCCCCACCCTCTTGACTTCATCTAAACTGAATCACCTCCCAAAGGCTCCACCTACACAGCCATCACACTAGGATTAGGTTTCAATTTATGCATTTTAGTGGAAAACAAATATGGCAGCTATGGATATCAATTTAAATTTGGAATTTTTTAAGGGACTGGTTCTGGAGATTTGACCGGATGCAGTTGTGGGGACTGGTTAAGTAGCTTTCAGAAAGCTGTTGTCTTGAATCTGATGCTAAACCTTAAAATCCAAGATAGGGGGCGTCCAGAAAGGAAGACGGATATAAAGTAGGGGGAACTGAGGGCAGGCTGGACCCCCAAGTATGAACTGAAGCCTGTGCCAGGGCTCGTTGCCTGTCACCTTGGCAGCCACCACTGTGGTAAACACACACCTGCCTAGGAGAGGCAGGAAGAAGAATCACAGCAGAAGAGCAGGAGCACTTACAGACTCAGGCCTTATTCTCCAAGAAGGTGAACTGCGAACTCATCACCACAGGTGTGAGAGGCAGCACTGCGGCAGCCTCCCTTCCGCCCTGCTTTTCAGGCCCTGCGTTTCCGGCCCCCGCAGAATCTATGGAAAACATGTAGCAGAGAGTTCTGGGGAATGTAGTTCAGCCAGCCAGTGGGACTGACACAAAGTCGCCACAGCTCTTAAAGAGGGTTGTTTCCGTTGGGGAATTTGAACGAGGAGTTGGGGGTTGAACTGTGGTTTCTTATTTTATGAAATAGAAGAAAAGTAATACAAATTGCTAAAGGATATTTTTTTTAAACCTGAAATAATTACTCTCATAAATACACGTCAAAGGTTTTATCTCATTACTAAAGAGAGAACCAGACATATGCTTACAAAAGTCGAAGTGTCAATGTATACACACATATATATGTATGTGTGAATTCTAATGAATGCAAGTTTAAGCCCAGGCTGGGCGACTTAGTAACTTAATGAGACTCCATCTCAAAATCTGAAAAAAAGGATTGGGGGTGTGAAGGCTTTGGGTTCAATCCCCAGTAACAGACAGACAGACAGACAGACAGACACACACACACACACACACACACACACACACACGCTTAACAAGAGCACACATAAAATCATACAAGACATATTAGAAAAAGTCAAGCTGGGGATTTAGCTCAGTGGTGCTGCCACCTGCCTCACAAGTGAAAGCACCCAAGTTCAAAGCCCCCCAGTATTAAAAAAAAAAAGGGAAAAAGAAATACTGTCTATGGGAAGCTCAAGAAGGGTAGAATGAAAGGAAATAAATTCACTTGCAATAAAACAAAAGGGAGATTTTTCCAAACACATGGTAATGATGTGCTAAGCAAGAGGGAATATGAAGCCAATCTTGGCTTCTGGGATTCCAGAAGGAAGAGAGAGGGAGGCAGGAAACAAGGGTGAGTGGTTGCTGAGTGAGTAACAAATTCCACCTAAAGGAAATGGTGGGTTAAGAAAGTTTGTAAGAATCTTGAAGGAGGATTAAGGGGTGGCCAAGGATAAACAACATGGCACCATGGGCTGCCTCACAGGGAAGCAGCCAGTGTCAAAGGTACAGAATGGAAGGGAGGCTGGTCACAGAAAACCTTCCCACTGAGCTGCACACCCAGCCTAATTCTTACTTTTTATTTTAAGACAGGGTCTTGCTAAGTTGCCCAGGCTGTGCTTTAACTTGTGATCGTCCCACCTCAGCCTCCCACAAGGCAGAGATTACAGGTGTACTCCACCACACCTGACTGCATTTTCAACTCTGAACTATGTGGAAATGTTGCCTTTGCAGACAGTAAAATATATATTATTTTAGAAAACTGGCCAAGTTGATGAGGATATTTCCAAGCACAAATACATTTCCTTCTTTGAGGAAAAACCAGAAGGCCAACGTTCAGCTGTATTTCAGCCCTGAAAGGGCCTGGTGGAGAGTCTGCCTCTCCCTCAAGCGCCTACCTAAGGCTACCTGTCCTTTCAGCACTAATGCACATTGGGTCATTCAGTGCTCAACCAGTTCAACCTAATACATGACACCCTCCTCTTTCCACAGCTTTGCCTACTCTAGGGTAGGAAGGAACGATGAGATTTAAAATAAAAAACAGCCTCTCCTGGAGCCTCATTTCTGTCATCCAAGAGGCTGGGAGTCTTGTTTTCTTGTTGGTTTTCAAGTGCAGAAGGAAAATGCATGACTTCCTCTGATAAGCTCATTCGTCTGGCCCAGCACTTAGGTTCCTCACCCTCACTAATGACCTTCCACCACAAGTGAATTGTCCCTGCCCACAACAGCTAACAGTGACCTGGAATTCAATTCCAGGAGAATATGTGGGCCGGGGAAGCCAGCACATCCTGACCCGGGGGATGTGAGGTTACCGGAAGGGGTCGGACCACGGCAGCTTTGTCCTCTGTCTCCAGCGCAGAAGCCTCCAGCCTCCCAGGCCACTCTAGCCCGACCCCAAATATGTCCCCAGAGAAGATGCCTCTTCCTCCCAGGTACCGCAGTGCTGCAGCTCCACTATTCCAGAGTCACTGCTCACTGGCAGCCACCAACCTCAGGGAGAAGCTCAAGCTTCGGAGGTTATAAGGCTCCGGGGGAACCGGACTCCACGTTCTCTTTGCCAACTCCCTCTACGCTGAATCATGCTCCTGTCTGCGTGCAGTAGTTAATATTGATGGAGGGCCGCTTGGAACCAAATATCCCTCAAAGGTAGATGAAGCCCTAAGGCTTAGTCTCCACCCAACCGTGCCCTTGGGAAGTGGTGGACTCTCAGGCAGTGGGGCCTAGTGGAAGGAAGTTGGGCCCCTGGGGACAGGCCTTGAGGAGGACACTGGGACTCTGGCCCCTTCCTCTCTCATTGCTTCTCTTTAGGCATCACCTGATCCACTGAGAGTCTCCCAGTAAGTTCCCAAATGATGCAGAGCCCTAGCGAAACCACAATCATAAGGGCTAGATGTACACTAAGGCAGAAAATACAGAGAACACCCCTCCACCCAGAGTTCACACAGAACAAAGGGTGGCGGACGGGCACGTTCACTCTCGCTCCTTGAGCTGGGACATCACCTTCTCCCGCCATCAACCACAGTTGCTCCTGGATCTTGGGCACTGGGACTTGCACACCACTGGCTCCTCTGGTTCTCAAACCTTCAGACTTGGGCTGAATCACATCACCGGCTCTCCTGGGCCTCCACTTTGCAGATGACGGATCACGGATTTCTTAGGCTCCGTAATCACAGGAACCAACTCTTCATAATCAATCCCTTTGTAGTCTATCTATGTGCCTCTCTGATTGGTTCTGTTTCCATGGCGAACCCTGACTAATACAGGAGGCAAACCCTGACGGGGATGACAGCTGGAGGCCACCAATGACACTCCCAGCAACAAGCTCTAATCTGGACGTGCACCTGAGACACAAAGTACAGTGACTCCCACAGGGGCTTTGAACTTTCTTCCTTTGGTCTGTCTGTATGGTCTGTAGTTACCACATACCACTCATGCAGCAAGGGGGGAAAAAGCTACTAGAAGTAAGAAGCCACCAATTCTCAATCACATCAAGGTCAAGGGCAAAGTTGGCTCTGGATTTGGAAGCACAAGCCCAAAAGACAGCACGAGAGTCCAAAAGCAGAGGAACATGACCTTCTCACACAGTAAACGGCTCATAGTTCCCCAGAACTGTTTAATATTAGCTCAAATGACGGCACACAAATTAGCCAGTAGGGCCCCAAATACACAGCAACAGAGGCTGACAGATGTGTGAAAAGGACTTTGGTCAAGGGCCTGCTAGCCAGACTATCTCGGCCACCAAAAAATGAAAAGATGGGAGACCTTCCCCTGCTGGCCCGCAGTGAACCATCCCTGCTGCTGTGTACTCACTATGGACTGAACATCTGTGTGCTGCATCTGGGCTCCTTCAGTTGGTGGGGATGCTGGGGAACGAGCATTGATTCACTGGTACTTCCAGCTGGCACCATGGTGACAAATGGGCCCCAAATGTTTGGAGTACTGGCAGGCAGGAGTCAGGCCAGGATACCCAAAGTGGTAAAATCAAGGACACCACAGGGAAAGGAGCTGTACATGCCACCAATATGAAATCCACCATTTTATATCAATACTATGGGTACCAAGGAAAGAATTCTACGACTTGAACATTCATTTTAAAAGTTAGGGCAGATTCGATGTTAGCAACGTAGCAATACATGGGTTCCTGGCCCATTCCATCTTGGAATGCCATAATCTTCCAACTGTATGTGTGTGCGCATGCATGTGTACACACACACACACACACACACACACACAGCTCAGTCCATCTCCATCTCTTCATCCTTCAGATCTCAATGCTAACATCAAATCCCCAGGGACATCTTCCCATACTTCACACAATAAAATAAATCTGCTGGCTGCTTATCCAAAATACAAAACCCCTCTATAAGGCCTCTCACAAAGTGGCTTCCCCCAGACAGTGAATCTGCAAAGAAAAATAAGTGCATCCAAGACAAAACTGGAGACTTTATAACCTCATCTTTCTGCCATATTCTACTCCTTAAAAGATAAGCACTAAGTCCAGCTGACACCAAGGGAAGGGAACAGAAGCTCCATGCGCTGGAGGGAAGAGCATTACATTAGCTTCTCCACCTAGACATGGTCGCTGGCACCCATGATTTAAAGGAAGAAAGGGTTAATTTGGCTCACGGTTTCGGGAGATTCAGTACACGGTGGGCGGGTGCCACAGCAGAAAACAAAGCTGCTCAGCTCATGGCAGCCAGGAAGTAGAGAAGGGGAACAGCGCCAGAGCAGAAGGGGTAAAGGACCAGACATACATCCCAAGGCCTCACCTCCATGAACCACCCAGACACACTAGAAGTGTGCTCCCCCAGACCCTGAGGCAAATCCCAAAGGCAACCAAGTTGAAACTCCGCCCTAACTACATCAAGTATCACAGAATCTGTGGATATATTTACAAAATCACACCAACACTAATCCTCTATCTCCTCCATGGAGTATTTATCTTCTGGGATTAAGAAAGTCACAGCTTGAAAGGCACTATGAGTGCTTCTTTCCCTTCTTCCTCTTCAATCTCCTCGTACTTTTTCCCATCATCATTACCAACACAAGAGAACGACCATATTCATTGCTATTTCCTGAGCCATGTGCCAGGCATTAGGTTAACTGCTTTCCATTCATGCATTTTATCCTCACAACAACCCTATTATTAGGTACCAATAGTAGTAGTAGTAGTAGTAGTAGTAGTAGTAGTAGTAGTAGTAGTTAGTGCTCCCATTAATATTGAGAAAGCAAAACCTTGGGGCAGGTAAGTGACTTAGTCAATGTTAAGTGACTACTAAGTACATGAAACAGGATTTCACCCCATATATAACTGCAGAATCCACACTGTCAACCACCACATGGCGTCCCACAGTTGAAAAAGAAAATTCCATCTTCCCCAGCAACCAGGTGGGTTCCCAAAGCCACACCCCTCCATGAGGAATTTTCTTTTAATCAGGGTCAAAGAAAGTCCCACTCAGGAGATAGGAAGGAGGGAAAGTTACAACACACAGAGCATACTCCAAAAATACAGCCAAATGAGTAAGAGAAATCCGAGAACATCCCCACTGAATGCAAATCTATGAAGACGCAGGCAGCTGCGTGTAAATGGTTGCCAACCTATGTAAAGAACCACACCCTGAAAAGGAGAGAGAAGCATCTAGATAGAAGAGTGTAAAAAGAGTTGCACTGGGGTAAGAGACCCAGATTTCAGAAGGGACTCACATACCTGAGAGGGAGGCCTAGCTTCTCCAGACCCCAATAACCTGCCAGTTTCAATGAATTAGTAAAAAACAGTCAAGGAAAATCCTATTTGTAAGTAAGCGCCCAATTCCTTGTACAAACGCAAATGGGAAATCCATTCTTCTGGTGCATTCACTCTCAAGTTTTGGGGCACCTCAGACACCCGCAGCCCTTGTTTGACATCCACATTGCTGTGCCCTTCCCACGGCCTCCCGAGTCAGTGTCAGAGGTAGGAAGCAGCCATGCTGAACATCTGCATTCTTCAACCATACCCCAGATGGTTCCAAATCGTGAAGTCCATGGAGCACTTTTTGAGAAAGCTAGAATTTGTAAAACATAAAACTTGAGATCAGGTGGTCCTAGTTTTGCATCTCAGCACGACACTTACCAGCTGTGTGATCTTGAATCGTCAAAGAGGCATCGCAGTTCCACCATCCTTATCTGTAAAATGGGGCTAACTCTATTCTCCCTCGTTTGAGGGGCTTGGCACACACAATGCCTGACACACAGTCACAACCTCAGAACATACGTGAGACGATGATGATGATGATGATGATGATGATGATGACGATGATGATGGTGACGATGATGGCGACGATGACGACGATGATGACGGTTCCCTGATGAAAGGGCAGAACCAGGGTCTCCATTGCCCAGTAACTGGCAGGACTCAAACAGGGAATGCGCAATTATCAGGTGAACAAGCCTTTTCTTTCCTTCTTCACTCAACGACATCTTCCCCCGGTCTGCCTGGTAAACTGGTAAGGCTCTGAGTCTCTTTGGTCCACTGTTCCTTTGAGGGGAGGGGACTAAGATGTCACCAACCTCCCTCCCTTCCTCCACCCTCCCTTCTTTTTCCCCCCAGTCTTTCTTCTCCCCTTTTCCTTCCTTTCCCCTCGGGAGGGTCTGAAATTCCACACCAGGGTGGGTGGTGCACATTAGCTGGCAATATCCTTGATGCTTTGTTGCTGTCTGATTCTTGCATCTATTAATTTTTCAACAGCTCCAAACAAACACAGCGAAAGGATGACCATCTGCCTAAAACCCCACTGCCTGATGTGTGCCTTCTGGGCGCCTGTCCTTGTCCCTCGTGGGCAAATTCCATTGATATCCATTGTCTAACTTGGCAGGTTCCCACTGAGGCCAATTATTCAGTCCTGATTAACCATGGCAACTGTACTCATGTGCTCATTTCACGGCTGTCAAGACTTCCACTCGTGGAGCATCCTTTATTTGCTTGAATTATGCGATTTTTTCATCAATTCTTAATCAAGTGGGTTTGTGCACACAAAATCAACACATAGAGAACAGCCATCGTAAGTGATGCTTCCGAAAGAAGAGCTCCAGGCTCGGCCCATTAACAATTAATAACTAGGCCTTGAAGAGGCTCTCATCAAAAGCATGCAATACGTGCTTATAAACAACGGCACTGCCTGACCAGCTCCTGTCAGAACAGCAGCAGCAGCCATGGGTTCCAGGTACCTGCTAAGCCCTCTGAATGACACTTTACAGACCCTCATTACGGCATGTGATTCCCCAAAAGAGCCCCCATTTGCAGATGGGAAGACTGAAGCCCTGGGAGGGTAACTGAAGGTGGGGCCCAAAGCCACTGGCCAAGACTCAAATCCCCTTCTCCTTCTTCCATCGCCATGCCTCTTTGCAACCTTTTTTTGTGTACCCCTTGAATTTGAGAATACATTTGGCCAAACCCAGGACTGAATGGCCGGACTTCTTTAATGCCTAAATTTGCAAAATTAATTCCCTGAAGTCCTAATTCTTCTTGCCAGCTGTGTTATCCTGGGCAGGCACTTAAACTCTCTGAGTCTCAATTTCCCTACCCTGAAGAAAGCACAGTAATTCTTGCCCTTAGCTTACAAAGTAGCTAGTATTAAAGTAATGCTCATGTAAGTGCTTTATAATCCATAAGAAATACACAAAAAAATTTTTTGAGGGGGGACAGTGTCTCACTATGTAGTTCAGGCTGGCCTTGAACTCACTATTTAACCCAGGCTGGCCTTGAATTCATAACGATCCTCCTGCCTCAGCCTCCCAAGTGCTGGGATTACAGGTATGCACCACCATGCTTAGCTAGAAATACACAAACATTATCATTGAATTTTATTATTATTATTATTATTATTATTATTATTACTATTATTATTATTATTATTGTTATTATTATTGTGTGTTAAACAGACTCCTAAGAGGGTCTCCAGTGATTCCCACTGCCCAGTGTTCAAGTCCCTACCTAACTCCCTCTCCTTGAGTATGCTTGGGACCTGGGATCTGCATCCAATCAACAAACACGACAAAAAGAGCGGCATGCCCTTTCCAGATTACACACGATGTGAGACCTCCCTTGATAGCAGATTCTCTATGATGTTCTTGGCTTGCACATTCTGATAAGGCAAGGTGCCATACTGGAGAGCCTGGGAGGCAGACAGACAAGAGGACCTGAGACCTTCACTCCAACAACCATGAGAAGAAAGTCCTGCCAACAACCGCACTGGGGAGCAAAGTAGATCCTGGCCCGAAGAGACTGAGACAACCAGAGCCTCCCACTGACAGCTTGACAGCCACCAGATGCAACTGAGCTCTGTCCAAATTCCTGGCCCAGTGAATCTGTGAGATAATAAATACATGTTCTTCTAAGTAGCAAACTTTTGCAGTGATTTATTAAATCACAATTAACACAAATACAACTCAAGCACCAGTTCGTTCAAGACTTCATTGAATGCTGCCACATGCCAGGCAGTACAGCAGGGGTGAAAACAGGGCACCCAGGACATGGGCCACATCCGCAGCTCACCCTTTCCAGTGCAGGACCTGGCATTCAGATAAATGAGAGCAAGAACCACAGCCCACAAGCACTGTGCGATCCATGCTCAAGGGGCGGAGCTCATATGCATGGCAGTATTCTTCATCAAAGTGTAAATTCTAAGTGTAGGAAAATGTATTTTTTTATTTACAATTTGAGTAAACTTTAGTTCAAAATTAAAATAAAGGGAGAACCTAAATGTGCCACTCATCAAGAGAGTGAATAAAGAAAACCAAAACAATTACATGTGCAGTCCAGGAAACCCATGTAGTACTTATTAGTGGCAATTAAAAATAATGAAGTCAAGGGCTGGAGATTTAGCTCAGTGATTCCCCCGCCTGCCTCACAAGCGCGAGGTCCCAGGTTTGATCCCCAGTACCAAAAAAATAATGATGATGATGAAGTCTGTATCCACTGACACAGCAAAAACTCCAAGAGACATTGACTGATTGACATTTTTAAAGCAATATGAGAAACAAATATTTGACATATTATTTACATTTTTTTAATATTTCAGGGGCCGGGATTTAGCTCAGTGGTTCTGCCATGTGCATGGCAAGCTCAAAGGCCTGAGTTCAATCCCCAGCATCAAAAAAAAAAATTTTTTTTTCAGCTAGAAGTGGCGGTGCACCCCTATATACAATCCCAGCACTCTGGGAGGCTGAGGTAGAAGGATCAAAACTTCAAGCCCAGCCTGGGCAATTTAAGAGACTTGATAAGACCCTGTCTCAAAATAAAAAGTTAGGGCTAAGGATCTAGTTAAATGTGAAGCCCGGTATTCAATCCTCAGTACCAAAAAAAAAAAAAAAGGTGAAACTAAAAGTTATGCACACACATACACAAAGTCACACACAGACACACAAGTAGCATTTACCTTCACTGCATTTATAAAACACCTGTGGCAGACAATGCAAGAAAGGTGATGGGCAGATCCTGGACCCCGATTCCGGGGTTCAACTCCTGGCTATGTCACTTACTGGCTGTCTGACCTTAGGGATCTCTGTAAAACACTTTGAGCCTCAGTTTCTTCATCTGCAAATTGGGGATTCTAACAGCTTGTGCCACGAGGGTTATCGTGAAGATTAAGTGAGCTAATTCAAGATTGGTGCACAGTAAGTACTCAGTGATAACACCGATTTGATGGTCATTATTATTCCTGGACCATTCTTGGTCTGGAATGATAAAGCCAAAACACAAGCAATGATTACCTTGATAAGGGCACTGGAGTGAGAATGCAGGGTAAAGGACCCTTAGACCTGCCCAAAATTTCAATTTTTACAGGAACAGTATTTCAAGTATCATGCGACCAATGATCAACTCAATCAGCAGTCAGATAGGTACCATCTGGGCGAAGAGCCCAGGAGCGCAGGCACCACAGGCAGGAAGCAGGAAGCAGGAAACAGTCCATGCATGCTGAAGGTCAGAGGGCATCGAGGTGGCAGCAGGGAAAGCTGCGCTCATCTGGGGATCTCCTCTCCCACTGGTTTTCTTCTTTGAAGAAGCAGCCAGAGAAGCTTCCCAGAGTTCCCTGCAGATCGAAGGAGCTGGGAAAGGGGGACCCAGTGGCCATTCCCAAAGCTCCCCAGAAAACCAGAGGGCAGCAGGGGACCCAGTGACTCCCAAGGGGCTTTGCTAGCCACCCTCAGCCGCCTCTGAACAAACTCAGCACAAGGAGCCCCCTTCCTACCCAAGAGTACTGCTGAGCAGAACCGGCGTCTTGGGCAGGGGCTGCAGACCGGAGGAGCAAACCCACTGAGGACTTCTGAATGCAGCAGCCACACACACACACACACACACACACACACACACACACACACACAC
>NW_022900946.1:10077758-10086571 GCF_012274545.1 Fukomys damarensis | reverse complement strand
GCCACAGCCGGCCTCTTACTAACTCCAGCTCTAACTAAGCACTCCGAGGACCACGGTGAGGAAGTGTCTTTCCACACAATAAATTCACCCAGAAGAAGTGACTGACTGGACCAATAAAGGTAAGGCAGAGCAAGGAGAGACATTCTTCCAAAGCCTCCTCCTCCTCACTTGCCTGTTTTCCTCTCACTTAATTCCCCCAATAGTCTTTTCTAATTATTTTTAATTTTATTACCCAGTCATCTTTTAACATCCTTACTATTACTACTGCCCATTCTCTGGATGGGAAAAATTCGACTCCAGGAGGTTCCGTGGCTTTCTTAATGCTGTGTGGCTAGAAGGCTAATGAATTTGATCCGTGTCATGTTCTTACCTCCATTTTATAGATGAGGAAACTGAGGCTTGGGAGATCAGGAAGGACATAGAGCCAAGAAGGGATATGGTCATCATTTCTGAATTCTTTCCCCCAGTCTGATGCCCAGAGACAGAGTGGCATCTCACCCTCTTCACCCCCACTTGGGGCTAGATCAGACCGTTCCTGATCCCCCACATCACACTGCTTCTCGAAGATGGCCCTGGATTCACCACAGCAGAAGCAGACTGGCGTGCACGTTAAGATGCAGATTCTTGGGGGTGCCCCGGTCTTCGAATCAAAAACATCTCACCCAAAGGTGAGGAGTCCGCCTCTCAAACCGCACCCCAGGAAACTTCCTGCACAGAGATTTCAGAACAGCATGGCAGGCGTCCCTGCCTGCGCCGGCTACGTCCTGATCAGTGAGGGACAGGGCGGTGTAGTAGGGGACCCGCTTTTCAAAGCCAGCTTCCCTTTGCTTTTATGAAATCCATTTAATTCCCTTGAGCAGAGCTCTAAAGCTGACAGCCTTGAGTGTTTATTTTCTTAGCTGTTTAGCCTCCTCCATCACATTCCTCACCCAAGGTTCTGAAATGAATCTGTTGAGAGCTTTAAACCACCTGGGTTCGAATCCCAGCCCCTCCCGCTCCTGCTGGGCCCCTGACACACTCTGGACCTTCGGTTTCCTCAACCACAGCTCCACGCCCAGGACTGAGCTGGGACGCGGAACCCGGGGCCCCGGACAGACCCTGGCTTTCCTCCCAGACTACCCCTCAGCATCTCACAAGGACAAAGTGAACAATTGATCCCGGCAACGATTCCAGGAAAGGTCTTCCCAAGACTCTTCGCCCCGTCAACTCGCCCCCACTCCTTGTTTCCACGAAATGGGGCCTTCCTTCCAGAACAAGTCTTGGGCCTGCGGAAGCACAATGAGCTGCCCCACAGTCCCCTGGACTCCCTGCAGTCCTGCCACTCACCACACCGGCTTCGCTCACCTGTGCCGTGCTTCTCCTCCTAGCCCAGGAGACTGTGAGCCAGAGTCTGTCTTGCTCACCACTTAGCCCTCCAGACCTTAGAGAATACTTAGCATGTTGCTGAAACTCAAAAAATGTTTGTTGATTAAGTGAGCAAAAGCAGCTAGGGCCGGGCGTGGTGGCACACGCTTGTGATCCCAGCACTTGGGAGGCTGAGGCAGGAGGATCGCTGTGAGTTCGAGACCAGCCTGGGCTACATAGTGAGTTCCAGATCAGTCTCAACTACATAGTGAGACCCTGTCTCAAAAAAAAAAGAAAAGAAAAAGAAGCAGCTAGGATTCTGCTGAGGTTCCCAAAGAGGGACTAGAACTGTTTCCCAAAGAAGGAAAAAGAAAAAAAGTCTTGTCTTTTGTTTTCTAATTCTTTTTAATTGATACCTAGTAATTATACACATTTTTAGGATACAATATAACATTTTAATTCATGTATAAATAACATGCCATGGTCAGATCTAGGTAACCGGCATATCCACACCTCAAACATTTCTCAATTCTCTGTGTTGGGAACACTAGAAATTCTACCAGCCAGCTGTACTTGAAATATTCGATTTATAATAAAGCAAGCATCTACTGAACCCTCACTATGTGGAAAGTTTCACAATTGCCTTATGAAGTAGATCTGATAAGCATTTTAAAATATGATTTTTTTTTTCCGGTACTGGGAATCGAACTCAGGACCTTGCGCTTGCCAGGCAGGTGCAGTGGAGCTACATCCCCGGCACAGCACTTCAAAGCAAACTGGGGCTCAGGGTACCATTGAGCTAGACCAGGGGTGACAAGGTTTTCCTGTAGAAGGGACAAACGTTTCCAACTGTGCAGGGATAGATGGTGTCGCGGTCACGGTGATCGGCCACGGCAACACAACGGCAGGCACGAGGATGCCAAGCTGTGTGGGCGTGGCTGCATTCTGCAGAAACTCCAGCCACAGGGCTGCCCACAGCCAGGAGCCCACCCCGGCACAAGCGGGGAGGCCATGACGGGAGGAAAACTGAACCCATGTGTGACGACTGTGACAAAATCCCAGATGAAAAGCTGGAGAAAGAGGCCCGGTGGGAGGCGAAGACCCGGGCAGAGATGCTTGCTAGAGAAGCCAGAGATACCGAGTCCAACAGACCAGCTCAAGGCTGTACTCATCAAGGAGACGTTCACTAAGCAACTACTATGTGCCAGCTTCCCTTTGTGTATCTGGGGGCCCCGTCCATGAAGAAGACCAGTACCCACCGTCTCTGACCCTGGAGGGAAGTAAATGAAGTGATCGTGCACCCTTCCTCCCATCCATTTATGTTCACTGAGCACCTACTAAGTGCTGGGAGGGAGGCTATAGCAGTGCACAAATCAAAGCTTGGGCCTTGTTTTCAGGGAGGTTACAACCCAGCTGCAGAAGAGGACATGAAATAATAATCACACCGATAAATATTTCATTACAAATTGGGACGTATGCCATGAAGGAAAGAGCATGATGCGATGAGAGAGAAAAACAAGAGAAAAGTCATTTAGCTTGAGGGGTGGGGCCTGGTCAGGGAAGAATCCTCTGGAGGATGCTAAATGCCCCAAAACTGAGACGGCCAAGAAGGGAGGTAGTTCAGAGTAGATAAGGTTAGGAGAGATCTGATGCTTGAACTCTACTTGGCAGGATGAATGTGACTTGGAATTATAGGAACTAGCTCTCCATGTACAGATGTACAGGCTGGACACTGCACAATACCAGCAGATACCTTCACACAGACACATGGGAACAGCGCTGCCTAGTATTGTGCAGTTGCACACCTGTCTGCAGTGACTGCTGAGAAGGTGAGGAAAAGCATTCCTGAAGGGGAAAACGCAGCCAGGTGACAATGGGGAGCCCCTTCATTTCACCAAGACCACCAGCTAATGTCCTGCTTTAGGCACCTCGAGTTCTACATTCTGCCTTCACTTCTCGTCCCGGGCTGTAACTGGTGCGCTGTGGTCTGTTCCCAGCCCTGCTCAGCAGCTGTGATGAATGTCCTTGTGCTGCCCGTCCACCCCCCTCCTGGCCAGTGTGTGCTGAGGGGGTCCCCGGCCTCCACACTTATTCCTCCGGCTGAGTGAGCTGGCAGCAGAAATTCGCTGATGTAAAATTCATATTTATTGAATGCGACTGTCCCTGAACCCGCTCCTCTGTCTGCCCTGCTTGTCCGAGAGGCTGTGACCACTCAGGATGACTGTGGGGGCCAGCTCGCTGGCGCATTTCCCTGGACAGACAGTTACGCTCCGCCCCCAACTCCACACACTGAGTACAGGCTACTGGGTGACTCTAAACTGAGTAGGGGGGGCGAGAGCAGGAACATGAATTCCTGCACCTGCCTAGACCAGGCGGGACAGAAAAGGAGGGACTTGTGTTGGAAGACCAGAGAAGAGGGCAAATGGCACCTCACAGGAAGACGCCAGTAGGCCCCATCCCCATGTGTATGCAGAACTGAGGACTGAATCCAGGGCCTTCACCCTGAGCTACAGCCCCAGTCATTTGTTATGGTTTATTTTGAGAGCAGTTCTCATTAAATCACTAAGTTGCCCACTCTGAGCTCGAGCTTGCAACCCTGCCCCCCAGGGCTGCACCACCGTACATGTCGGATCCCGTTATGGTGGATCTTCTAGTCCCCGGGAATTTGGAAAAGGAGGATTGTGTGTGTTCATGAAATCTCTCAACTGTACATATCTGCAATTAATCATTAAGAAGTTTTTAACACCGTAAGTCACACAGATTCCTTCTAGAGATCAAACACAATCTTCGGGCCACCAGCTTACAATCTAAGTTACAGGAAGCTGACTGCCCAAAGACAAAATAGCTTATCCTAAGGGACTCCCATAAATCCTCTGACAAGCTGATACCTGCAAGGCAGTAAGACTGAGAGGCTAAGGGAACAGACTTTGGAGTCAAACCGACCTGAGTTCGGATGCAGGCTATCCCCTGAGCTTTTATGACAGTGGGCAAGTCCTTCACCAAGCTAAACCTTGGATTCCACATCTGTGAACCAGAGAGAAGTCCACCTACTCTGTCATGTCGGATCAAGGTGGGCCTTGAAGTTAAGCACAGCCTGGGCCTGGTGAACAGGACTACCACAGTAGTGTGGACCACTTCCAGGCAGAAGCTTTGAAAGCCAATGTACAATTCACCATGCAGCCTTTCCGGTACTGTAACCACACGTCAAAATCAGAACTTCTGGGCCGGGGATTTAGCTCAGTGGTTCTGCTGCCTGCTTCTCAAGTAAGTGTAAGGTCCCGAGTTCAATCCCCAGTACCAAAAAAAAAAAAAAAAAAAAATCAGAACTTCCATCATCCTGGGTGCCCAGGTACCAATGAGAGACACATGGGCCGCAAGCACACGGCCAAAGTACAAGCACGTTCTGGCTCAGCCACTGCACAAGTACAACATTTTTGTTTCTACAGCAAAACCCACCATAACCTTTGCTTTGATGTGTACCACCTAAAGCTGCTGTAAGAGTTAAAATAATTAATGATACACATGTCTTGTCTCTTTTATGTTGCTATAGAAGAATATTATTGGCAGGGTATTTAATTAATTTTATCGGTACATTTTAGATATACGATATGATGACATTTATATGAGCAAGTATGTGGTCTGTCTGGGTGCAGCTGAAAAGAATGTGTACTCTGATTTTGTGAGGTGGAATACCATGTAAATATAGGTTAAATTCATTTGTTCAAGAGTTTTATTGAGTTCTAGTATTTCATGGTTTATTTTCTGTCTAGTTGATCTATTTGTGACTACTGTATTGGTGCTTATTTTTCATGTCCATTAGTGTTTCTTTTATATAGTTGGGCACACTAGTATTTGATGAATATATATTTATGATTATCATCTCTTCCTCTTGGATTGTTCCCTTTAGAAGGATGTAGTATCCTTCTTTGTCTCTCTTAATCAGTGTTGGTTTGAAATCCATTTGACCTGCAAAGAGGATAGCTACTCCTACTTTTTGGGGGGTTCTTGTCATATAGAGTACTATTTTCCATCCTTTAACTTTCACGCTGAGTTTCTTTTTGAATTAAGTGTATTTCTTATAAGCAGGATATTGTTGGATCTTGCTTCTTGACCCATTCTGCCAGTCTACTTCTTTTATTGGTGAATTAAGACCATTAACATCGATGGTTATAACTGATACGTATTGGCTTACCCTTGTCATGACTTTTTCTTTTTGTTGATTCTCCCCCTTTGCATTTAATTTTTTGTTGTACCTGATGGATTCATTCTGCTGGGCTTCCTAGGGTTGTGATCCTCATTGTTTTTTCCCAGGATATTGTTTAAAAATTTTTGGCATGCTGGTTTGGTATTCATGAAGTTTTTCTGGTGCTCCTTTTCATGAAAGTATCTTATTTCTCCATCAGTTTTGATTGTTTTGCGGGGTACATCAATCTGGGCTGGAGGTTGTTTTCCCTTAGGGCTTGAAATACATCACTCCAGGTGCTTCTTGCCTCAGGGTTTGTGTTGAAAAGTCTGCTGTGATTTTGATGGGTTTTCCTTTGTATATGATGTTTCTCTAACTGCTTGTAGAATTTTGTTCTTCGGTCGGCTTTCTGGAATTTTATATGCCTAGGTGTCAATTTTTTTTTTTAATCATGGCTAGTTAAAGTCCTATATGCCTCACTTATCTGTATGTAAAGTTCTTTTCCCCTCCTTGGGAAATTTTCTGCCATTATTTCTATGAACAGGTTTTTTTTATGTCATTTGCACTGTCTCCTGTTATTCATTAACTCCAATCAGTCTTATGTTATTCTTCTATGCATCATCTAGTAGCTGCTGGATTGATTTCTCATGGTCCCTCATTTATTTTTAAGAATTTTTTCTTTTCTTGGTCATTAATTGCAATCCTGTCTTTTACATCTGAAATTCTGTCCTCACACTGGCTCATTCTGCTGCATAAACTTTCAATGGAGTTTTTCATCTCCATTGGATACCTGTTTGAATGTTTTATGGATTCCATTTGTTTCCTATGCTAGGATCCTATCATGTTCCTCAGCTCCATTTTTTTTAATCTATGTCTGCTTTATATTTATTAATGATGTCTTACACTATGGACACAATTTCTGTTGTTATCTGAGAAATTACTTCTGATTTCATTTTTCCAGATCCTCTTGCCAGTTCAGGAAGTTGAGCATCAGATTGTTCAATTTCATTCACTTTTAAGGTTGTCTTAGGTTATCTGGAAGTCTGGTCTTGAGACTTATTTATGTATCTTCTCATTTTAACAAATGCAGCCCGCTGTGCCTCGTTCAGGTGACTTTTTGCTCACCTAGTGGTCCTCAATTCTCAGCAAGCCAGCAAAAGGCCCTTTCTCTGCTGCTCACCATTGCACCAATTCCTGGATTCAGAATGGTGGCCTTCTGGATCCCTGCGCTGCCCTGTTGTCCAGGCAGGGTTCTGGCTGGGACCTCTGCACACTTGGGATGGTATCTGGGCATGACTCTAGCTCAAGCCTGCCACCCTAAGTAGCTGTTGTCTGGGAGGGCCTTTGGCTAGGAGCTGTGCACCCCAGTTGCTGGCATCTGAGCGGGCTTCTGGCTGGGATCCCCACACACCAATGGTATCTGGGTGGGCCTCTGAAGGTTGCTTATGCATCTGTGCAGCTCTTTTCCAGGCAAGGCTTTGGCTAGAGGCTGTGGGCCAGAGGAGGAGGAGGAAGAGGAGAGATAGAAGAAGAAGGAGAAGGGGAGAAGGAGGAGGTGGACAGAAGAGAAGGAAGGAAAGGAAAAGACCCAAAGTACCCAAGAAAGGCCTTCTCCCCACTTCTAGGACTAGGATTCATCAATAAAGGACTCCAAAGCAATGCTATTTCAACACTGCAAGAGATTGTCTTTTGGGGGGAGGGAAAAGCCCCAACAGGGGCTTGGCATTTCAGAGGTATCAACACAGTGTCCCCTCTTGTCACATCTTATCAGAGGGAACTGAGTAGGAGCCTCAAGGACTGGAGGTGGGGGTAGACACCCTTGAGACTACAGAAATCAATGGAGAAGATTCAGGGAAAGGTTCTGGGTGGGTTCTGCATTATTCAAGAGATGGTATTAGCCAGAAGTCCTAGGAAACAAGGCCCTATTGGTCCTCAAAGTTTGCAGAGCTCTGCAAATTCAGACCTAGTAAAGCCACAATCATAAGAGTGCAGGTTGTACACAAGTGACAAAATTATCTCCAGGCAGAAAGTGCAGAAAACACCACTGGGCCCTTTGCAGACTCTCTCTTGCCTGGTGACAGCCCAGCCAAGGTGGCAGCTGGGACACCGGCTGGGGTTAGGGTAGGATGATAGGGAGAGAAGGAAAGGGGTAGACTTTTCACTTCTGGGAGACACCACCATATTCTAGAAGAGTATGGTAACCAGGGTTTGGAAATTAGGGCTGACATTAAGATTGTTCAGTAACTATTATTAAAGCACTTCTAAAGCTTATGAAATTGCTGATATTTGACCAGTTCTTACCTGTAAACAAGGCTTTCGTGCGGTTCAACTAACATAGGCCAGGCATGGTGCTGACAATTAACATGTGATCACCTCACTTGATACTCAACCCACCCTCCAAAGTAGCTTTCATTATCCTCTCCATTGTACAGAGGAGGATACACAGACCAGTGAGTTCAGTTACTTGCCCAGGGTCTCATAGCTAATGAATTGCAGATCTAAGAAATAACTTTGGGTGTCAGAATGCAGGGCCGAGGCCCTCAACCACTAGGCCCTCGCTGCTCAAAGTGAGGAGTAGCACCTCTAGGAGTTTCTTTAAAATGCAGTCTTCTGTACACACTCGTGTTTGCTGCAGCTTTGGTCACAGCAGTCCCAAGAATGGAAGCAAGCAAAATGTCCATCGACAGATGAATGGCTAAAACACCCTGTGTATTTGTGGCAATGGAAGTGTTCCAAAAGAAGGAAATTCTATCCCGTGCCACTACATGGATGATCCTTGAAGACTAAAACCTGCCAGTCCCCAAAAGATGGTGAGATTTCACTTACATGAGGTACCTGTAGTCAAACCCACAAAGACAGAGAGAAGGGGCCAGGAGCTGGGGGAGAGGGGAAGGGAAAGCTGCTCCACAGGAGGGAGGTTTGTTCTGCAGGAGAGTTCTGGAGAACAGCTACCGAACAATGGGAACGCACTTCATGCCACAGGACTCCTGTGCCCCTCAGAATGGCTACAGCGAGGGGTAGGGCTGGTGACACTACTAATGGTACAGCACCTGCCTCAAAAAAACAAAGACAGGGGTTCCATTCCCAACACTGAAAAAAAAAGGTTAAAAGGTGAAGTTTTATATTACGTACATTTTTATCACAATGAAAATAATATTAGTTTCAGAAAAAGTGCAGAGACTATGGGTATACCAGGAGTTGCCTAGGACTTGACTACGTTTGGGGGGGTGGGAGGTAATCAGTCTGTTTGGTTGATTGGGTTTCTTTTTTTTTTTTTTTTTTTTTT
>NW_022900946.1:10025557-10077695 GCF_012274545.1 Fukomys damarensis | reverse complement strand
TAAATCACTAAATTGCCCAAGAGAGTCTTGATTTGCAATCCTTCTGCATCAGCCTCCCAGAATGACCACACGTGACTCTGATTGCATTTTAACAAGATTGTCAGAATATCGTGCCACAACTACAAGAATGCACTTGCAGGGACAGCAGCAAACTGGGGAAAGTACAGGTGACAGAGATGTGGAGAGCCCAGGGAGGACCTGTGAAGACTGCTTCCACCTTAAGAGGCTCATTCTTGCCTCCGTTGAGAGTTAGGTGCAGCCCCCGCGCTCATGCCCAGCTCCCAAGGAAGATGCTGTCGCCTAACAGGGACTTGGCTCGACAGCGATGGGCTGGGCCAACACATTCCTCTCCCGCCATGTTTAGCTTGGCTGTATGAGGCCGCCTGGCCGCCAGCAAAAGTCAACATGGTGCCTCGGAACTGTGCTATAGATGCAATTAATTCCTCCAGAGCAGAGGGAGCCAGGCGCGCACAGCAACAGGCACAGGCCTGGTGGAGCACAGCACCCTGGCAGCAGCTGTTCCATTCGGAAAGCTAATGACACTCGAGGAAGAACCTGCCAAGGGATGCCAAGTGCTTGTTTGCTTGCAGAGCTGATGCAGCCTTGGCCAAATTGGACAGAGATGCAGAAATGTCCATCATTTTTTCTTCAATTTTGCAGCCTCACGCTGTGTTTCAGAAGAGGGCTTAAATCCATGTTTGTCCCCGGGCTACCTCTCAGCTTTCCCAAGATTCAGGAAAACCAGACACCTTGCTAGAGTGAGCAATTCAAGATCACTGCCTGGACCCCTGCCAACTTGCCTCCCACCGAGCCCAAGCCCTCATCTCCTTCGAGGTTCTTGCTTGGCCCGCCCACCCCACACATATCTCTTGGCAGCAGGTATGCTAAGTCAAAAGCCACAAACCCAGGTGTGCAAAACATAATCTTTTTTTTTTTACTTCCTTATAACTGAATCCTTTCCAGAGCCCCTGCTGTTATCTGGCTGCAGTAAACCTAATCCAGTTCAACTGAGGATAAACTTGGACACCTCAGGAAGAACTCAGCAAATTCAAAGTTGCTTTGGTTATTTCCTCATCGGCTCCCTTCTGCCCGCTCTTTCCACTTGCATCTCCTTCCTGGGAGGCTCACACACTATGATGGCACTGGGGGGAAGGGTTCTACGGCTTCTCTGTGCCCCGCCAAGGAGTTCGTGTGTTAGGAATTTAATCCCCAAATGTACACGTTAATGGGATTTAGGGTTGTGGGCTTTGGAAGGGAATTAGGATTAAATGAAATCCTAATTTAAGGGGATGTCCATCATAACAAGTTAAAAAGTGACTTTATAAAAAAGATGAACACCAGACTCAGGCCACTGGCTCTGTTTGCCATGTTTTACTGTCTGTCATCTATGGTGGAGAAGAAATACTCACATACCACTCTCTTAAACTTCCTGGGCTCCAGAACCATGAGCCAAACCAACCTGTGTACTTTATAAATTCCCCAGCCTTCAGCATTCAGTTATAGCAACAGAAAACAGACTAAGACACAAGAGGAGCTAACCAGTCCTTGGTATCCCTGTGGTACCAGCTACCTTGTTTTATCTTTAATCAACATCATTACTTATTGCTGACAGTACAGGGATTTCTTAATCGTTTCTGGTCTCCCGTCAAGGATAGGCATTTCTGCTCATCCTGCATGCAAGGTTCTCAGTGCCCCCACCACATCAACCTGGGAGAGAGAGGAGTGTGTTCCCATCACCTGGGAGATGCTGAGGATGTAAGCCAGCCTGTCTCCAGTCTGTTCAGATGCGGACAGCCACCTCTTGCCCCGCTCTTCTAGGCCAGGCTGTGTAGGAGTTTCTCTGCAAAGCCTGGTGGCAACGGCACAGGCCCTCTCTACTTCTGGCCCCCAAACACTTACAGCTTATTCAGTCTCTTCCCTCTTAGACTCGAGAGAGTGCTGTAGATAAGGCCCCTCCTACAATAAACAAGGGATGGATGAGATTTCCCAGAGATGGAGGCCACAAGGTGTCTCGTCCCAGTGGTCATAAAGATAATCTTGATACTTCATCCACTGAACAGTGGGGTCTTTGTTCCTTTCCCTTGAATCTGAGATGAATTTCACGATTGCCTCCCCCAGTAGGGTAAGACAGAAGAGACTCTATGTGACTTCAAAGGTTTGATATTTAAAGGCCAAGCATTCCCACTTTCTCTTCTGGAACACGTGCTCTTGGAATCAAGAACCCGTGCTACAAAAAATTCCCGACAGCCACAGACATTTCTTGCTCATGGAGTAACCACAGCCACACCTGATCTCCCACCAGCAGCCAGCACCAACTTGCCAGCTCTATGAACAAACCCTCCGGCAACAAATGTTCCTCCTAACCATCCCCATTCTTACTGATGCCACCAGGTGGTTCTGTACCAACCCCTGCCCACAGTGAAGGATACAGAGCGAAATAACTGAGCGTTGTTCTAAGGCACTGCCTTCTGGAGTGATGCGTTATGCAACGGTGACTAAGTGAAGCAATGCTTAGCACCTGTTTCTCTTGTATCTCCTTGCTTGTCTCTCTTCCCAGAGAGATGTTATTTCTTCTATAATGATAAAACTGCCTCTTCATCTGCCTTCCTCAATTTTTTTTTATTATGGCCTAAACTTTACACACTAACCTCTTCTGGACCTCAAGCTTTTGAAACCATTAAAAAAAAAAAATCGGCTCTTGTAAGGAAAAAAACCTTGGCTTTTAAAATTATTTCAAGCGCCAAGTCTTTTAAAACTCTGCTTTGAAACTCAAAAGCTGAGCACTGTCTTTCGTTCTTCTCTGCGCGTTCCTGCTGTGACAGCTTTCCCTGCAATGAGGAGGGAATGCTGCAGTGCGGAAAGGGCAGCGATAAGAAAGACACAGTGATAAGGGAATGCATGGGACAATACAGTAAAATGTATTTCACCAAAGCAGAGACAAATCCCCAGGGTGACATCTATCCTATGCCTTTATTTTCCTGAAATCAAATTAAATCCAACTCTGGGTGCCACCCCTCTGCACTGATGGGAAAGTAGACCTCAGGATTATCAGAACACCTTTGCTGAGAACCGCCACCACTCTTAAGGGAACGTGAAAGTTCTGAGGTCTTTCACAGCCCAGGACTCAAAGCAATGCTGCCAAGTTCTGGCTCACGTGGTCTTTCCTGGGATGTACAACATCCAAGCTAGCCAGCCAAGATCTTTTCTTCTGTAAAGGACTAGATGGTAAATATTTCAAACACTGTGGGCCATAGAGTCTCTATTACACGTACTCAGTTCTGCCCTTCCATTTCAAAAGCAGCCACAGAAAAGTTTACAACTGAATGGCAATGGCTATGTTGCAATAAAACTTTATTGATACAAATGGGCAGCGGGCCATCATTTACCAGCTCCCTTGAATTTCTGTGCTTCTGTGATTTTTTTTTTTTTTATATATATACTGGGGATCGAACTCGGGTCCTTGTGCTTACAGGCAAGCGGCAGAACCACTGAGCTAAATCCCCAGCCCCGCTTCTGTGATTCTGGTTTTGAGGAGCATCAAAATTTTGCCCAAGGCTACAGACCGTGGTTCTTCAGATTCAGAAACTGAGTTGAATTGTGTGGCATCAAGGTGTGGCTTTTGATCAGGGTAGGAGCACCAGCCAACCGAGTGACCTATCCAGCTTCGCCTTCCTGGACACTAAGGTCATGTTCTCTCTCTGACCGTGACCCTCCTCTCTCCCTTCTCTCCTTTCTCCTTCTTTACACTAGACAAGAAGAACCTCCAGCTTTAAACAGATTCTTCCTTCAATCCTGTAAACACGCCCCAGTGGTTAGAAAACACAAGGCCTGGCAATCTGCTCTGCACAGGGAAGGGGAAAATAAAAGTACAATGAATGCACATTAATATAGTCATACATTGTCCTGCCAAATATCCTATGACACTCAATGTGCTTCCTTGGCTCTCTCACACATACTGTGAGCTCCTCGGAGGCAGAGAGCAGAACTCACTCCACACAGTCACCCCGCTCCATGCCTCAGACTTTCTAAGTGCCCCATAAATACTTCTAGAATTAAAGAAAGTACGTTCTCCAGGAATTTCTGGTGGTTGAGTTCCCAGACTTGTTCTCAATAGCTTAACACAACTGAAGTCTTCTTCACTCTCACCATTTTTTAAATGCTAGACAGTAATTCTGGTGAGTGCCATACCTAAAATTTTAAATGAATAAAGAATAGGCTTTGAAGACAGATGCCCTGCACATAGTAGGATACAGGGAGTAGGAAGACAAGCAGGTTTCAATAATAAGATGACAAAAAGATCAAAGGAGGCATTCAGACAGGTTCTGATGGCAGCCCTAGACCCTTACAATGACTTTGAAGGTTCACAGTTCACAAGGTGGCTCTCTGTGACATTAGCATTGCTAGTTCAAAACTAGAGCATTTCTTTCACCTTAAAACACACAAACCATCCAAACCACTCTACCCCTGGCAGACCCGGTTATGACCATATAGGCCTCTTGTGTGAAATGGAAATCGGTTAGCTTTCCATTACTGTAACAAAATGCCTGATTAAATTAGAAAAAGGACTTGCGGAAAGGCAACACAGTAGATCATAGCAGGAGCCCGTGGCAGAGGAAGCTGCTCACCTCACGCCAACTGGGAAGTGAAGAACATGGAGGAAAGGCCGATGTGCTGCTACCCCTCAAGGGCACACCCCAGTGACCAAGACCTACCATGAAGACCCTACTCCCAAGTGCTTCTCAGGGGTGCCACACTGAGGTCTCAGGCTCTAACATACGGGCTTTTAGGGGACACTTCAGATCCAAGCCATAGCAGGAGAGAATAAAAGGAAAGGAAAGAAAAGATTTGCCTGAAGAAGAGTTGTGATGTGGCTTAGATCTAAAATGGCCCCCACAGTGCTCCTGTTTAGAGGTAGGAAGCGATGACTTACTAAGGGCACGACCTGAAAGTGTGCATTCTTGTCCCTAGTTCTTCCCTTTCTCTCTCCCTCTTTCTCTTCCTCCCTCCCCACCCTCCTTCCTGGCTGCCATGGGGTGAGCAGCCTTCTTTCACCATGCCCCTCCAATATGCAACTTCTGCCTTGGAACCAGCCTATGTGGTATGAACTGTGAGACAAAATAAATCTCTCCTCAGTTAAGTTGTGAGTATCCAGAATTCTGTTCCAGTGATGGGGAAGTGACTAAAACAAGCTGGGAAAGAGATAGAAAAGAAAGCAGGGCTTAAGAGAGCATATTACGTGGCAGGTGCATTAGTGAAATTCCTGCAGTAGAACCAATTAAGATGTGTGTTTAAAGACAGAAGATAAGAGAAAGCACTAAGTGCTCACAGTCCTCTTGCAAGACAGAGTGAGAAAATGAGTCATATAATCTCAGGGAAGCCACTAAGAGGTGCTGTGGTCTTGCTGCTGTTTGGGTACTGTCCAGAGCCTTCTGGGAGCCAAGGAAAAATCACAGCCAGTTCTTCCAGACACCTGGTGCTGTATCACATCTCAGCTCTTGCCTGGTGTCCCTGCTTGTCTCAATGGCTCAGGTCAGGCACAAATCTATCTCCAGCTATGCAGAAAATCAATGAGGATGGAAAGCCAGTCTTGAGATCGGTTATTATCATGAGCATGCCATGTCTGGCTCTCCATCTCTTTGTGTAGATCCCTGTCAGTCCGGCTCTTGCTGAAGTTTGTTCCTTTGCTAACAGTCTGTTGATACTATTCCTGTTGATTTGAACCCTGGGGCCAGCTCTTAGTCCCACCCCATTCTAGTGGTAGGTAGGTCTTCCTCTCGCTAGTTCAGTTCACCACCCACTTGTTCCTGGACTATTTCAGTAGCCTGTTGATCCATCTTTTAAACTCCATTCTTGCCTACATTCTTCAAATATCTCCCAGAGTGATCTGCTAAAAACTAAAATCAAGATACTTAAAGCCCTCCAAATTCTTCCTTCTGCAAGTACAATAAAAACGAACAGTCATGCCATGGCCAACTGGTGCTCAGCTTATCTGAGCCTTGACCATGTCTTTAGCCACAATGCCTTTCTTTCTGTTCTTTGACTGAGCCCTGTTAGCTCTCGAAACTCTAGTTTTTTCCTTTGCCTGGGAGGTTCTTCCCCAGGTTAATTCATGCCCCAACTTCTTTTCAGCCAGCCTGACCCAAATATTTCCTCACCATCTTGTCTATGGCTATCACTTTGTCAATTTCTAAACCATTGTCATACTTTATTTTCTTCATAACATTTACTTCTATTTGAATATAGCTCCTTTATTTCTTATGTGTTTATTATCTGGCTTCAAGAATCTGAGCTCCAAGAGAGCAGGGGCTTTGTCTTGTTCATTACACATCTTCTACAGCGATACCTGACCCTTAAAATGACGTATGGACTGTCGAATGAATGGAGTCTGCTATACCTTGTATCTAGATGTCTCCCCAAAGCCTCATGTGGTTATAGGTGGGCCTTTTCTGAGGTGGCTGGATCTAGAAAATATGATATTGGATTAAGTGTATGATACTGGGATTGATTCACAGTGAGACACTAGGATTAAGGTTGCCCCACCCTGCGTGTGAATGCTACCTGCCCTAAGGGTAGAGTATAAGGGACATAAAGAGGGCTGTTGTCATCGCTTGCTGCTGGCTGCTTTTGCTGCCTTCTGCTTGCCATGAATTGTTTCTCCTCTATAATATTCCTCTGCCATGCCACCCTGCCTTAGAGCCAGGCAATTATGGACTGAAACCCCTGTAAGCTGTGAGCTGAAATAAACCTTTCCTCCTTTAACTTTGGGTGTCAGGTATTTTGTCTCAGCAATGAGAAAACTGAGACAGATTTGGAGGGTCCAAGGGACAAGGTGATTTAGTTACCTAGAACATGAAAGGAATAGAATCAAAATCGCCCCAGTGTTCAACTAGCATCTATTAGGCACATACCGGATGTGAGGTGCCTTAGATAGCACCAGGTGCCTCTGAGCCACAAGTCAAGTTGGCCTTGGACCTCAGTGGATTCCCACTGGACACACTTTTGGTCCAATAAAATCTTCTATGGCTTCTTCAGTCAACTGTCTCTGTATTAACCAAGTACCCCTCCCTGAGACACAGTGTTCTTGGGAATGGGTACTGATGAGGTGGCCAAGGATCACATGCCACGCTGAGCTACTGATGCTCTCCTTTGAATGACTTGGTCACTCCTAGCCCCATACCTCAAACTTCAGCTCTCAGGGGACACCCATTGGTGGCTTGAATTCAACCCCTTCTGACTCTTCTCAGTATTTTTACCACAATGATGTGTGAAAAACTTTCAGGATCATTCATTTAAAAAGAAGGCAAGGCCCAAGGTGGTGGGGACAAGAGACTGCAGTATATTAAGGAAAGATTAAATTACACATCATGGCCACAGAATTCTTTCTCCAGGGCCCCAAGGAAGACCCACGAGCTCATCCTGCCAAGCTCTGCTTTTGTACCACCTGAGAGGAGCCTAGGGGATAAAAGGGAGGAAAAGGGAGGGAGAGAAGGAGAAAGAGAAAAGGAGAGGGGGAAGAGGGAGAGAGGAGGAGGAAAAGGAAGATAAAGAAGAAAGGAAGGAGAAGAAAAAGAGACAAAGGAGAAGGAGGAAGAGAAAGAGCAGGAAGAGCATGAGGAGGAGAAGGAGTGGGAGAGAGAGGAAGAGAAAGAGACAGAGAGAGAGGGTCTTGCAGTAAATGTCCAGAGAGTGAAACACCATGTGACCTCTGACCTTCGGCCTTTTGAACTGGTATCTGACCCCACTGCTCTGATGGACGAGGTGGGAATGAGCAGTGACCACAGCCCCTTCCCTCCTTTCAGAAAAAACAACCTCATCTCTTCAGAAGTTGCTCCTCCCACAAAACTCCTTTTCATACGAACCTAAAACTAGGTTCTCCACAAACCCTGAAACTGTACGCCCCACTAATAAAGTGTTTTTGAGTTTCTCTTCTCAGTGTATACACCCAGGAATATACGAATTGTATGCATGTCCTAAGGTATGGGTATAATGAATGGTTATAAAACATCCATGGGGGAGAATTTTCTAAGGATAAAATGAAAGGCAAAGGTAAGTTAAATTTTTCTTCCCACACCCCAAAGGATATCTCTACTTAGGAGTTCCTTGACCTAGACCATGAAGGTCCCCTACAGAAAATCTGAATATAGATAACTGTGCAAAAGAATATTTCTTAAGGGGATTCTTAATTATGGAACCCTCAATAAATCTACACAAACCATTATCTTGAATCATTCTGTATGCCAATGAATGTATTTTTAAATACCCAGTGATTTATCCTCTGAGATTTCCTGAGTGTGGTCCCTAAGTGGTCATGGGCCAGAGCATCACCTAGGAGCACATTAAAAATACAGACTCTCCTGTCATACCCAGAGATGCTAAATCCATATCTGCATTTTAGTAAGATCCCCAGGTGAGTCAAGCGCACATTAGCTTGGCAAGCACAGACCCAAGACACCATTTTCCATGATTCCTTGATGATAAGACTCATCTTCTATACATGAACAAATTTACATCCTCCACTCTCACCACAGACCTTCAGAGTCAGAACCTTCTGTGGCAAGGCCTGGGAATCTGTATTTTAAAAGAGAGCCAGGTGATGTGTGGGCCAGTTGGGAACTGCCACCCTAAGTCAAGGAAAGGCAAGTCTGCTTGGTTCCCTCTGCATGATGACAGGTTAAAGGGGGCAGGTGCAGAAAAAGAAAATACCAAGCCAGACAGGTAACAACCTACTATGCCCCAGCCTGGAGAGGTACAAAAGGCTGGCAGGACATGGCCACTACCAAACCTCAGTGTTCTCTGCAGGCAGCTGAGGCTCCCATGCTCCCTGGAGCCCCAGCATCCTTTGCGCTTGCCTTCACTGCCAAAGGTGGGCAGGGCTTTCTCTGTAATCATGGATTAATGGAATTTAAAATATCTATGGCATGAGTTTTATGGAAAGCATCTGCCCTATCTCAAATGCAATGAAATCATAGAGGCTTGAAAGGAAACTGGAGCAAATTATTCCCAAGAAAGCTTCAGCTTTAGAAGTTTGACTGGGGCTCTTTTGTTCAGTGGGCCGGGTCGGTGAATGTGTGTTGCTCATTTGCTCTAATTGGATAAGTCTGACCTTCCCTGGACACACTTGCTGTTTAAACCAAAATGCTGCAAGTGTATAAAGTAAAATGCAGTTAAGCCACTGCTATGGTTTAGATAAGTGTTCCTCAAAAGCCCTTGTGTTAAAGGCCTGTTCGCCAACCTGTGGATGGGTGGATGGGGACTTCTGGAAGGTGGAGCCTAGTGAAAGGAAGTCTGGTCACTAGGGCATACTTTCTCCCCTCCCTCTCTCTCTCCTTTCTTATTTCTCAGCATCATGAGATGAGCAACTTCCTCTTCCACATGCTCTCACAGTGATGTACAGCCTTGTCACAGGCCCAAGCAACAAGACCAACCAATCATGCACTAGAACCTCCAAAACTGTAAGTCAAAATAAACCTTTCCTCTTTTTAAACTGATGATCTCAGGTATTTTGTAACAGTAACAGAAAGCTTGCTAAAACAACCACTGTCTCAAATAGCACTTAACTGCTGCTACATCAAAAAAACTCAATATTCCCAACCAGGAAGCTTTGGGGTTATGAATGTTTTCTATGAAGAATTTCCTTTCCTGTTTTATTGTCTTAATTTTACCATATAGTTGCATCCCCATCTCACAGAGAACAAAAAATGAGGACAGGATGAGTACCCAATAATAATAATAGCTACCACTTACTGAGTGCCTATGTACTAGGCATTGTGCTAAATGTCACATGAAGAATATACTGTTATTATGCTGCCTTTTATCTGAGCTTCAGACAGGCTAAGTAATTTGCCCAAGGTCAAGCAGCCAGTAAGTGGAGGAGCCAGAGCTGAGATCCAAATTTGCTAATTCCAAAGTTTAGGGTTTTACCCTGTTTTGCGCAGCCTTCCTTTCCCAAAACTCACAACTGGCAGTGCCGAGTGCCTTCTTCGCGTGATGGTAACTCTCCCAAAGCCCTGTCTTCAATACTCAAGGAGAGTAACTGTTGAATGTTTACTACACACTGCGCACAGTGCCAATCAGGCTCCCACAACCTGCTCCCTCGGAGCATCCACAGTACAGATGCGATGAGATGTAAGCACAGAAGAATAAATTAAATGCAGACAACTTTTTCAGGGTTCAAAGACACTGACACAGCTTCTTGGAGAAGACAATGCCTGCATGTGAGAAGGTGAGTTCTGGGCAGAGTGTGGACTATGTTTGATGGTCGAGGATACAGAGTCTGGGCCTCACAAGACCTCCGTACTGCAATGTCTGGAGAGGGTGAGCAGGACTGAGTGTGGCCTGGGATCACACTGAGGTGCTATCTATTATCTTCTTTCCCCCAGAACTACTTGCTTCCTCTGGGAACTTGTCCTCTTCCAGCTCCATCCAAAAGATTTCTGTAAGAATCACCAAGTTCTTCTGTGACATCAAGATACATAAGCCTGGTTCTAGGATGGGCAACTGACTCAAGCTGAAGCAAACAGAAGCCAAGACTTTTAATTTGAGGCCACAGAGAACAACATCTGGTTGATATGATTACGAGTTGGAAGAGTTAGTACCAATGACTGCCATGTTTCCTACCAACTGGAATAAACTGGTCCATCATCAGAGAACTAAGTTAACACTGGGGAAAGAGACAGAAAAGAACGGCTGTCCTGCTTCCAGCGGTACATCAGGTCTGGCCACCTCTTATCAACTGTTCTTATCAACTGTGAGTGCGATTTCCATCATTTTCCATCAACAATGTATTAGTGCTTCTTGGTTTCCAAAAAATGAACCAGGAGAACTCCTTCTGGCTTCTTCTTTCCCTTCCAGAGTTGACTCTATTGTGAAACATCTGTTGAGTACTCCACACCTGTCACAATGAGCAGTGGCTTGGATATGATGATTATCAAGCCTTGCTCTGAAGTACTGAAATTCAGTTTTAATATCAGTAGGTTGAGAAGGCCTTGGAAAATGGGTGGGGGTGAAGCTCTCAAAATTTGCAAAAACAAAACACCTTCCAAATGACGGTGCTGTCAGTCAAACATGAAGTGCAGGCTGTTACATCACACCGTCACTTCATTTCAGAAAAATATATGCCCAAGAGTGACTCACTTTTCAATTTTTTCAAGATCCAATGAAGAATTGTTAGTGTAACCAAAATCATATTAAGTACATCAAATGCAATGTAAAACTCCGATTTCTTCCGATTTTATAACTCCATCTTTCTGTTCTTTTCTTCCCCCTTTGTTTCCGAAACCTTCCGCAGTCTACCCTGAAATTGTGGTCCCTTTGCTAAAGGAGGTTTCCTTTCAGTGGGTAACCCTAGCATGGATTATCTTTGGATAATAAGGACCTCCTGGAGTTAAAATAAGCAGTTACCCATGGAGCATTATGGGAACGCTGTATGTTCCTCTCTCTCTGGGTGACAGAGTTCAGCAAGGACCCAAGGGTACTGAGATCCATGGTCCCCTCACGGAGCTCTCCATCAGCTACAAGAGTCAACCTCTACCTAATCAAATAACTTCTTTATGGCCAGAGTGAGAAAGAGTCTCCTAGGACTCTCACTGTAATTCCTGACCCGTGATGTCCCACAGAGCCCCAGATATAAAAGCCTGATGGCTCCAAAAGGGACACCCTCCGTGGGTCCCTACTGCAGCCAGTCAACCCTGCTGCAGTTGTACATAAGCTGCCATGGATGACATGTAAATATGTGCGTATACTTATGTGTCAATAAAACTTTATTGATTAAGAATAAGCTGTGAGCTGGATTTGGCTTGGGGATGCATTGTAGTTTCCACACACCTGCCTAGGGTATTTTAGGGGCCGACAATGTGTTTTTCAGTCCCTTCCCCCTGTTCACAGGAATGCTAGTCTTGTAATCTGTTTTCCCAGGTCCTCAATCAATCAGGGTCCAGCCCAGGTTGGCAGGACACAGGACAGAAGGAGAAAAAAGCCAAGCTAGGACATTTCTTCATTCTACACCCCAGACTTGGTCAGCTTTCCAGCTCTGCGTTCGCTGAGATCCCAGTGCCCATTAGCTGAGCCTGCCACGGATCTATCCTCTTCCGGAAGACCCCAGCCCTGGGATCCCACACATCCTGGGTCCTCCCAGCACAGTCCATGGGGCTGGCCTCTGAGCCGGCTGGGTTTGGTCCTCTGCTGGGCTCCCCAGCTCTTCCCGTGTTACCAATCTCCGTGTATCTCCAGTCCTCGACTTTCAATACTTTGTTTTCTCCCCGCCCTCTGTCCACTCTTGTTGGTCCAGGAGGCAGTGAGTATGCTGTTGCTCTCTAAAAGCAAACAGCGCTGGCTGGGCCTGAGGAGGTCATGATGGGGACCTTTCCTGACTCTAGCGGGAGAAATAAATGAATTTAGCAGAGAAAGCACTTTGCTTTGAGAATGAACCTTTCAGCAGTGCTCAACCGGAGATGACAGATGGAGAGCGCAGAGAAAGCAGCCTGTGTGTGCAGCGTTGGTGTGCAGGTGCAGGGGAAAGCAGCTCCCTGGCTCAGCCATCATGGCCGGGTGAGGGGGCGGGGCTGGGAATGCCAGAGGAGGAAGTGGGGAGGGCGGTCTCCCATAGGGGACCCCGTGGACACTCACCACGACCGGGTTCTATGCAGGGGAAAAGTAGTAACTATGACGCGATGCATGGCACACTGTCGTTAACAAGATGATAGTCAGCACGGAAAGCCAAGTGCTCAGGTGTTTTCCAAACTTGCTTATGAGGCTCACCGATTCCTGGATCTGGCTCAGTTTTACTGACTCAGAAATGATGCTGAGAAGCTGCACTTTAATAAACAGCCAAGGGATCTCACTGAACAGGTAGCTGGGCGTTAACTGGGTTGTCCCCTCTGATCTCGCACCATGCTTGTGAAGCAGATACTATTATTCCCATTTTATACACGGGAAACGTAAAGCACAGAGAGGCAAAGAGGATTTGGAGGGGTCACACAGCATGGAAATGGCAGAGATGGATTAAAATTCGAATCCGTTTGGCGTCAAAGTCTAGAGGACAGGTCCCAGTTCTTCTGCCATATTCTTTTCCAATGTCTTTACCGTCACAAAAACCCCCAGAGACAGAAATTACTGTCCTGGGAATAACTAGGAAGACTGTCTTAGTCACTTTCTTTGTCACTGGGACAAAATACCCAACGCCTGCCATTTAAAGGAGGAAAGGTTCGTGCTGGCTCGCGTTTCAGTTCTGGGTCGGCCTGGCACACTCCTGAGAAGAAGCCACCTGGCACGGGGACAGGAAGCGGAGGAAGTGAAGGGAGGCGGGCGGAAAGACGACGCACTCTTCCAGGCCACGCCCCCAAAGTTCCGCCTTCAAACCTCCAGGGCCAGTCACTTCTCAAAAGCCCCGCCTACGGCACATGAGGCTTTGGGAGAATGTGTAGATACAAACCACAACGAAGTAGAACAAGGATTTGAAACTAGCTCTTCCACCTCTTTCCCGCACTCTTTCCAGCTCTCTCTTCAGTCCTTGCATCTCACCTGCACCTGCTGTTTCTCTGAATTTTCAGGTCGGCTGCCACATTCGCTGGAACACGCGGGCTTTATAGGAGTCCTAGCGTGGGAGGTGAAACCAATGCAGGCGGGAGAGCACGGGTCGGGGCAGAGTTTACCCCCACCGCGGGGGAGCACATCTAACCTACAGAGGCCCATGAAGGACATGCCGTCAGCACTTCGTCTTAGCCCATCTGGGCTGCTACAAGCAGACGCTGTAGATTTAAACAATAAACACTCCTGAGCGTTCTGAACACGAGAAGTCATGGGACTGGCGCCCTGAAGATGGCACGGGGGGCTTTAGAAGGAGAGAAGGCGCGACCCCCACTGGCTTGCTCGTCTCTGCCTTGGCCATTTTATGATGCATCATGAGGCCCTCACCAGATGCCAGCACCTTGGATTTGGACTTGTTGGCCAACAGAACCATGAGCCAAATGCAATTCTACTCTTTATAAATTTCCTGGTCTCGGGTATTTTGTAACAGCAAAAGAAAACAGACTAAGATCCCATTTCCTGGTTTACAGATGCCCACTTTCTTGTGTCCTCACATGGCAAAGGGGAACAGAGAGGAAAACAGACAGAGAGCCAGAAAGAGACAGAGAGAGAGATCCTCTCTTTGATGTCTCTTCCTCTAAAGGCACAGATTCCATTCATGAGGGCTCGGCCTTCATGACATAATCAACCTTCCAAACCCCACCTTCTAATACCATCGTATTGGGGATCAGGATTTTCATATCTAAAATTGGGGGGCACAAACATCCCATCCATGCAGAGTCCCATTTCACAGATGAGACAACAGAGGCACCATCCACTGGAACACGCTCCCCAGATCACACAGCTGGACTCATGCAGTTAGGGGACAAGGTGGGCTCAGGGAAGACAGGGTCACTGCCAAGCTCCCTCCCTGCCTCTCTGTCTTTATGTTGCTTCCTGAACCTTTCATAAAATCATCCCCAAGTATGACTGGATCCCAGCCCCCTCATCTGGGGCACAGCGCTGAAGGTATTCAGAACATCATCTGTGTAGCAAACTGGAGGAAACGAAAACACACATCCACCCACAGACTTCTCACGGGTGCCCATGGCACTGAATCCTAACAGCCAAGAAGTATAAACAATGTAAATACCCATCAAGCAGTGGATAGGTGACCTGAGGCACACGTGATGAAAAGCTGTGGAGCAATAAAAAGGACAACCAAGTGATACGTGCTACAGCATGAATGAATCTCAAACACAGTGAGCTGGAAGAAAGAAGCCAGGTGCTAACAACATGCAATGTGCTTTCGACAGGAAAGACGTCCAGAAAAAGTAGATCTGTGAGAACAGAAAGTCCCTGGCACTGACCAAGGCCAGCGATGAGGATGGGATTAACTGCAGGTGGGCACAAGGGCTATTTGGGGGCTGCTGGAAATGACCTAAAACTGATTGTCGATGATGACTATTGAGCGTACACTGATTAAAAAAACAGAGCTTGAGGCTAAAAAGAGGACCTCTGTCATCCTTGAAACCAGCAGCGTGACCGAAGCATCCAGAAGCTAAACAGGAAGATGAGCCTCCTACAAGGGTTAGGAAGACCAAGAGATCATTCTCCCCATGGAACTCTCCTGCCATGGGGGTCCGGGTTTTATTTTAGTAACGAAGGGGGTGTCCTGCTCTCCTTCCTCCACTGGGCCACTCCCAATCCCTTGCCACGCGGATCTCTCCCACAGCTGCTTGCTTCCTCGGAGCGAGCCACTGGGCGGGCAATGGGGAGAGTCAGTTCCCAAGAAGGGAGCCACAGCCTAACCACGGAGGAGATATTTGCTCAGTGTTGTCATGCTCTGTGAGCTAGAAGCAAGGCCTCAATGGGAAAGGATCTCACAAGGACATAAATATCAAGAAGTGGGGACCATTGCAGGCTGTTGTAGAGGGTGCCTGTCACAGGGAGAGAGACCATAGCAAGAAAATTGGAAAACTATTTTGTGCATTAGATACAGGATCCGCAGGGGGAAATACAAGGAGGAGGGGTAGGAAACATGTGATACAATTTTAAATGTAGTGATTAATGAAGTCCTTGCAGAGAACGGACTGTTGCTGCAAAGACTGGCAGGAAGTGATGACTAATAAATGGAGACAGAGCCCTGCAAGCCAAGGGAACCACAAGTGCAAAGGCCCTGGGGTTGGGGGAGAGTTGAGGTGGCATGGACAGGCTAGACTGAATGAGGCTAGACTGAAAGAGATGATTCCAGAGAGCAATAGATCAAGGCCAGATTGACCAACCAGGGAGAGGGCCATGTCGATGCTTCGTCTTCCCTCTGGGTGGGACAGATATGAGCATGTGATAGATGAAGCAGCCATCACAGAGGAACCCCTGACTTCTCCTGCCACACGCCACATCCTGCTACTTTTGGAAGGTCTGACAGGAAAGGCTGGCTGAGGTCCAGATGACCGGCTGAAACTGGCCACACACAAGCACTGTGCAGGATCACGCATTTCCAGAGGGTGCCTGGGTTGCCTTGGCAACAGGGGCTTCCAAAAAGCTCCCCAGAGACTTCCCAGGCAGCAACAGGCCTGGCTCATTTCTTGTAACCCGCAGCAAAATCAATTTATTGGCATAAACAGTTCTTCGACCTCCTATTCTTACTCTCCTTGGAACTACATCCAGCAAGTAGCTGGGTCTCTCGTGAAGGGCACCACGTGGTCCCTCCCATACCTCCCAGAGTAAAAAGCCAGGGATACCGGGCTAGGTCCCCAAGTTCAAATCCCAGCACTGCTGCCTCCTAGCTGTGTGACCTAGGCGCAGTCACTAAACCTCTCTGAGCTCTTCTCAGCCCACTGTTGTTAAGAATCAAGCAAGATGAGCACAGTTCCTCCCTCATGACCAAGACCCCCGGGTGCCCCAGATCCTGACTTCTCCCACCTGATGCTCCCAGTTTGTTGAATCAAATCACTGCTCCACTGTCCCTCCCTCCGGAGGCTGCACACACTCTACTGCCACGTGTGGTGTTCAGATGGGGGGAAAGGGCTCCGCTTTATTCGCAGCCAGGGAAATGCAGCGTAAAACACAAGGTGTAAAACACAAAGCAACCAAGCTTTGCCAAAAAAGGGATCTGCACCAATTTCCAGTCCCTCCCCTGCTGGTCCTGCTGCAGCCTGCACGAGCTCTCCGCGGGGCTCACCAAAGACCTCAAGGCCGTCCAGTGCCATGAACGCCTTGCCCCTTGCACATGTGCTCAGGTCGGCCTCGTGAGAGGGAGCTTCGCCCCTAGCAGTCCCCCACCGGCTGAACCACTCTCCTCCCTGTGACCAGGAAAGGACCCAGGCCTGCTAAGTGGCCCTTGCCACCCAGGCTCTGGGGAGGAAACCAAAGAGCAAAGCATCAAGTGCCACATAGGTAACTGTGGGCGCGGGGCGCACACAGTATGTACAGCATGCAGCAAAGCATGTGGGGAAAATGCACCCAGCTGACAAAGGAGTGAGCACCCAGCAGGGCTGCAGAGTGGTGCCCTCCCCAAAGACCTTGACGGGCCCGTCATCCAGGTCCACGAGGTAAGGATCGACTGTGTCACCCACCCCCCCACCCAGGACCCAAGGCCAACGCCAAGTGCAGGCAATGAGTCTTCCACGACACAAACTCGCAGCCTCAGCTGGGAAACCTGAGCCAGGTGAAAGGCAATGAGTTCCACGACACAAACTCGCAGCCTCAGCTGGGAAACCTGAGCCAGGTGAGGGGCCACGCCCATCTCAGCACCCACTGCTCCGATGACCAGGGAAGGCCTTCTGCTCAGGGAGACAGAGATGCTAGACAGAGAGCGACTCCAGAATCTAAAAGGAATTCACAGAAGAGAGGCTAGGAGAACAGTTACAGAGAGGTGTGTTTTGGAGAGAAAATAGCTGAGAATTTTTCTGGATCTTCTGAAGAAATGTAGCCATACTATCAAAACCTGAAGAGGACAAGTAAAATTAAACTCACACTCAGATTTATTACAGTAAAGACAGAGACTCTTCCTCTCCACCCTCCCTGGTGCTGGGGGTTGAACCCGGGTCCCCACAGGTGCTAGGCAGATGCTCTAACACTGAGTTGCTCCCACCCATCCTTTATTATTTTATTTTGAGACAGGGTCTCCCTAAAGCTGGCCTTAAACTCTTGATCCTCTTGCCCCAGCCTTTCAAGTAGCTGAGATTGGATATTTGAGCCATCACATCCAACCTAAGGAAAGCTCTTGAAAGAAAATATAAATTATGTCAACAGAAAGAAACTGGATAGCAAAACAGGATGTGCACATTAGGAGGGTCCACCTGTCTGGGAAAGGCAGGGCAGCACCCAGGGAGAGCTGGGTTCCAGAATTCAACTCTCTCTCCCGCCCCCACGTCATCCCCACTGCTCTGGCCTGTTTCTAGCACACAGGCTACACCATCCACCCCAGAAAGAGACTAATGGTCTACCTCCATTTCCAGTAACAGGAATTCCAAGGCGGGATTCTGATTGGTCCAACTAGGGCTCATGTGCTCACTACAGGACCAACCCCCTAAGGGGGCGGGGACTGAAATTGCCGGTACCCACAAAAACCCCAAGCTAGGTGTGGAATTGGGCAGAATAGGGAAAGCAGCTCAACCAAGCAGAGGTGGCAGGGCTGCAGATGGGGCCACAGAGAGGCAGAAGGGAGACAAAACAGCATCTGCTGCAGATGCAGCCTCCTCACCTTCTCTACTCACCTGAGAAGGGACAAGAGTCTGCTCTGGAACCCACTCGTGGGCAATCCCCCCTCCTGTGTCCAGGAGGCATAAAGATGCAGGGCCTGGGTCCGGGTCCAGGTCCAGGCTCCGGCACTCACTAGCTGTGCGAACTTGCACAGGTTACTTAGCCTCGCTACACAGTTGCCTGGACCATCAAACAGTGACACTCCTATGACCTTCTGCTGGGACTACTGTGAGAATTAAATGAACTTCTGCAAGGAAAAATGCTCACGCTGTTGCTGGTACATGGAAAATGCTATGGAAATGTCACATTTTAGCAATGCCATTATTACAGAGGAGTAAGTATGAACGTTAAGAGGAGGCTCAGGACAGTGTCTTAACAGTGGGGCTGGAGCCATCTTCAATGTGGCGACTTCCCGGGCACAGTCGGGTACTTAACAGCACCCCTGGACTCTACCCACTGCATACCAGTAGCGACCCCTTCCCCAGACCTCGACAAATGTACCCCACAGTCATAACCATGACCCGCTGAAGAGCAAAAGAACAGGCTGGGGCTGGGCTGGTCGGGTCAGGACACAGCTCCACCCTCCCTTGCTGGGCACTGCTGAGTGAACTTCTTGACCTCTCTGGGCCCTATCTGCTCCCCTCCCCCATTTCTTATGGCATCCACCTCACTACAAACCTCGTCCGCATTCTCATGAGTCTGGAACCCCAACTTCAAGGAAGCGAGTAGGAATATTCTTTCTTCTGAAGCTCATCACACTATGGGGCCAAGATTATCATTGTTCCCATTTTACAGATGAGGCAACTGAGGCCTCAGAGGGTTCGGTCCACATAGAGGCCTACGTGGGCTCTGTTGACTCCCACAGAAATAACCAGGGGCGCAGGAAGGAGCAAGTTGGGGCTACTGTGAGAGACAGAGACAGAGGTTGTCAGTCCCCCTGTGCAGACGAGGAAATTAAGACAGAGAGGCGGACCCAGATTTGAACCTTATCTAGATTCCACCCTTCTACGTGTCCCACACACACACACGGAACAGTGGACTGTAAACTGAGTCCGTGCTTTAGAAAGACTCTCCTCCCACAGCCAAACTGAAAGTCACATAAAGATCACAAGTAGACCCATTTGGGACCAGCCAGCTCTTCCCGCTCACGCTGCCCAAGCACACATGCACCCCTGTATAAAGCCAAACACCTCCGAGATGCAGGAGACCCCGGAGCCTCCTCAGCCAGCTCCCAGATGACCAGACACCTCCAGCTGAGCAGCACAGGTCGTCCCTCAGACTGCCTGACTGGATTTTACTCAGATGGGAGACAGCACATCCCAGTGTCCTCAGCCGGCCGTTCCGAGGGCCGCCCAGCCAGGACCCCACGTTCCTCACAGCGTGCTCACCAAAACTCCACTACGCTCCTTCCTCCACCCCACCTGTTTCTTGCGATAGATGAAACAAACTACACACACACACACACACACACACACACACACACACGCGTATCCTGGCAGCAGAGGTCAGCCTTTCACCTAGCAAACACTAAACACCTAACAGACTCAAGATGGATACTGGTACTCCGGAAATTCAGTAGACACAGGACTCTGTGCATGCTTCTCCACATGAAAATGGGGCGGTTAAGGAGAGCTCTCACCTCACAGGGTCAAGATGAAACGAGATACTGCACTGTGCACAATGCCCAGCACATAACACATGCTCAGTTAACCAGTGCTCACCCTTAAGAGACAGGTTCACTCATTTTACCTTCACACAGGGGACTGGCCGAGGCTACAGGCACTTGTGGACAGCACAGCTGAGGGTGTGGCTGGAACAAAATAACAGGTAGACACAACTTAAGGAGAAAAGGTTTGTTCTGGTTCATGGTTTCAGAGGTTTCAGTACATGGTAGATGGCTCCAAGGTAGAAACACCATGACAGAGGATGTAGGTAGGAAAAGCCATTCACCTCATGGCAGCCAGGAAGTAGAGAGCAAGGGAAGAGCCCAAGAGGAAGCGGCCAGGAGATACAGTCCTGGAGGTCACACCTAGAAGGGGGCTTTACTAATCACGTAGCATCTCTCAAGCCGATCAAGTTGACAATCAAGATCAGCCATCACAGGGAATTTGTCAAAGCCTCTATGAAAAGGCCTAGCAGGACCAAATGTAGGACCACGCGCATCGCCGCGGTTTGGTACCAGTCACTGCTTTACCACTGTTACTGTGACTTTTAACTAACCTTTATTAGCTAAAACAACTCCATGAGGTATTATTATTGTTTCAATATTATTATCACAATCCCCCCTTCAGGTCTGAAGATGAAGACAGTGTGGTGAGTTTTCCCAAAGCAAGTGGCAAGGCTGGAACCCGAGCCCAGGCGGCCTGACTCCCAAGCTCTCGGTCCTAACCATCAAGCTACGTGACTCTCGGCCTACACCCGGCCTCCCTCACTAGATGGCGTACAGATCAACAGGGACACAGCAAAGCCCAACATCAATGGAAATATGAGTATTTAAAGCAAAACATACAGGTGGTCCAAAATCAACCTTGAAAAATCCCTGTGCTCATTTGTGAAGTAAGAACAGTCCTGGAATCAATATGCCACAGCTGCCTGGGTTTCCTCCGGCACGAATACACAAGGCCAAGTCTTCAAACAAGTGAAAAAATACCTGGTTAGGGAATGTTTTGATTGTTTTGCTGCTGATAAACTGGCCAAAGTTGCATGGATTGGTTCCTGGTATTATTACCATCTTCTTCTTATACGTGGGGAAACTGAGGCATGGGATTCGATCACTCTCCTGAGTCACATCACCCAGCTGGATCCGGCCCTACACACTGGCACAAGCCAGTGCTCTGACTCACCAGGCCACATCGCCCCCACAGGATCCCGAAGTGGAGGAGGATTATGACCACTGGTCCCTTCCCTCCGTGCCCCCCAGCTACCTTCCAGGATCCAGCTGCCTCTTTAACGGACTCCTGCTCTCTGGGCAGAGCGGTCCCATCAAACCCTCTCCGAAAGCTAATGCAGCCATTTACTCCCAATTTGTAGCGGATGCCGTCGTCTCTCAGATTTCAAAGAAGATGAATGCATGGGTCAAATTGGATTAAAAAATTTAATTGAATAAGACAGAACCAGACAGCTTGATGAAAGACTTTGATCCGATAAAGGGAGAGGAGAAATGCGTGCTCCTGAGGCCAGGGTGTGACAGGGAGCCGTCTGCACCTTGTCTGGCCTTTTCTCATCTTTTCTCATCTCAACCAGTTATGCAATTATGGGGAAGACTGCTCCGGGCCCAGCCCAGATCATCACGTCCCCAAAGAGGCCGGCAGACCACCCACTTCTGTCCCTCCTGCCACCAGGCCAACCCAACTCAGTCCCTGAAAGCTGCAGGTCTTGTCTTAGACCTCATAAGATCCCTGTGTCCTCTCCATAGCAAGAATCCCGCAAAAGAGATCTTAAAGAGAGAAAGTCACACGCACACACTTGAGACCTGTGGCCCAAGGGAGACCCAGCCTGCAGGCTTGTTTGTGTGCACAGTGGCTGGTTTGTTTTCTGATTAGCAGATTCCCTATTTCAAAAGCCTCTTTTGCCATTTCCCATTAAGCGTATCCAGAGTGAGGTCCTAGAAAACTCAGGTCTACCCCAGACATCCCAGAGCAGAATTTAAGGCACCTCAACATTCAAAGCAGTTCTCTGCCCCTGGCTGCACCTCACCATCAGCTGGAGAGCCCTTAAATGCCCTGATGCTCGGTCCTCCTGCCACCCCTTGTGTTGAGACTGGGAGGGGGCACCCAAGCAGCAGCATTTTTAAAGTGTCCAGGTGATTCCAAGGCTGAGGAGCAGTGGGTGAAAATCAGAACATCTGGCAGCAGAGGGCCAGCAAGTCTCCAGTCCTCCACTCCTCCTGGCCCCTCTGCCATCGGCACACCCTGCCTGCCAGCTGTGGTTTCTGACCCTGACAGATCCCCATGCTCAGCAGCTCTGCAGCTTTTCTCCACCCTGGGCTCTCCCACCTCATTCTCCCATTCTTCCCTCTACTAGGACGGGATTACCAAGCAAGCAAGCGGTTTTGAGTCAAATAAACACACACACCCCAAGACACCCGCCAGCAATCCCTCACCTGCCTAGGTTTCCCTTCACCCGAGGCAAACACGCCTTCCACAGACAGACTTGGAAGAGACCATGCACCGCAGCACGGCCCACAGCAGCCAACCTGGGAACAACCCAGCGACCATCAACAGAAGAAAGGAAACAAACACTGCGGTACAGCCATGCAATCGGAGGGATCTCAATAAAAAGAGACGAAGGAAGGACCCACGCTAAAATACAGGAGCCTCCCAACAACCCAGTACTGAGGAAATCAGCCAAACAGAACTATGAATGCTATGTGATTTCATTTATATGAAGTTCTTTTAATGCACCACAAAGACGTGGCGATAGAGGTTAGAGTGGGCAACTCTAGGACGGAAGGGCAGAAGAGCAGGGTTTAGGGTCAGGAGAGACCTTTTTGGATGTCCTAATTTGGGTGATGGCCACACAGCTGTACACATCTGTCAAAACTTCTTTGACTGGATTTGGATTTATGCATTCTACTCCATGTAAGTTACACTCAATAAAGAAAAGAATTGAACCATTAAAGTTTATAAATAAACAGATTACTAAATAAATGGAGAAGCTGTAGATGATGCCATCCTTCGTTTTCCCTTCTTGCATTTGAAACACACGCGATGCCTGGACCAGAAGCAGCCATCTTTTGACCACGAAGCAACAAGTAGTTATAAAAAGTGGAGAGGACACAATGATACTAGCCCCGACACTGCTGAGCAAGATCAACAACTGCCTACTTCCAGAAATCCTCTTATATAAGAAATAATTTCCAGGTTGTTGAAGCCACTGAGTCAGGCTGTTAACTTCACTGCAGCTGAAAGCATCCCTAACCACCCACTGCCAAAGACTCCCAGGAGAACGTCTCTTCCTAGTGAGATCATCTTGGTGAAGGGTCTGAGCAGTCACGTCCAATATGCTGATGTATGACATGTGTTTTCGATGTATGATGTTTTCAACCTACCGTGAGTTTATCTGAATCTAACATCATCACAAATTAAGGAGCACATGCACAGGCAAGCGTGGTGGCCAGAATAATGGCCCCAGAGATGCCTTTATCCCTGGAATCTCTGACTCTATTATGGAGCAAGGGGCAGGGAAATGAAGAGTCCAAATGGAGCTAAGGTCTCCTATCAGCTGATCTGGACACGGAAGAGCCAAGTGGGCACGGCAGGCTTTGCAGGGAGGGGCCACAAGCCAAGGACTGCAGGAAGCCTCTGGAAGCCAAAAAAGGCAAGCAAATGATGCTCTCCTAGACACTCCTCAAGGGACACAGCCCTGCTCACACTGGGCAGGGTCATCTGGGCTCAGCGAGATCCACTGCAGGCTTCTGACCCGACCTCCAGACCCATCAGGTAATAAACACACTGTGTTGTCTTCCGCCACTGAATCGGTGCCGTTACGGCAGCCAGAGGACACTGACGCAGGATGATCTAGAGGCTGAAATAAACCCTTTCCCCAGGATGATGAAAGGCATTAAAATATTCCAGCCAGAAAACATTCTAAATCTTGATCTAGCTGGTGATCATACAGGTGTAAGCCTATGTAACTTTTCTTCCCTAAATGATTTCTTTCCTATAGGATGCATCAATTAAAAAACAAAAAGGCACAGTGAGTGCCATGGCATGACCATACCTTTATAGGCAATTTCCCCCAAAGCCCAGCACCCAGAAATGGGTAGGTGCTGCTGACAGCAGAGGGTGGCCACGCTGAACTGTTACAGGCCAAGGACTTGGGGCAGAAGCCCACACATTTCAGGCACCTCCACCCTTGGGCTTCCTTCTCCAGACCTCAGGCTTCTTACTTTCACACAGCTTTTGCTGCCATCTTTTCAAGCATTTCCCCCCACTACCTAGGCTGACTGTACAACTGTTTGCCTAGAACAATCTCCATCTGAGCCCGCTGGCCCCGAAGAAGTATAAACAGTGTGTCCTGGCTTGGATGACAAACTATGCAGCCACCTACCCTGAGCCGACTGGTCGAAAGGCGGCACCTGTGGGAACGTACCCAGAGGCAGAAACCACTGCCCCGCTACGCCACAGGCTAGTGCCTCTGAGTTACAAGGAAGCAAACAGGAATGAAAATTCCCACATGCTGTCTGTCTCTGACCGTACTCACCCCTCTGCTCACCAACCACACAGGTGGCCTCGGCCCAAAGATGAGCTCAGAGCAGCCACGGATGTGGATCTATAAAACCTCACTGACGTCCTGCTCCAGCCCCAAACCAAACTGCCCACTCCATCCTCCCAGGGCAGAATCTGTGCACTTAAAAGCATCACATGAGACCCAGTCACAGTAATTACCAACCTGTTCAATGTCAGGAGCCAGCCACACCCCCCAGACCTACCCCTAACCCTGGGGTAGAGATGAAAGGCAGGCAGATCTGGTTTCTACTTATCCTTGGGCTGAATTTCTTCTCCAACAGCACTTGGGGGATCCATGACCTGTGTCCATCACCCCTGAGACCACAGGAGATCACCCGTAGGAGTGGCCTGGAGAATGTGGCCCAGGGCTGCCCAGTGAGGGCTGTTTCCCCGCGGTATGAGGGTGACTGGACTTTCCACTGTGGCTCAGCCACTTCCTGCTTCTGGAGACACACGGCAGCATCCCATTTGGCTCAGCTGACAGTGGCACCAACAACCAAATGTAGGTGGAGGATCCCGGGATGACTCTTTTCCCCATATTCAAGGCTTCCAGCAGAGGACCCAGCTGCCATAACCAGATCCTGGCCTGCAGAAACTATGGCAGAGGACAATACAGGATTTAAAACACTACGTTCTGGGGTCATTTGTCATGCAGCAGTTGATAGCTAATACATAAAGAACCTAAATGATGCGATCTCATTCAGTGTCCAGATACACAAAGCTATGGGACTGGTTCTGTCTGAAGTATGTAACCATCTATGAACCAATCACTGCACCCAGGAAAAATCTGTAACCAAGGGCCAAAGTGGAACACCATGATTGACAACCCTATCTTCGAGGAAAGGAGAGGGAGAGGTATCCTCCCAAGAAAACAATGCTGGAAGATAAAAACCACATCAAGTCCAGTGACCTCATTGCTTGGCCATCTCCCGCCCTGCCTTTCCTGCTCCTCTTAGGCACGGTGATGTCTTCACCGATGCCAAAACTATTAACCCAAATTATTTCTAAAAATCTCCACTGGGGGATCCCACTGATAACTGTGTCAGGAGTTCAGATGCCAAGTCACTTTCAGAACCTGGAACTCTCTGTCCACTCAGGCCCTGAGCTCCCTTGTTATCTCTCTGGCTATGTTATTTTACTCCTGGCCTAAGAATCAAGTACTATTCCCAGGGAGATGTAGGACAGACCCTGGGCTGTGCCACCAAACCACTTAACCTCTGCTCCAGGGACTGCATTTGGACCCAACACATCCTCCCTAGTGCCCCCTTTCACTTGGAAAGATGCTCAGCCTGGGCTGTACATTACCATTACCTGCGGAGTTTCAGAAAACAACAAGGGCATCAAGGTCCGGTCCCACCCCAAGCTAGTCATATTAGATGCTCAAGGGCTGAGGCCTATGTGTATTTTTTTGTATTTGCCCAGAAGATTCCAGAGGCACAGCCAAGGTTGACACCAGTGGTTTGAAGTGCTTCTAAATGCGTGCCACTCCCCGAAGGTCACTGAGGCAACTGTCACGGCCACCACGATTCCTCCCTGTCCTCACCAATGGTAAGCCCCATCCTTTCTACCTCTAGACATCTCAGGAGCCTGTCCACCTCAAGCCAGCTTCACCATCACATACTGCCATCACATCATCACTGGCCCTGACCTCTGTGAGGGCCTCCTGATTAGCCCCTCCTACTCCCCATGTTCCTCTCTGCCTCTTTGTAGTGCCAGAAGGCTTCTTTGAAAGCATCCGCCAGGCAATGCCATGTTCTTGCTTAAAACCTATTATGACTTCCAGCTGGACTTAACCCAACTCTACTAGGACCTTCAAGAATCTACTTGACCCAGTCCCGGGCTCCTTCTCCAGCATCACCAACTCATTTTCCCCCTTGACCACCACACCACAGCCATCTTAGACCATCTCTCCCTGATAGAACTTTCTAGAAGGACATGTTCGAGCTCTTCACGCTCCACCACGGCACCTGTTAGCCACAAGCGCCTCCCAGGCACTTGCAAAGGGGCCAGTGTGAATGACGAACAGAACGTGTAATGGTGCCACTTTAACTCCTTCAAGCCATGAGGGGCTACCACACTCTACAGCACGGAACCTGGATTTCAAGCACGGTAAGTTATTTGCTTCCTCGTTGCAACAGCACAAAGCTTGGAACTAAGAGAGGTGGTTTCTCCAAAGAAAATCAGAGAGACATTCACAGACTAAGAGACAGACGAGACGCAAATGCTTCAGGGATCCACATAAGGAAGGAGGAAGTGGAGATGCCTGAGGACCAGTGGGGGGAATGGAGGGAGGTCGCATTCGTCCCAGCACAGCAGGGCACAGTGTGACAGCGCTGCAGCGGACAGTAGGTCGTCACAGAGAAATGCAAGCAACTTGAACGCAATGACATAAAGTCAGGAAGCCAAAAGGCTACACAAGGCACTGTTTACAGATAAAGCATATTAAGCGAAATCAAAAACCAGCCACAGAACAGGAAAGATAAAGTGGCTACTTCTAAGGGAAGAAAAATGAAGATGGGATGAGGAAAGGGCAGTGCCTCCGCCCTGAACAATGGCAGTACAGGGCCCACTGGGCCTGGTGGCCCACACACCTGTAATCCCAGCTACTCAGGAGACCAGAGCAGGGGATCACAAGTTCAAGGCCAGTGTGGGCAACTTAGTTTCAAAACTTAAAGAACACTCGGGAGGCTGAGGCAGGAGGATCACTGTGAGTTGAAAACCAGCCTGGGCTACACAGTGAGTTCCAGGTCAGCCTCACTACATAGTGAGACCCTGTGTCAAAGAAAAAAAAAACTTAAAGCAAACAAAAAAATATTTTTAAACAGTTTGGGATATAGCTCAGCGATAGAACACTCGCCTAGCATGCCCGAGGCATGCTAGCAATATCGAGCACCACAAAAAAAATCAATTAAACTATTTTTCACTTCCCCAAACTGGAGCAATTCTAGTGAAAAAATATTCCTCCTTTAAAGGAAAATAGTTTAAGGAGCTGGGATTTACCTCACTGGTGCCGATGCCTGCCTCGCAAGCACAAGCTCCCGATTTCAATAGGCGGTACCAAAAAAAAAAAAAAAGTTTAAATTCTAAAAAGCACCGTAGGTAACACACGTTATCTTCAAATCTACCCCTCTCTGTCCAGCTCTGGATTCTGCCTCTGCGCTCTACACCCTTCTGCTTAGCCAGCTGATACAACACTTGGCAGTGTCGGTAGAGGGCACGAGAGAAGCACTGCTCCAGGTAGGGGCTGTTCTTGTTTATGAGGCTGTTTTTCCTGCTCCCACCGCATGGCAGCCAGGAGGTGGTGAGTGAAAGAATCCCACCAGCAACCCCGTGAGAGGCTTTCTGGGAGTTTCGGCAGTGCTCCCCGGGATGATTTTCTGCTCCCCAACCCTGGCTGCACATCAGTGGACTGTGTGCGCTATGAGGTCAACCACAAAGTCTAAACAAAATGGCCTTCGAGACCGCCCCCTGGTGGTCATGCCCTGTCTAACTCCCAAGGCAGAGAATGATGAATTACAGTCCTGAAATTCCATGTTTTACTGCATAGTTGATTTTGTTTTGGTACCAGGGATTGAACTCGGGACCTTGCACTTGCGAGGCAGGTGGCAGAACCACTGAGCTAAATGCCTGGCCCGACTGCATAAGTTGGTTTTAAGAGGGGGAGATTGTCTGGGTGAGCCTGACCTAATCACAGGAGTCTGTTAAATCCAGGTCTGGGAGACAAAGGGAGAAATGGCAGAGAATCAACACACCAAGGCCATCACTGGAAGGTGGAGGGGACCTCTGGGAAGGGCTGTGGGTGCAGCTAGGAGCTGAAAGGAATGCCAGATGACAGCCAGCAAGGAAAGGAGACCTCAGTCCTACAGCGCCAAAGAGCCGAGCCCTGGCAAGGCACGAGCTCGGACGCCAATCTTCCTCCAGAACCCCACACGAGCACCTGTTCTGCTGACCGCTGCAGTTCCTTCCTGTCGCACCGAGTGAGCAAGGAACTGCTAAGCCAACAAATAGGTGAAATTTTGATCCCATCTTCTTCACTACAGCAAAATGAAATATAGGGTTGTACCCATTTTAAGTGTCAAGCTCAGTGCCACTGAGTATATTCACACGGCGGTGCGATCACGGTCTTTTTCTGAGATTTGCTTCATTGCAGACTGAAACTCTGTGCCCTTGAAGTAGTAACTCCCCACGTGCCCACCCCAAACCCCTAGCGCTCACCATTCCACTCCTTGACTTCGCTGAGTATTTTAGCATTTCTTTACTTTCCAGGGCTGGGTAATATTCTGTCTTCTGTAGACACCACATTTGGTTTACCCATTTGTTGCAGTCAGGGTTTTGGCAAGGGAATACATTAGATATGAGATACATAGTTTATAGTATTATTTTATGATAATTACCCAAAGAGTCAAATGCAAAGGAGCGCAGAGGGATTAACCGCACATTAAAGGCCCGAAGGATCCAGCTGAGGGCCTAGATCCCAGCAGTGTCCCCCACAAGTCCAGCTAAAGGCTTAGAGTCCAAGGCTGCGCCCTCCATGAGTCCAGCCAGAATTAGAGCCCAGAGCAATGTCTCACGCTCATCCGTACTGAGGATCTGCACCCGGAAGGCCCCAAGGCCAGTGGTGGAAGCCAGCAAACCTGCACGGGTGGGATGAAGGATTCGTATCACCAGGCTGAGGGATCCACATTGGAGCCAGGAAATGATGCTCATGGTGAAGATCAGAGTTCCCCTGACAAGAACAGCAGCCACTGCCAGCAACAGTAAGGCCCTGAGCTCCAACAGGAACAGCCAAGTTTGCATCAGGAAAACCACCCGCAAGCTTCTGTTAGAAAACCAACAGTCCAGTCTTCCCCTGCAGGTCTCTTTTTATGGCTCTTGGTAACAACCCTCAGGTGGACCCTACACGCCCAACCACGCTGACCCGGTTCAGTTGGGTGCTCCAAATTGCCCGTTAGTCGATCCACTACATTATTCATCCATTAGTTCACTAGGGTTGCTCCCACCCACCAGTTCTTGTGAATAACGCTGCTGTGGACTTGGATGTGTAGTTGAATCCCTGCTTACAATTCTTTGGGGCACATACCCGGAAGTGGAATTACTAGATCACATGATGATTCCACTTTTAATAATTTGAGGAGCTGCCACACTGTTTTCCATAGCAACTGAATAAATGTTCTTTAAAACTCTTGAATTTGCACTTACTAGTCAACCATAAATTCCATTTGGGTGGTTTTAGCCCTGAAGGTGGTAATTGCTTTTTACATCTGCTATTCCCACATTATTTACTGTTCTTTACCTCCCTTAGTAGGTAATCCCCTCAACTAATTAATTCATTATAACATCTTCCCTATTCAAATTACCAACGTGACTTGTGTCTCCTGAGTGTCTCTAACTCACAATCCATAAAAACTGCACTCTACATGGAAATTATTTTGGAGGACTAGTTATGGAATACAGCAATGTTCACTCATTTCCAGTTGTAAATTCACAACAGTTTAATTTGCTCGGGTTCCTGAGGTGGTGTGATTCTTATTTGATATTCAGTGTTCCTATGTTCAGGCATTACACTGGAAGTAAACAACGACATTGAGCTAAAGAAAAAGAAAGAGAAGCTGAATTTCATCACTGTCCATCTGACCTCTTGTGTTTAAAAAATTAGCCAGGCATGGTGGTGCACATCTGTAATCCCAACACTCAGGAGGCTGAGGCAGGAGGACTGCCATGAGTTCGAGTCCAGCCTGAGCTACATAGTGAGTTCAAGGCCAGCGTGAACTAGACAGCAAGACCCTGTCTCAAGAAAAAATTAAAACAGGAAAGGAATAGTAACTATAGAATGTCATTTTTTTTGCTTAATCCAAACTTTAATTCACATATTAAATATATTATTGAATTTTAATAATGTGTTTAAAATCATACTTTTGAATTTTTATGCTATTCTTTTGTTTGGTTGGTTGGTTTGCATTGCTGGGATGAAACTTAGGGGTTCATCGTGTCAAGTACATACTCTACTACTGAGCTACATCCCTACTTATCTTAAATATAAGTGTGAATCAAGAAATTGTAACGATCTATACAAAAATAATTTTCCCATGTAAAGGAGGGAGGTGTTAAAAAATAATCTGCCCTGGGTTTCAAATATTAAGTGTAACACTGGGGAAGGGCACCATTAGGTCACGACCCACTGTCTAGCTCTAAATATAAGTCGTACTTTCTATTTGTTATCATTGTTGCTGTTGCAGGAGTGGGGGTTGAACGCCAGGCCTTCTCACTGAACTACACTCCCAGCGCTTTCCCAGTCCTGTTGGGTGAATCCGCAGCTGCAGCATGAGGGACACAGGGACACTGTACCTGCGGCGTCCACACACAGAACACCCGGCCGCAGGGTGGCGCTATTTCCCCGCCATCAGGCTGCACAGAGTCCACATCCGGCAGCCATGACGCCCGGCCGCTCCCCTGTCTGATAGAGCTGTTTCTACACAGGGATAAGGAGGAGGTGAAGAATCCAGCCAGTGGGAAGATGGCAGAGGAGATGTGCGAAGAGTGACAGAACAGGAAACAGAACGTCGCTTAAAACAAACGAAAAGATGATCACTCCGCTCATAAAAAGAAGATTCTACAAAAACAGCCCACGCAGAAGTTTAATAACACACTGATAAGATCATGGGGAACAAGCTTGTAAGAAGACTCATTGGTACGATGTGAGGGGTCTGAAAATATCTATGAAAATTACGGCGCTTTTAATCTTCAAGCCATCGCGGTTTAAGGCCTAGGAACCCAAACAACCCATCTAATTCCACGTGTATACGAATTTAGTACAATGAAAGGTCACTGCTGCAAGGCTGGGGTAGCCAAAGCCCAAGAACTTTCCCTACAGAAGACCAATTAAGCAAGTTAACAAACCGGGTGCCATGGCACAGGCCTGTAACCTCTGCACTCTGGGAGGCTGAGGCAGGAGGATCACAGGTTCAAGCCCTGCATGTACAACCTGGCAACTCAACGAGCCCCTGCCTCAAAACACGGGCTAGTGTGAAAGCCCTGCGTTCAATTCCCAGTGCCGTGCCGCCGACAACAACAACCACCACCAACCAGCACACAGCCACACAGTGGAATACCCGGCTAGGAGGAGCCCATGGATGACACAATCCCAAGACATTTCAGTAAACGACATATAACGATGACAAGCTATGAAACTGTGTGTGTGATTAACGGCAAAATCATTTTCAGTCATGATAATGTAATAATCTTATTGATCGTCATTTGCTTAACCCAAACTTTAGATACACAACAAACAATTTTCAAACTTCCGTTGTAAAGAGGCTTGGACTCCACACACAGCGGTCTGGAGGAGCACACCCGCCCCGCCGTGTCCACGCAGACGGGAGGCAGCGTGGCCAGCAGTGGGTTTTTAGGAGTGAAAAGCAAACACCGTTCTGCCCACTTCTTCCGCGCCATGCAAACATGGCCTCCTCGAAGAGGCAAACGAAAGGGAAAATAAACATTAAAACAGCGCGCGCCTGCAGTAGCAGCCTCCCTTTGCAGACAGAAACCCAGGAGGAACAGGAGAAAGACCCTGAACCCACAAAGCTCCCACCTCTGGCCTCAGCTTGCCACCTTCAGTTCCAAAACGCATCTCCATGCCCTCAATACCCGGCCTGAGAGACCCAACTTAGCGATATTAATAAAACAGAATTTCCTTTTTTCCTCATTGCACAGGAAATCGGAGGGAAAGGAGACCGGCACTCATTTGGGAGTCCTATAGGTATCAGGACTCAAGCCTCCTACCTTTCTGCTGCACATTTCTTAGCCTGAGGCTTCCATCTTCAAGAGAGTCTCACCGTCCAAGATGGTTGCTACAGCTCCAGCCACCACATCTACACCGCAAACAACGGGACAGGGCAAGGACGTTACATAATTAAGGGAACACCTCCCCCACTTCAGAAGCTGCCCAGAAGCCTCACGAAGTGTTCCACTTCCATCGCATTCATATGAACATACCGTGCTGCGAGAGAAGCTCAGCCCGGCAGTCTCTACGGACTTGTTACCAGAAAGGTAAAACTACTGAGAGTCTTTTAAGAAGCAGCCTGCGCTGTGGACGGAAAACTAAACAGGCATCGAGCAAGGCAAAGAGTTTGCAAGGGAAGTGGGGTCCAGGCAGAGGGAGCAGCAGGCACAAAGGCTCCAGGAGGAGAAGGTCCTCGCTTGCACAGGGAAGGGAGCTAGGCTGGTGGAGCTGCTTCCGGGGAGACCAGGGACCCGGCCAGGAGCCCACCCCACAAGTCCTTCACGCGCATGCGCAAATCTCCCTGCTTCCGGTCCACACCGCAAAACCTCGGAGTTGGTAGATCTGACTTCCTGCTCCAACCTCTGCTCTCACTGCATGGGCCCACCTCTGGGTGTACCATGCCGGCTCAGTGACGGAGTGCATTATGTTTGTCTTCTGTGGCTCGTAGAGGTGGGGCAAGAGATGGGGCAGTCATCTCCCCCCTCCCATGAAGCAACCAGGACCCACTCTTGGGGACCCCATCCCTGAATTTAATCCTAGTCCAAAGGCCCCACCTCGAAACACCACAGTGGTATTAAGTTTCCAGCCCTCTTTACTCGTGACAGTTCAGAGCAGGTGTCACCACACGGGGCGGGGGGACATCAAGTCAAGCCCACGTGTCAGCATCACTAGTATTGGTTGGGGGCCTCTTGGCAAGAAACACTGTGTGGCTATGACAGGAGGAACAGTTAAGGCTGAGCCCGGGCTCAGAAGACAGCGGGACACCAGAGGGCTCCTAGGACGCCTGCCCGGCCTTCCTTGACCTCCTGTCCTCAGGGTCAGGCTCCTGCGTGCATCCGTTCCTCCCCCAACTGCAGGCCGGAAGCAGGGGTCCCAGGAGAAGGGCCACCCCAGGGAGCCCCAGCCCTGGGTGCCTGGTCAGAGCCCCACTCTCTCCTTCCCTCAGCCTCAGAGTGCATCGGCCCGGCCCTGCCTGCTGCACAAGCACTTACAGCACTGAACTGTAATAAACCCACCGCCATTTATATCCCCATTGATTTCCTAAGCCTATTTTTATTATTCCTCTTCCTGGTGAAGGCTGTATATATTTTGAGGCTGTGTTCTTCTCATAAATAAATAAATGTATAGATAAATATGAATAAACAAAAATTTATTAAGTGCTTGGCACAGTACCAGGTATGGTGCTCAGGAGCTTGGCCTCCTGAAACTATTCTTTCTTTATCTTTTAGTAGTACTGGGAATTGAACCCAGCACCTTCCCCCTGAGCTACACTTCCAGCCCAGTTGTTAATTTCAATTTTGAGATAGGGTCTAAGTCGCTCTGTTGCTCAGGCTGGGCTCAAACTTTCGACCCTCCTCCCTCAGCCTCCCAGAGCGCTGGGATTACGCTCTGGCAGCATCTTGAGGCCACTAGGTAAAAGCCAGGACTTCACAGACATCACGTGTGTTGCCATCACTGAGGCCTGTCCACCCCTACCTGCTGACCTGTGGGCTCCCCACTGTGTAAATTATCTGATTGTTTAAGCCCAAACTACCTGAGTCTTCTCCTGCTTGCAGTGGAGCAAAAGTTTATGGTAGCGGGAGAATGGGTAAGTAGAACCGATTTTAAAGATCCAGGCCATAAAGTGATAGGATACCTGGGATTTTACTTTAAACACCTCCAGCCACAAAAAAAAACAATGGTGTGCAAAAGGAGGACGCCAATGGATTTGATGAGGGTTTTTTGTTTTTGTTTGTGCTTTTGTGTAAGTTAAATCCTGAATCCCTCTTAAGAAAAATTAGCGATATTGGCTGAGAGAGAGGAAGCCGGACGGCAAACCTTGGTGACCATGGAATCTGGGAGTGGACGTGCTAGGCCCGCCTTGTATGGCTGTGCAAAATCACTGTGATTTCGAAACGGTTGCTGAGCACTCTAGGATGCTCCCCTCGCGGTTTCAACCTCTCATCCTCTTTCTTCAGGGCATATTAGCCTCTCAGAGTAATGAGTTTCATTTTGGCGGATTCCCACAATGCACAGCATGCTCGGGTCATTAGCACACGGCCCAGCCACCCGTGGGCTCTCTTTTGTTTTGTTTTGTGGGTGTGTGGTTTGCTTTAGAAAAACAGAGACTCACCTGTGGGGTTGATGGTGAGGACCCGCGATACGAAGCCGGTCCTGGGGTTTCTCCTCTCCCGAGTCCTCACCGGGACAGACAGGGGAAACCTTCTCAGATACAGTGTAGCCGAGGGGCTCAGCTCAGAGACTGTGGCGTCTGGAAGTTCGGGTTCGGGCAGAGCCTCAGGCAGCCCTGCTGTGGAACAGAGATGCCCAGCTCGCTCTCGGGAGAGACAGGAGGGTAACAGGCAGGTGCGCCGGGAAGAGGGGCCGCTGAGCTATTATTCCGCCTTTGCTTCCAGGCTGGAACCACAGAGACTCTGGGCCTTCCCCGCTGCCCCGCAGGCCCATTCCCTCCCTCTCTCCTCCTCCTCCGCCGCCCACCTCGTCCAGGTACTGACAGGGAGGGGTCTCGCCTTTAACCCTTGGTACTGCCAGAGCCTTTACAGAGACAGAAACAGGCTGGGAGACGTCAGAATCCCGCAGCGAGGAAGTGGACCCTGAGGCCGTTTTAAAATCTCCCCAAGGTAAGTGGAGAGGGGCAGCTTCACGCGCACGCACACGCCAAGACGCCCCAGTAGGTGTCTCCAGGTGTTCCCGTTTTACAGATGAGTAAATGGGTCCCAGGCTCGCCCCCCAGCGGCGACTGAACTTCCCGGGCTCCAACCGCAGGACTCGGGAGCCCGAGGAGCAGCGTGGTGGATGCGATGATCCCGGATCTCACGATACATTTCTGGCACCCTCGGCTGTGTCCCCCTAGGTCACTCGCTTGCCCTCTCTGAGCCCGAAACTCCCACCCACGCCCTAAATCTGAGATCGCCTCCACAGCCCCAGGAAGAGGGTTCCACTGTCCCCCAACTCCTGTCTCCCCATTCCCCACCTTCCGGAGTCAGAAAATGGACCCACAAAGAGCTAGAAAGCTCCAAGGCTTCGGAACCAAAAATCTCCGCCCTTTCCAGGACAAAGAAAAAGCAACTCCAGCTGAGCACCGGTGCCGGCAAAACGGGGAGGAGCGGCTGCGGCAGCACTGCCCCCCTGCGGCCATCGCCGGGCACTGCAACCTCCTGGGGACGCAGGATTAACCCGGTGGGCGGACTGGAGCCAAAGTTCAGCCCGGCGGGGAAGAGAAGGAGGGCGCAGTGGCCAGCTCTAATAGCTGAAGGCTGCATTCCGTCTCCTTTCCTGCTGAGTGCTCAGGCACTGGGAGAGCGCCAGGGCATATCCCGTTTATTTGTTGAGTAAATGGTTGGTTTGGTAGCTTGGGTAAGCGGCTAAGGCCTTCTGAGCTTCGGTTTCCTCTGCTGTAAAATAAAGATGGAAAAACAACCTCTTCCACCCAGGTATGATGGTGCACTCCTGTTACCTCAGCATTCTGGGAAGCTGAGGCAGGAGGATCACAAGTTGCCCAAGCGTGGGCAACTTACTGACTTAGTGAGACTGTCTCAAAAATCAAAATTTTAAAAAGGGCTGGGTTGCAGCTCAGTGAAAAGACCTTAGGTTCAATTCCATGGGGGGGGGGGTGGATGACCGGAGCAATGCAGCTACAGCCGGAAGCCGTTAGCAGCGGGAGGAACTGTCCCCTGGAGCCTGCCAGGGCCTCCGGAGCTGGAAGAGAACACATTTGTGTTGCTGTAAGTCACCAGGTTTGCGGCACTGCGTCAGAGCTGCCCTAGGCAGCTAACTGGTCCCTATTTCACACATCGGAAAGCGTGAAGGCGGTGTTGTGGTCGAATTACACACATTTCCTGTCCGACACAGCCCTGGCCAGCTCGGAGGAAGGATTCCTCACACCGGATTCCTCACACCGTCCTCCTGTGAGGTTTTCCTCTAAAAGTCAGTGAGGGCTTCACCCGGCTCCTCTCGGACCAGCAAGGGCAGTGCCAGCCACACCCTCTCCTGGGTGGAGGGGGCTCCCCCCTGTCACCAAATTTGAGCCTAGCCTGGGCAATTTAGTGACTTAGCAAGACCCTATCTCAAAATTTTTAAAAATCAAAAAAATTTAAAAGGCTCCGTGAGAAGTCCCAGAGTTCAATCCCCAATACTGGAAAAATGGGTGTGTGTCGGGGAGTGTGGTTCAATGCAAAGGCCCAGGGTTCAACGTGCAGTACCCCTCTCCCCCAAAACACAGTGGAAAGGGGTGCACCCGGTGTGGCCTCCTGGGAATAAACCGGCAGCAGGGACCTGCCAAGTCCTGTTTCTTCAGATTCTCCCTGGCCACATCTTTCCTCCGGGCTGTACCACGGAGGAGGCGGCCGGAAAGTGCTTCTGCTGTTTTCTCAAATGCCCAGTGCCCGATCTGGGGGGCAGTGTGCCCTGAACCCCCTCAGCCATCCACCCCTCGGGTCCCCTTCCCTCCTCCGGCTCTGTCCCTCCGCCTCGGGCTTTCCCACAGAGGATCTTATTTTCGATTGCTCGGCACCAGCCCGGATAATCTAGGGTGCTTAACTCAGCCTCATCCCCAGAAGCCGTTTTGGATGTAGGGTTCGAATCCCCCTCACGGGGGGAGGGAAGATCAGCCAGCAGTCCTCTGACACCTTCACAGCCCCTACTTGGTCCCCTGCTTCTGCCCTGACCCAGGAGCCAGAGTGATTCCTTACTGCAAGATCAGATTGCACTGCAGCCCTACTGTCAGTTATCTGAGGTCTCACCTTCCCAAATGAAACCCACACTTCTGACTGTCAGGTTCTACAGCATCCGCCCCTCGGCCACCTGCCCTGCCCTCATGGCCCAACACTGTCCATCTTCACACTGATGCCAGCCTATCTGTATTTATTTCTGCCCCTCCAATATGTGAAGCTTGTTCCTACCCCAGGCCCTTTGCACTTGCCATTTCTGCTGCCTGGACTGCACTACCCTCTCATCTTATACCTGTGGCTCCTTCTCATACTCCAGGTCTCTGCTCTCCGAAGGCTGTACTGACCACTGTATCTAAAGAGCCCCCACTCACACTCACTGCTCTCTAGCCCACCACCATCTTTGCGTTCTCCACAGCACTTATCTGAAATAGCCCGATTAGTTTATTTTTTCACTTGCTTATTTTCTGTCTGTAATGAAAGTAAGCTCCTTGAGACTTGAGACAGAAAGCTCAACTGGCTTCTTTGTTCCCCCTCCCTATGCCTAGGACAGTGCCTGGCGATAAGCTGTGCTCCACAGTCGTTTGTCATAGCAAATCCTGTGGCACTGAGGACAAAAACCAAGGCCCAGAGACGTCTTGTGACCCGTTCAAGGTCACACAGCTACGTGCTAGCATCCCAGGCCTGCCACAGCAAACAGCAAGGACCAGGCAGTTTAAACAATAGAAATGCACCGTCTCCAAGTGCCAGAGGCCAGAAGTCCAAAGAAAGGCAAGATGTGGGCAGGTCTGGCCCTCTGAGAGCTGTAAAGGACACACCTGTGCCAGGCCTGGCCCCTGCCAGGTGGCTGCCGTCTCCCCCATGTCTGTCTGTGTCTGTCCCCGAGTCCTCATTTCCCCTTTTGATGAGGACACGAATCATATTGAATCAGGGCCCTTTGCAACTCCTGCAAGTGAACCCACTTCAACTTGATTGCCTTCGTAATCAAATAAGGTCGCGTTCTCCGGACAAGGTCACACAGATATCTCTCCAAAAAGCTGATGTTCACTGGTCCTGAGGCTTTAGGACTTCAAGATGTGAATTTGGGCAGCACGGTTCGATTCCACCATAACCAGCCACCCGGCGCCCAGAGGAGCCCTGTGTGGCTACACAGGCTCAGGGGCTGTGCTTCGGCCCCTGCCTTTCGGAGGAGCCCAGTGTGCCGCCCTGGCACCTCCTACAGCGGCCCACGGGCTGGTTCCTCCGGAGGGAGGCTTCTCACAGCAGCCAAAGAGTGGGCTCTGTGTGGGCCCTCTGGTTCCCGAACCTCGGGGGAGTCCCAGGCAGGACAGAGGATACCGACTGCAACGTTTTCATCAGTGCTCTGACTTATTCCAGTCAATCCCACCTACTCTCTTAACACAAAACCCAAAGCATGGGACACGCAGAAGACACTGCCCACAGAAGGAGGAAATAAAAATAGGACCCGTGTAACCACTCAGTCCGGAGGAAGGGAGACCTCTCCCCCTAGTGGCAACCGCCGGATTCGGGGTCGGAGAGGGGAGCGGACTCCACTGTCGGGGTTGTGACGAAGTGGAGCAGGGGGCTGCCCACCCCGGGACCAGCTCCGGCAGGCGGCGGATCGACGTTTGGGAAGCCAGAGGGGCGTGTGGCGGCGAGTGTGGGGCCGGTGCCAGCACAGCTCAGGAGGGTGACCCGGTCTTGGCCTCCAAGGGTCTAGCTCCGTCTGGGAACACAGGCAATGCCCCACCAGATCTGTCTACAGCTGCCCTCTGCTTCCTCTGGGTGCCTCACAGCGAGAGCGACGGGCAGCCGGAGAAAAGGGCCTCCGTCCTGGCTGGAAGGCCTTTTCCCGCCACCTGCAAGAGGAGGAGGGGCTTCTGGCCCACAGCGCCAGCCAGCGCAGAAGCCCTGACATCAGGAGCCACCGGGGTATCTCCGGCCTTTTTGGATGCAAGCGGATACAAGACAGCAGCTGCAAGCCGAGAAGCGGGTGGTGACCATGGGCTCCGGCCGTCAGGCTGGAAAGACTTGGTCCCAGCTAAGCCACTGAGGCCAGCAGGGGACACGGCCGAGGACGGGGGCAGCTGGAGAAAATGCAGTAGAGCCGGGCGATGAGTCCTCTCCCGCCCTCTGCGCTTCAGGGAGCGGTGGGCACCGGCACCGGGGGCCTGAACTCGGGGACACCTGTGTGGGCCACCCCAGCTTCAGAGCTTCCCCTCTCCGGCCTCCTCCTTCCTCCAGGGTCGTCCCAACGTGCTCTATGAAGACGTCCACTGCCAACCTCCACCTCGGAACCTTTTTGGGGTGTGCACCCCTGCAACAGCACGTCCACCCCTCGGGGCAGAAGAGAAGCCCCAGTAGGCACCTTCCCACCCCAGCACGATCCCTCCTACCGACCACTCCCTTCACTCCTTGCCCAGCCAGCAGCACCCACATGTTCTCTGGGATTGATCAAATGTGTGTGGTTCAGTCCTAACCTCCACTTGGATACTGTGGGGAAATGAGCCCCTGGGAAGTGACTAGGTTTACCTGAAGTTCTTGATGATGGGATTCATGTCCTTATAAGACGGTGAAGCTGAGCATGATGGTGTGCACAAGTAATCCTTGTACTCTGGGAGGCTGAGGCAGGAAGATTGCAAGTTTGATTCCAGCCTGGGCCACTTAATAATGACTTAGGGAGATCTTGTTTTAAAAAAAAATTTTTTTTAAGGGCTGGGGATAAAAGTCAGTGGGGAGACCCTAGCTTCAATCCCTACTACTTCAAAAATGTCAGAGCTCTCTTACTAATTCTGTCTCTTTGTCTCTCTCTCCCTTCCTCTCTCCCCTGTGACTATATATCAAGAAGGCAACCATCTGCAAGCCAAGAAGAGAGCCCTCCTCAAACCCCAACTATGCCAGTGACTTGATCTTGGGCTTTCAGACCCCAGAACCATGAACAGTAAATTTGTTGTTTAAGCTGTCCAGTCTGTGGCATTTTGTTACAGCAGCCTGAAATGACTAATACACCTTCCCATATTATTGTCCTATTTCATAAAGGTCTACAAAGACCAAAGTTCAGCTCAGACACCACCATTCCCATACCCACCCTTGCTCACATTGTCCCTGTTTCAAACACGGACACCACCTGTCACGGTTTATATCTAGACATGGGTCCAAAACCTCATGAGTTCGTAGATAGGGCTTTGAGGAGGTGACTGGATCATGAGGGTGGATTAGTCAGCTGATGAGTTTATAGCTGAACACGATTTGAGAGGTGAAGCCTGAATGGAGGAGGTGGTCAATGGGGGCCCAGCCTGGGAAGGTTCTGTCTCCCTCCTCCTCCGTGGAGCACTCTCTGCTTCCTGATGCCACGCCGTGAGCCGTGTCTCCTCTGCCATGCCGCCCTGCCTTGGAGCCAGCCAACTATGGGCTGAAACCTCTACAAACTATGAGCCAAAATATACCTTTCTTTCTTAGAGTAGTGGATGTTGGGCATTCTGTCTCAAAGCTAAGTAACTAAGACACCTCCCAAAGGGAGAGAGGAGGATCATTGCCTTTCCCTGGAACGCAGCTATTCCCAGGTACAGCCTGTGAGAGAGAGAGTCCTTTCGTCCCCTAGGGATTCCCTCCACCAGAGGGAATGTAGGAGTGGAACCCAGGAAAGTGGAATGGGTTGGAGAAGGAAAACACTGTGGGCAACAGATAAGAGGACAAGGGATTTCTTTTTCATTTCAGAGATGAAAGAAATCTCATCAGGTATCCCAGAGGATCTGAAAAGGTGCCCTTGCACCCCTGTACACCCGATGCACACGGCCTTCAGAGGTGCCTACGCTCACACTTACCTGCCCAGCACTGCTTCCTCAGACACCACTCCATCTAGAGGGGCTGACTACAGAGGGGCTCCCAACCTCAGTTCCCACTTTGTCGGAAGGACACATATTAAAGAAAATCCCAGCCTCGGCATTGACATAGGACACAAGCTTGGACTCCACTGGAGATCACTCCAGTACATCAGAGAAGTGCTCTCCAAATGCATATACCTGTTACCTGTTACAGGCATAAACCTGTAATCCCAGTACTCAGGAAGCTGAGGCAGGAGGATCACCATGAGTTTGGGGCCAGCCTGGACTACATAGTGAGTTCAGCGGCAGCTTGAACTATATAGCGAGAACTTGTCTCAAAAAAAAAAAAAAATGAGAAGTTTTCCTCACTTTGTCTTAGTCCATCCAGGCTGTTATAATAAAATCCTTTAGGTGTGGTAATGGATAAACAGTGGGAACTTACTGCCCACAGTTGTGGAGGCCAGGAAGTCTAAGACCAAGGGGTAGCAGATTCTACACCTAATGAGACCTTTTCCCAGTTCATAGATGCTGTTTTCCTGTTGTGTCTTAATCCCCCCGCCACTCCTGGCCAAAAGCCCCACCTGCTAATACCATCTCTTTGGGGTTTAGGACTTCAGGTGTTGGCTAGAGAAGCAATAGAATGCTGCAAGCTGAGCACCAGCTTGAACTATATAGCGAGAACTTGTCTCAAAAAAAAAAAATGAGAAGTTTTCCTCACTTTGTCTTAGTCCATCCAGGCTGTTATAATAAAATCCTTTAGGTGTGGTAATGGATAAACAGTGGGAACTTACTGCCCACAGTTGTGGAGGCCAGGAAGTCTAAGACCAAGGGGTAGCAGATTCTACACCTAATGAGACCTTTTCCCAGTTCATAGATGCTGTTTTCCTGTTGTGTCTTAATCCCCCCGCCACTCCTGGCCAAAAGCCCCACCTGCTAATACCATCTCTTTGGGGTTTAGGACTTCAGGTGTTGGCTAGAGAAGCAATAGAATGCTGCAAGCTGAGCTTGGTGGAAAATACTGGTCAGAGCACAGAAGATGAAAATGCTAAAGAAGATGCAGACAGTAAAGGCCTGGTTTCATCTGGAATCAAGGACTCCCTTGGCAGTTGGATTAGGGGCTTTTGTATTACAATCTGGTAGAAAATTTTTCTTCTTTTTTGTCCATGTCCTGAGACCTCAAGAGAAACTGAAATTAAGCATGGTAGACTACTTAATCTGGAAGAGGAAATTTCAAAACAGCTCTACAGTCAAGCTGTGGCATGGGTATCAGTGGTGCTTTTAGCTAGATCTACAGTGAAAGCAAAAAGCAAACTTTGAAAAGTTTACAGTTTCATCAGAAATGAGTCACCTACAAAGTTGGGGACATAGAAAGCAGGTAGCTAAAAAGATTAGCATTAAAAAGAAGCCAAATACTTTTCATCAGGACAATAGGAAGAATAGCTTGAGGGCACCTCAAGCCTCAGCAAGACCCCACCCTTCACAGGCTCAAGGGTGCAAAATTGTAAAGTTTTCATTTGAGAAGAGAGCCCCCAGGCCCCTGTTGCAGAAGGGCCCCCGAAGGAATTGGTTTTCTGGGATTCAATTCACAGTGTTCAGCCATCTAGGCACTCAGAGGCCTCTGCAGCCATGATCCACAGGGGCCTGGTTACTGCACAAGCTGGTGGCAGATCTTGGCATCCTCTATGAGGTGCTGGATTTACACACAAGCAGAATGCAAGAGTCATGGGCTCAAGGAGGTTTCCACCTAGATTTCAGAAGAAGGCCTGGGAGGCCAGGCAGTGTTCTCCTGAAAGGGCAGTGTGTGAAGATGTAAGAGTGAAGCCAAAGGCACAGGAGAGTACCCAGAAAGTTGCAGAGGCCTGGAACCTGGAATGTCTGCTGAGGAAAGCTGTGGACGAGAGAGAAGCCATGAGACTATACACAGCAATGCCGTAGCAGTAGGGCTTCCCACGCCCTTTAGAATTTGCATCTTGACACAATTTGCCCCAGGTGCTGGACATGGAACTACAGAATTTAATGTTTGCCCTGCTGGGTTTCAGTCTTGCTTTGGTCCTTCTCCATCCTATCATCCTATACTTCCCTTTCGGAATGGGAATGTTTGCCTTATGCCACTGTATGTTGGAAATGTCTAACTTTCTCTTTTATTTTTACAGAGGCTCACAAGCTTTGGGTGCAGATTTTTTCAGCAGTGCTGGGACTGTTAAAACTAGCGGCTCTCAGTAATGGATTCAATGTATTTTGCCTAAAGAGATGGCCTTGCATCTTTTGGGGGCCAGGAGCAGAATGTTACAGTTTAGATTCAGAGTGCCCCCCCAAGTCTCACGTGTTCAGAGGTTGAGTTGGTGGAAGGTAACTGGATCATGGGAGTGCAGTAGCTGACTTGCTGTTGGGGAGTGGGGTTTGGTCAGGAGGAGCAGGCCTCCAAAGGGTGTATCTCCTTCCCAGGGTCCTCCTTTCTCTCTCTGTTTTCCTGGTTGCCATGACATTAGCCGCTTTCCTCCACCCAGTCCCTTCCACCATGCTGTTTCTGCCTTGGAACCAGCCAACTATGGGCTGAAATCACTAAAAACCAAAGAAACCCACATAAACCTCTCCTCCTCTAAGCTGTGGGAGATGGGTGTTGTGTCCAGTGATGAGAAAGTGACTGAGACAACAGGGGTGCTGCAGTGAGTCCGACACATGACACAGGAAGGCTAGGGCTGAGATGGAGACTACCAGGAGGTCACAGAACCGCAGTCATCAGGGCAGGCTTTCCCCGAAGAGAGACAGGTACCTTTCCCTGCTGCCACATCTCCTGCATCCGCCAAAGAGGATGCCTGCCCGCACCCATGTAAAACTTCTTTGCTGCCCCCAAGGAGGGGACTTCACACTCTACATTGCTGGCTTCTGAATCATGAGAACACATTATCTACTAAACAATAGCTACATTTTTAAAGGGCAGTAGCTTTATTTTGAAAGAGCACACGCTGTTACAAACTTTCTGGATCAGAACCTTTTCTGGATCAGAACTGTTGAGTCTTCATACTCTTTGGTACAGAAAATCTGCTTTTGGAAATCAAGCTTAAGGGCCAGGGATTTAGCTTAGTGGTTCCAGAACCTGCCTCACAAGTGCAAGTTCCTGAGTTGGATCCCCGGTACCTCCCCCGCAAATCAAGCTTAAGGAAATACTTTTTTTGTTGTTTTTTTTTGGTTTTTGGTTTTTTTCATTGTTGTTTTGTTTTTGGTACCAGGGATTGAACTCAGGTCCTTGTGTTTGTGAGGCAGGTGGTAGAACCACTGAGCTAAATCCCTGGCCTAGGAAATAAAGTTTTTGTTTTTTGGGTTTTTTGGGTTTTTTTGTTTTGTTTTTTGTTTGTTTGTTTGTTTGTTTGTTTTGGGGGGATTGGTACCAGGGATTGAAGGTAGGCCACAGAACCACTGAGATAAATTCCCAGCCCAGGAAATAAGCTTTTGAAAAATTCAAATCAGTACTTTTCCTGTAGGACTGTTAATAAGCAGGAAAACGCAGTGAGTGTAATGGTACAATACTGTAATCCCAGAACTCCAGGAGGCCGAGACAGGAGGATCATAAATTCGAGTCCAGCCTAGGCAACTTAGTGACTTTGCAAGACCTTGTCTGAAAGTGAAAAAGGGCTGGAGGTATACTTCATTCTGAAGGCCCTGGGTTCAAATCTCAATACCATAAAAAGAGAAGGAAAAGAAGGGCTGAAAAGGAAGCCACAAGGAAGGAAAGGAAAGGAAGAAAGAAAGAAATTACAGTATTTCCTGTATTTTCTACAGTAAGGACATTCATGTTTTGATAGGAAGGAAAGACATTTTACTACAAACCACAGTCAGGGACCACATTACAATGTTCCAGTCTAGGATGGATCACGTATATAACCGTGGTCCCATTCAATTATACTGGCTAAGGATAACACTATAATGTTCACACAGTGACAAAATCACCCTTCTCAGAATGTATCCCCACCCTTAAGAAACAAGTAACTCTATATTAAAACTAGAATAAACCCCGCACAGTGGCACACACCTGCACTCAGAAGGCTCAGGTAAGAAGATCATGTGTTCGAAGCCAGACTGGACAACTTTGTAAGGCCTTGTCTGAAAAAGGCAGGGGGCTGAGAAGGGAAAGAGGGAGGGGAGGGGAGGAAAAGAAGGAGAAGAAGAAAAGAAAATGGAGGGAGTGTAGCTCTTGCCAGGAATGGGCAAGGCCCTGAGTTTCATCCCCAGCACCACAAAAATAATACAGAGACCAAAAATAATTGGGTTCAATCTGGGTGTAATCCCCAATACCTCCCCCCAAAATACACCGAAAACAAGGGAAAAGAAGTGGAGGGCTGGGGTTCTTGCCACCCCACCCCACCCTGACCGCTTCCATGCCTTGGCCACAGTCTCCTCCCTGGCAGCTGGAGTCAGCTATGGACTTACTGAGATTTCCTCGATCCAGACATCAGTTCCTTGCTCTCTCTCTCCCAATTTCCCACTGTTCTCCCTCCCAACAGCCAGGAAGAAAGGTGCAGGATGTGCTCCTGATGGTGCAGGGCTGTGCTCTGCCTCTGATGCCCACCCACCCTCCTCAGGCTGCCTGCCACTATCATTTCTCAACAATGTCCAATGAGCAAGTCCCAGCGGACGAAATGAGGTCCCCAGATTCATCCTGCCCCTCCGATAGACAAAGCATGACCATAAGAACTACGAGGCCATGCATCAATAGCCACCAGGGTCTGGTCCCCACACCGTGCACGTGTGAGCACCTACTGTGTGCACGTGTGAGCACCTACTGTGTGCACGTGTGAGCACCTACTGTATACCCCTGGCCATTCTGCTGCTGAAGCAGCGAAGGCCTGAGAGTACTCAGATTCTTGCCGCCTCCAAGCAAAAAAGTGGATCCAGTTAATTAGACAGTAATAGAGTTTGATGCAAAGATTCCAGGGGACTTCTAGAATCATGTACTCAGTGGAGCCAGGAGAGTAGAGGATGAAGCCCGTGGAGACAAGGGACACCAGAGGAGGTGACCGGTGTGTTCCTGCATGGCAGCCGCCCACCTGGTGATGGACACACTTCCTCTGCCCTGTCCTGTTTTTCTTCCCTCCAGCTCCAGGGTTCATCCCTTGCCCTGGCTTGCTTTGTCACCCTTGCCCTCCTGTCCCCCATTACATAACTGTCCCCTGTCCCAGGGGCTTTATGTAACCAAGTCACCTCGGGCTCCCAGTGCCATCTTGAAGCTTCAACCTCGGCTCGTCTGTCTGGTACCATCTTTCCCAGTTGACCGGGTCAAGCCAGAGCCGAGAAGGACAAAGACGGGGAAGGGAAGGGGGAGACGGAGAGGAAGGCTGGGGAGCTAGAGAAGGAGGAGGAAGAAAAGGAGAAGGCGGGAGGGACAGGGAGGAGGAGCCCAGCCCAGCAGTGGGCTTTGCAGGGACAAGGCTCACAACCATCAGGAACGCTCTGTTCTGCACACGAAGCCCCCGCCTGTCCCTCTTGGGGGACTCCAGAATGTGGGAGGCTTTCTGATCATTTCCCTTTCTGCACCTCACCTTCCTCTACTTCTGCAAAATGGAAATAACACACCTCATGGGGTTGCCAGGAGGATCAGGAAAGTTTCTATCATTTAGAACAGTACCTGGTAAACTCTAAATGCGGGTATAAATCTTTATTGTTCTTTCTGGAGAACAATAGTTCCCTAGTTTAATGGTTCTCAAAATGTATGGTCTTGGAAAGCTTTTATACTTTAAAATTAACAGATGACCCCCAGGTACGGTAGCACACACCCATTGGGGAGGCTGAGGCAGGAGGATTACTTATACCCAGAAGCTCAAGGCCAGCCTGGGCAACATAATGAGACCAGTATCAATCCCTGAGCTCAAACCCAGCACTGGAAAAAGAGAAAAGAAAAATACAAAAGAACATGCACAGAAAGACAGAAGAGGAGGAGCAGGAGACCTCAAGAAGGGTACTTCATATCCTACCACCAACAGAACCAGCACCTAGTAGGGTAAGTGATATTGTCTTAAAAGGAGATACTACCTGTGGACAAATAGCAACATTTACCTTCATTTCAGTAAAAACACAGAATTTTTTAATGATTCATTCACTGAAAACAATAAGAATCCCATTATATGTTAAAATAAACCCTTTCATGAAAAAAACCCTGTATTTTCCAAAACAAAAAGCGGCTGGTGAGAAGCACAGAGATGCTTTACAGTGTTCGCAAGGCTCCGTCGTGTCTGATTTAAGAGAAGACAGATGGGCCTCACATCAGTACCTCGGATGTGGAAGCTGTGTCTGCCCTGGGTCGGAAAACTGGGCTAGGGCGGGCCGTTGCTACTCAAAGTGTGGTGGCGACAGCAGCTGGCCTGGGAGGGCCACTGGATACGGTTCCGTTCCATCCCCTCCAAGCAGAATTTGCTTTGTGCCAAGAGCCGGGGTGGGCGGAGCGCACACCAGAGTGTGAGATAGCTGGGCTAAAGCGCTGCTGGTGACGGGACTTCCGCGCCCCGGGGTGGGGCGGCACTGAGTCCCGGTTCCACGCCTCACTTCCAGTCTTCTCTCTTGGCCTGGGAACCCACATCGCTCTGAGCCTGGTGACTAAGCGCACAGAAATGGCTGGAGACCCTCGCACGTCCCACTGGGGAGGCTGGCAGAGGCCTCTAACGAAACAACACGGCGTGGCAGCAATTCAAAGGGTTCTCTGCGCACAGGTGGGAGCTGAGATTACGGGGGTGGGACTGTGGTGGGTTGTGTACCCTTCCCGAATCGCTGTGAGGGGTGCGAATACCGGACAGCACACGTGCGTGCAGATACAGAGGGGAGGGGTCCGAGAGATGGAGGGAGGGGCTGGGGATCAAAAGGAATTCAGATGTGGAATTTACATGTGTGAACTCCCCCCATGAATGTACTACAGCACGCGGTGATGAAAAGATACACACACAGATATGGAGGCCTGAGGTCACCTCCAGGGCACATAGTTCCTCTGTTTGGGGACACAGAAAGGTGCCCCCAGCTGAAATCTTCTAGCATACAAGAAAGCGAAGGGGAAACGGGGGACTACACATTTGCTAATTAGCCCGACATTGGGTTTGCTCTTCCCAAGATGCAGGGTGAGTCAAGCTCTGAATCCACCTGCAAGGGTGGCCGGGTGAAACTCTGAACACGCACGCTGCTCACCTAAGCTCTGCTCTGCACTCACTCTGAGGAAAGATGCCAAGGATAGACACTGGTCCTGCCTGAACCACCTTTTCCTCACCCTCCTTCTCCGCTGAGTCTCTTTGAACCAGTCACTTCACAGCCTCTGCTCTCCAAAAGGCTAGGAAATCCCCTTCTAGCCTCTTCTTAAACATAAGAAGAATCCTACATCTGCTGTGGAGGTAGTTCTAGGACTGATTCTCTCTCTAATTAACAGGGAAGCTTACAAGGAGAGTCTTCGCTGAACATTTTTCTCACAATGGAAACTGTCACGTAAAGACCTGATGTTTGGCACTGTGGCAGCCACCTTGTGACATGAGGTGCCAATCTGAGAGTGGCAGAGCAGAAGGCTGGAAAGATTATGGGCTCCAGTAGACACTGTTAATAATGAATCAACTGTGAGATCACTTACATTCCAACTTGTATGACAACAAAGATCCCTAGTGGGATCTGTGGGGAAGCCCCAACCTGCCCAAGCCTCAGGTTCATCATGTGCAAGTACAGACACCTACTGAAGACCCCCTGGTGACGGCAAGATGATTCGTGCAGAAGGGTGGACAGCTGGAAAGCCATTTGGAATATGAGCTCATTACTCGCAGACTAAACAGGCTTCGGAAAGGTCTGGGCAGAGAAGAGACATCCTTTCATGGGGGAATGTCTTACTCCCTTTTTGCTGAGGTAAAATATCAGACACGAAAGTTAAAGGAGGAGAGGTTTATTTTAGCTTGCCATTTGTAAAAGTTTAGCCTCTAACCCAGCTCCAAGGCGGGGCAGAGGGTCTGTCACAGAGGAGAAACAGTCCATGGCAGGGCGAGCAAAACCAGCCAGTAGTTCCCTTTTATCCCACCCAGGCTATAAGCCTACTGAATGGTGCCACCTACTCCCTGGATGGGCCTTTCTATCACCCACACTCAAAACCGTGTTAAATCTTTCTCTTTTTTGGTACTGGGGATTGAACTCAGGACCTTGTGCCTGTGAGGCAGGCAGTGGAACCACTGAGCTAAATCCCCAGCCCAGACTGTGCTAAATCAATGAATGGACCATTCGCATTCTCATGACCTTAATCCAGTATCACACACCCATGATCCAACCACTCCTGAAAGCCCCACCTGGGAGCACACAAGGCTTTGGGGGGACATTTTAGATATCAACAGGAAAGCAAGGCTGAACTTTATTCTTTAGTCAACAAATATTGGATGAACTGTGTGCTGTGTAGGTCAGGGGATGTGAGAGACTGCTTGGGCCTGCATAAGATGGCTGCCCTCAACCTTAGCCTTTGCCTCTGTGGAAAAATCCCACTAGACTACGTACGTGACTTTTGGCAGGTCTAGCCCCTGGGCAAACAGGAAATCTTACAGAAAAAATAGCCCTTTGTGCTAACCACAGGGTCACCGGATCTGGAGCAGGAAGCAGGTGGTATTTCCCTGTCCTACTTGCCCCTAGGGATTGTGAAGTTAAAGATTGCATAGGGTTAATTGTTGATGTACGCCTTCCCACTTACCCCTCCCCACATTTGGTAAAATACTGATTGCTGTATGGTTAAATGCTTGAGTGACTCATGTGATTGATTTGCTTGAACTGTCCAATAAGCTTGCTGAACCTTCCCCCTGGGATAACAGTATATAATCATTTTGCTGAGCCAATAAAGCGCCTTTGATCAGAAACCAGACTTGGGCCGTGTACTCTAACTTCTTAAAGATTTCCTTCACAGACATTCAAGATCGGATCGGCCTCTGATGACCCACGAATAAGAGGCGGCTCTCACCTCCTATTCCCCGCGGGACGGGGTCCCCCCAGAGAGCCGCAAGGGGATACAAGGATGAACATGAGACATGGTTTTCGTCCTCTCTGAGGTTAGATACACACTGTGCATTCCATAGCTGCTGGCTACCTGAGGCCGTTTATACTTAAATTACCAAAAGTAAATAAAAGAATGCAATTCCACATTCAAGCTAGTCACATGTAAAGGGCCAGGGGCCACCCGACTGGACGGTGCTAGGATTCAGCCTGGTGGGAGGGACATACATCACACAGCCTCAAAGACACCTGGAATCACAAATCACAACGTTGTCACTTGGAAGACACAGCTCCAGTGCTTTTTAGGGCCAGGGAAGCCGCTGTTTTTCATTACCCGGAACTGGACTGACTGGCCAGGTACCTGTCACCACTCCCTGTATCTCCTAGTTATTCCTTCCCAGGCTGGGTCCAGGGAGCCCTCCAGGGACATGAGATGCCTCTGGGATAGTGTTTGACTTTGCAGCAAGAGGAGGGATGCACCTACCACCAATATCCTCCTTCATTTTCACTCTTTGCTTCCAAAATATCATCATCCATCATGGTCAAGGTCCCTCTGTAAAAACAAGCTGGGAAAAGGAACACAATATTAATTCCAATATTAATAACTAAGGACTTTTCACGTGGCAGAACTTGTGTAAAGCCCTTCACGGGTCTCGTGCCTCGAAAGGCACGTACTATTAACATGCACTCTGTTTTACAGCAGAGAACACTGAGGCTCAGAATGCGAACGGACGCGCTTCCGAAGGACTTCGGCTACAGTTCCACAAGACGCCACAAGGTGACAGTGCCGGTCCACTTTTCACTTCCGCAGTCTAGCGGGAGCACAGGGAATAAAAAAGTCCTGCAGATATTTGATGAGAGCCCACGGTGTGCCGGGTCCTGCTCTGGGCACTAAGGATATGTCAGCAAATTCGGGGGCATTCTTCTCTTCCACTCTTCCTTAAAAAAAGAGGCGTTTCGCAGAGCTGCATGTCCAAGGGCTACCTGGCCTATCCCGGAAAAAAACAGCTTGGAGGAACCCGAACTGGAAGCCAGAAGCAGCGGGCTAGCGGGAAGGGATGGGAAAGTCTGCCCCAAACTCGGGCGCTGCACCACGCCTGGAAAAGGGTGCTGTCCCGGAGCCAGCCTTAGCAAAGGTCGCCTCCCCGTCGTGTCTTCCTGCTCCACGAGGCTGTGAGAGGGTGAGTCAATGTGGGAAACGGGGTGGGGGGACAGAAGGATGACCCCAAACCTGAGATGGGCCCCGGCTTTTAAACTGAAGATCAACCTGAGAATCAGCCCCATGGGGTGCTTGGGGCAAAGACCCCGAGTCTGGTGCCGGCAGGGCTGGACAGGCGGGGGCGGGGGGACTAGGAGGCGACTGAGCGCCCAGGTTAGGGCTGCCTGCACCCCTCCTTCACCCAGGCCGGGACCTCTGGGTGTGAGCCCCGGGACAGCGGAGGACCTGTGCGTAGGTGGGTGGTGTGCATTGGGCCCAGCGTTTGCAAAGGGACAAGGACACGCGGGAGTGTGATCAGAAGGGACTCACCCAGAGGAGCCCGAGCCGCGTGCGCGTGCCCAGGTGTTCACTGGGGCATCGGTGACTCGGGGGTGCGTGCAACCGGCCCTGGTGCAGGTGCGGCGCGGGGCAGTCACAGCCTGAGCCCACGCTTCAGCTGGTCCTAGGCTGGGAAAAGCTTTACCCCAGGACCCCGTGGGAGTCCGACCGGGATGTGTCTGCCGCCGGGGCAAACGGAGCCCGAGCCGCGTGCGCGTGCCCAGGTGTTCACTGGGGCATCGGTGACTCGGGGGTGCGTGCAACCGGCCCTGGTGCAGGTGCGGCGCGGGGCAGTCACAGCCTGAGCCCACGCTTCAGCTGGTCCTAGGCTGGGAAAAGCTTTACCCCAGGACCCCGTGGGAGTCCGACCGGGATGTGTCTGCCGCCGGGGCAAACGGCGGGTGGGGACAGGGGACAGGAGTGCGAGCCCCGCGGGTGCCTTGGAGGGCGCTGCGGGGACCCCAGAAACTTTTGGCGCCGTGAGCTGGGGACGATCGGAGGGTCCCTGCTCGGGCTTCTCTAATCTCCGCCCCTCCCGGGTTAATCTGCGGGGATCACGGTTCGGCGGGAGAGGAGCCGCAGAGGCGGGGCGGAGGAGGAGGGGCTGGGGACCTCTTTGGGGGGCTGGGGCTGCGCGCCCGGGCCAGGTGCCGCTCCGAGTCCCTGGGGGTGCTGGGGTGACCGCAGGG
>NW_022900946.1:10002589-10025234 GCF_012274545.1 Fukomys damarensis | reverse complement strand
CCAGCCGGGAACACTCGGGCCTCTGAGAGGGGCAGCCAGGCTAGGGTGAGGACCAACCCTGAGCCGCGACCCCTCTCCGTAGGGAACACGGGCTTCTGTCCTCATGAAGACCCCACACATTGACCGACCCAGTGGAGCCCGCACCCGCCTGGGCCCCGGGGCGCTGGTGAACCCGGCCGGGAGCGCGCCGAGCTTGCCCCAGAGGACGCCCCAGCGCGGCGGTCTCTTTGCTCCGTCCTCGCTCTGTCACACGCTGGCCGAGCCAATTCCCCTCGAGTCCCCGGTCACTGAGGGGGCGGCTTCTTGGAGCTCGGACAAAGGCCCCTGGAGTGTGGCGGGCAGTACCGTCCCCGCCTGGGGCCCCGGCACACGCGCCTCACTGGCTGCCCAACTGCGGCGGGATAGGGGGGTGCCCGAGGGAAGCACGGAAAGCACGGGGGTCCCCGCAAAGACAAGGGGCCTGGCACGAGACCTGAGACCTCCGCACTTCAGCCAAGGAACGTTATTTCAGAAGTTTCTTCTTCGGCCGGGACGGGGGCGCGCGGGGGGGGGGCTTTTGAAGTAGCCAGACTTCGAGCTAAACTGCATGCAAATGACATGTAAATAGAATGCAAATTGGCAGCTGTTGGTTGGGAGCCCTGCCCCCGGCGTTTTCGATCTAGACTGTGGAGTGAACATTGTTTGCAATCCTTTGCCTGCTCTGAGTCTCAAAGTGGGTGAGCTGAGTCGGGAGGGGGAAGGAGCCACCGTTTGGGGCCCAGGCAGCAGACATGCAGGGTGTTAGAATGATAAGCTTAGAAATCGTTATTGGTTAATTTTTGATCTCCTCAGATGTGCCAGCCAGGGTGCTAGGGTACCCCTGTATAAAATGGACAGGTCCCTGCTTTAGGGGCAGAGGAGACGGGTGGACAGACGCTAAGGAGGCAGATGAAGAGCAAATGGACCAGCCGGTGGGCTGGGGCTGCAGGAAAGTAAGGCAGGGCGCCTAGAGCAGTGGCAGGGTGTAGTACAAGCAAAGCCTCTGGGCCGCGTATTTGAGGGGAGCCCCGCGAGATGGGGCCGGCCCCTGGGAGGGAGATGTCGGGCAAAGAGTGAACCAGACGGAGGACACAGCTAGTACAAGCCTTGGGGTGGAAATGAGCTCTGCTAGCTGAACAAAGGCCATTGTGGCCAGAGCTGGAGGCAGATTCGGGGGTGAGGGTGGGTGGCAGGCATCAGCCAGATCACCATTTGGGGCCCTGGAAAGGAGTCGAGGGTTATTTCTGTTGGGCTGGTGAACTCTTGGACACTTTGAGCAGGAATCCACGCATTCGGATTTTGTTTTGAGAGCTCCCTGGACCTGGACTAGGAAAGGAGGAGTAGCCCCTTTCCATTCAGCCTGTGGGGATGCCAGGCACCCTGAGGCCTGGGCCTGCCCAGCCCAGGGAGCCACCTGGAGGAGTGGCTTGGTCTTTCCCACCCACTCCCTTTCAGGCAGCTCTTACCCTCACTGGGCTCCATGCAGAGCCCAGGGTCCTGTAAGCACTTCCGCCGAGAACATCCTGGGGGTTCCTGGTTGGTCCCTTTTACTGCAGAGGAACCACCTCCTTGGAAGGGGCAGCCAAGGATCCAATTTGCATCTAAATGATTGCTTTTATTTACAGGCTTAGAGCTGCTTTGCATATTCATGGATCCTAGAGCTTCTGTTCTTGCAGCCCTTTACAATAACCTCAGTTTTTTAATTTGAGAGCCCTCAAAATAGGCCAGTGTCTTAAGTCAGCATTGGGAAATGAAGATTACGAGATCGTGTAACTTGGAAAAGATATCAGGGGAGGCTTTCGGATCTGGAAAAGAGCGTAATGTCAGGAAACATTGTAACCACTGAATCCAGCCAAGCAGGAAATGCACCAGCGCTCCAGTGGGAGTGGGCTGGGACTGGGATACTGAGGTTGTGAGGAGCCCTGCTCCTCCTGGCCTCTGCCAGACATGAGTGGAGTCAGAATGGGAGGACAGTGGAGCAGCCTTGGGTCAGGAGCTGTGAGAAACTGGTTCAGTCCCAGCATTGCCTGTCATTTCCAGTAGGCCTCTGCCCAACTGCTTCACCTTTCTCCCTTCCTTGTGCCAACATACCAGTGGTGCTTTGAGGCTTCTTAACAGGTAGCTACCCTTTGATTCCTCTGTGCCTTGTACCAGGCTCCTTTCCAGGTAGTGCCCCATGGGCTGAGGATGTAGCTAAGTGGCACACTACGTACCTACTTGCTCAAGGCCGTATGTTCCATCCCCAGCACTGCCAAGAAATAAAAAAGGTCAACCCTGCCCCATGCCCCTTGATAGCACTTTTCAAGCCAGCCCATGAAGGTGGTGCAGTCATCCCCATTTTATAGATGAGGAGACTGAAGTTCAGAGAAGTTATGGTTCATTGTCATACTTTTGTCTGACTCCCTTCTCCCGGCCTCCATCCTGCTGAGATCTTCCATTCTGGAGGAGTCTGATGGGAGTGGAATCTGTGCCAGCTATTCACCTGGGTGCTGAACTATTAAATGTGCCTGGGGCTAGAATAGCTATGCATGCACGTGCGCGCACACACACACACACACACACACGCACGCACACACACACATGCACGCCTGTGCACACCCCTGATAGGGAGAGTTTCCTCCCTTGTTCCAGCACCTCCCCTCATCTTTTTGGGGGTGGTGTCAACATGGCTCTGACCTGCCACCACTGGAAAAGGACCTGCATGGAGGGTGAATGTCCTCTGAGACCTGCCGGGTCTCAGAGCAGGAGAGTCGGGGGTTCCACAGTAGTTTTAGACATTTTGTTTCTTCTGTCCCATGGGAGGATGGGAAGGAGGATCCTGGCTCCGGAGAGAAGGGCTGGTGCTTGGTTTCCCTGCATCCTGGCGCTGACCTCACAAGAGAGACGCCTGGCTTCAGGACCCCTGGGCTGGCCTTGGGTTCTACCTGTATAGTGAGGCTCCCACTGGGAGCACCTGTCCAGCACAGCAGACGCATTTGGGACTCTCACAGTAGACCACCCCCAAAGGCATCTCCCCTTTCCACCACCTCAGAGACCCAATTGTTTGTTGTGTGGTAGAGAAAACCAGAGTCCAGTGGTGGGAAAACACCTAGATGAGACACATGCACGCGTGTGTATACACACACACACACACAAACACACACACCATCTCTATGGCAACCAGCCCTCTAGAAAAACAGTTTCAGAGGAATTTACTACTCCAAATAAGGGAGCATTTGCCAGTCTGTTTTATTCACTTAACAGATAGTTTATATACAAGTGCTGACCCATGTTAGCTACCATCCTGAACCCCTACGATTAGTCATCATAGCCTTCACCACAACCCCACAAGAGGCCATTAGTATCACCCTTTTGCAGGTAAGGAAATGAAGGGAAAAAAAGGCTAAGTCAGCCACCCATGGTGACAGGGTATTAGCAAGGGGTATGGGGCAGGGTTCAATTTTTTTCTTTCTTGTCCGTGCTGGGGTAGAATCCAGAGCCTTGAGCAAGCTAGGTGTATATTGTGACACTTAGCTACATCCCCAGCCTTTGGGGCAGGATTTAAAACTGGGAGGGCTGCCTCAGTGAGAAGCAGGGCTAGGAGAGCCAGACCTGTGTGTGGCCCAGACAGGCCTAGCTGTAAGTGTTCCCGCATCCTTTCCAGCCTCTGCAGCACCTGGTGTGTGGAGAAACAGAAGGCTGCCCCTCCTCCTGCCAGCAGAGCTGCTTCTGGTACCTCTGCAGAGTGCTTGCCCTGGTGTGTGAGTGTGTGTGTGTGCACGCGTGTGTGTGGCATATGCAGTGTATTCGGGTGCATTTCAGAGCATATGAATGATTCACATTTTTGCAAGTCTGGCTGGCAGCAAAGGTAATTAGTATGTGAGCCGAGTCTTGCAAGTTTGTTCACATTTATTCACTACTCCTTTGGTGGAGCCACCACCAGGGCCACTGCCATGTACTCATCCAGTTCCCAGCGGCCCTGCCTTGAGGCTGACATGGAACCTCTAATCTGGTATTGTTCCGGTTAGGGGCTCACTGGAAAGCTGCCCAGCTGTTGGTGGTGGTTGCTTTTACCAAGACAAAGGCTTATCTGACCACAGACGTTGCCTGAGGAAGGAGTAGGGCTTCCGGCTGGATGTGTCCTTGCCCAGTGTACCCCACTGTCACCGCAGGGCTTGTGTACACGTGTAATCATACGCCCCCAAGAGCCCGCTGGCAGGCTCCATGGTGATCCTGCCGTGCCGTTCCAGCATCAGACGTTGAGTCTAACCTATCAGGCCCTGCGCTTTGTCTTCTAAATGGGAAGGAGAACCCTGCCCTCCAGGGTGACGTGAGGGTTAAAGACTAAGTCCATTCAGCAGCAGAGTGCCAGAACAAGACAGGCAGCCTGGGCTGGAGATGGGATGGGGTAGAAGGGGTCAAAAGAATAGTAAAATAATAGAAAATTGTGACCTATGCTACAAAGATAAGGATCAAAAGTACTGGCGCGGAGTCTGGCGGGGCAGGGAGAACCTAATGTAGATGGACTGGCTGGCTCAGAGCAGCGAGGAGTCTGACCAAGAGCTCAGAAACAATTGCACCATAATTTGCCTGTGGGCTCCATCTCTTTGTAGCGGCACGACCTTGGACCAGGCCTATGACCCCTTGTCCCGTGTCAATGGAGATGGGACTCCTACTTGCCTCATTGGGCTGTCCCACAGGTTCTCGGGAGCTGGATGTGTGGCTTGCACAGAAGAATGCCGGCCAGGGCACACATCCAGTTACCCTAGTTGTACTGTGGCATTATGGGAGACGGCAGGCATTCTCAGTATGAGAAATCAGGCCGAGCCTGTGCTCTTGGCTTGGGTGCGATTCACACCCAACCTCAGCCATCTGCCCCCTGTTGTATGGAGTGGGGTGGCTGTCGCTCTGTGGGCATCTTCAAAATGAGAGTGACTTGCTCTGGCAACTGGACCCTTCCTATCACTGCCAGCTGCTGTAGGCTGCATCTATGTGTCTAGATGTTGGATAGGGTGAAATTCCTGGAAAAAGTGGGCCATTCCATGTAAGTCCAGTTGAAACTGGCTGAATCCAAAAGAGGAAATTGGCTGCTGGAAAGTCCGGATCTAGCTTCCAGCCATTCATTGTATTAGGACTCTGCTCCATCCCTTGTTGTTTGGGACAGGTTCTCTCCCTACATGGCATGTTTGTCCTTTTCTAGTGCCAGACTTGTAGCCTTCTAGCTGATCAAGCCCAGCAAAAGAGATGACCTCTTTCTAATCCATGCTAGCAAAAATCCTAGGGGTGATTCTCATGGGTCTGGTTTGGGCCACGTGTCTGTAGGTGAACCATTTGTTTGGGACCAACCAGTAGGATCCACAGGTCACCAGACCTGAGTTAAGTGCCTCCTGCAGGAATGAATTAATCGAGTCTGCCCCTGATGATGTCTGAGGAAAATCCACTCTGGGTCCTCTGCCAGGTCAGGAACCGATGGCATCTTGTTCTGACACATCCAAGTCTTACGTTTTGGTTCCCAGCCTGCTTTCAGGACCTCGTGATAAGCAGTTCTGTCTAGAGTGATGTTTCTCCAAAGGTTGCTACTTTGGGATATGCCCAGGGGTTGTGCAGAGTTATATAGCAACATATAGTTTTAAAATGTCAAGAGAGAAATATTTTAATGTGTTAGATTTCTTTCAAGTAGATTGATGTTAAGAAACCAGTCAGTTTCCTGACAGAGTGTAGACAAAGCATAAATGGCTTTGGTGGCTGGGCCATAGGCCTACTGTCAGCATCTGGGGTACATCCTCACCTCTACATTGCCCTGAGCAGGAGGCCAGGTCATGCTTAGGAGCCGCTCTGGCCAGGTGCCTCTGAGCCTGCTCCCGCCTGTAGGCAGAGGCGACAGTCCCCACACCGCCGGGCACCTTCTCTTTCTTCAACATTAATAATTTATGCCCATCGATGGCCTCACAGCCAAGCAGGATCTCAGACACAGACTCCCCAGAGGAGCAGAGAGAAGTGGTCGATACGCATTTACTTACAGAAGCCCCAGGGACCGCGGAGCAGTTACAACTCCACACTTGCGCCGAGCTGTCGTGGATCCGGCTGGAGATGGCTGGAAATGAGCGTTGAGCAAGCGCTGTGGGCCTTGGCTTCTTGAAGGCCTGGCCCCTTTGAAAAGCTAGGAGCCGGTGGCAGTGAGCGAGAGGACAGCCCTGAGGGGCAGGGTTATCATTGCTGCGAGATTACTCAGCACCTGCCTCATGCCAGGCACTGCACTGGGACTTCCGTCTTCACTGGAAGTCATCATCTGAGTTAGCTTCCCAATCGGGACATCTGGAAGAGTCTAGAGGCGTCTTTCATGGATGGTCACAACCGGGGGAGGTGACATGCTGTTTGCACCTATTTTGTAAAGGCACATATTCTGCTCAACACTCTTACGATTCCCACAACAAAGAGCAGTCCAAGCCAGGTGCCAGCCATGCCCCCATAGGGAAAGCCTGGTCCACTGGGGAGCAAGAGAAGCAGTGTCCCTGCCCTGCCACATTTTGCAGAGGACAGAGACCGGAAGGAAGGAAAGCAAGAGAAAAGAAACAAAGTAAATAGACACAAAAAAACGTCAGAGTTGATTAGTATTAGGAAAGGCCGCAGTAGAGAGGAGTGGGGGTGTGACCTTGGCCAAGGTCGGGGTTGATGTGGGGCAGCTTTCTGTGCAGGGGGCGGTGTGTCTGGGCCAAGAGAGCCAGAGCAAAAGGAAACTTGGGTTAGTTCACGTTGCCTAATGGCAAGAGAAAGCAGAAGCGAAGGTCTGCACCCAGGGAGAAACTGACTGGGGTGGAACCAAATTCTGGAGCCTCAGGAGCTCTTTGGAGGAGGATGAGGTATGGGAGGGGGAGCCAAAGCGTGCAACGGAGGCAGACAGCCCCTTCTGGATATACAGTGCCCCCTAGGTATTTACAGGGGAGCAGTTCCAGGACCTGTGGATACCAGTGTCTGCAACACCAACACCCAAGGACACTCAAGTGTCTTCCGTACAATGACTTAGCGGGACATTTGCATATACACAGCCTACCTATATCTTCCTGTGCACTTCCAAAATCCCTGCATGGCCCCGACACACTGTAAATGCTGTGCAATCAGCTGTCACACTGGGTTGTTTAGGGAACGGTGACAAGGAGAAGGTATCTGTGCGTGTTCAGGACAGTCAGGGTGTGTTCCCCTCTGTATTGTCCGACCCAGATTGGTCGCATCCAGGGAGAGAGAAATGCCCTAGGTATGAGGGTGGTCTGCTCCACAGGGAAGGTGGGAGACTTCTGAGAGGAGCTCCCTCTAGGGGCTGGGCTGTATGACCTGGTGCAAATGTCACCCCCTGGGGACCCTGTTTTGTCATTTGCAAAATGGAGGTCACAACAGGCCCTGCCTCGTGAACATGGTAAGGACTAGTCTTGCCCAGCGGTCAGTAAATGGTAGCTGTTGGCTTGAAGAGACAGAGGAGGAATGTGTGCTGTTCTTCGAGGGTGGTCCCTGGCTGGTGGCTGTCTCTTTCAAGTTTTGTCTTATTCCCTTCTTTTGAAGAGTCAGAAGTGGCCTGGGGTATCAGATTTAAAGAACACAAAGGGTTTATAGAGAAAGTGAGTCACCCTCTCCCCCAGGTCCTCCAGCCACGAGTGGTGGTGACTCAGAGTCGCTGCCTGTACCCAGCCAAGGATGCAGATGGTAGACAGAGTCCCCCACAGAGGCCCACAATGCCTGGAGAAAGGAAGATGGCTTTTCAGGATGTGTCTAGAGGTGCTGGGTGGGCTACAGGCTTGAAGTTACACAGCTCTCCCATAAGAAGGCCAGAGGAGCCAGACATGGCAGCACACAGCTGCAAATGGGAGGCTGAGGTGGGATCACAGGTTTGAGCCCAGCCTGGGCACTAATTAGGAACTCAGAATAACATTTTGCAAAAGGGCTGGCGATGTAGCTCAGTGCAAAGGCCCTGGGTTCAATCCCCAGTACTGAAAGAAAAAAAAAAAGTCAGAAGAGCAGGAGTCTCACAGTGAATGGATCTTTTTCCTTTTCCCCTAACCATCCTTACCTGCTCCCTTTTCTTAGAACGTTCCTGGTGTCAGGGAGAAAGATGAGAACCCATCAGGTGCTCGCCTTCCTCCTGCTCGCGGTGATCTCCTCTGTGGCCTCTGAAAACGCCAGCACGTCCCGGGGCTGCGGGCTGGACCTTCTCCCTCAGTACGTGTCCCTGTGCGACCTGGACGCCATTTGGGGCATCGTGGTGGAGGCGGTGGCCGGGGCAGGCGCCCTGATCACACTGCTCTTGATGCTCGTACTCCTAGTGCGCCTGCCCTTCATCAAGGACAAGGAGAAGAAGCGGCCCGTGTGCCTCCACTTCCTCTTCCTCCTGGGGACCCTGGGCCTTTTTGGGCTGACTTTCGCCTTCATCATCCGGATGGACGAGACTATCTGCTCGATCCGCCGCTTCCTCTGGGGCGTCCTCTTCGCGCTCTGCTTTTCCTGCCTGCTGAGCCAGGCATGGCGTGTGCGGAGACTGGTGTGTCAGGGCACAAGCCCAGCGGGCTGGCAGATGGTGGGCCTGGCACTGTGCCTGATGTTGGTGCAGGTCATCATCGCCACTGAGTGGCTGGTGCTGACCGTGCTGCGAGACACAAAGCCTGCCTGCGCCTACGAGCCCATGGACTTCGTGATGGCCCTCATCTACGACATGGTGCTGCTCGTGATCACCCTGGGGCAGGCGCTCTTCACGCTCTGCGGCAAGTTCAAGAGGTGGAAGCTGAATGGGGCCTTCATTCTGATCACGACCTTCCTCTCTCTGCTCATCTGGGTGGCCTGGATCACCATGTACCTATTCGGCAACGCCATGGTGCAGCGAGGAGACACCTGGAGTGACCCCACTTTGGCCATCACGCTGGCGGCCAGCGGCTGGGTCTTCATCATCTTTCACGCCATCCCCGAGATCCACTGCACCCTCCTCCCACCCCTGCAGGAAAACCCACCCAACTACTTCGACACGTCGCAGCCCAGGATGCGGGAGACGGCGTTCGAGGAGGACGTGCACCTGCCACGCACCTACATGGAGAACCAGGCCTTCTCGATGGACGAGCACAGTGCAGGTAATAGGTGCACACCTGGCTGGGCTGTTCGCCCAAGGACTGTCTCCTGAGTGGAGATGAGCAGTCTCTGTCCTGGGCGCAGACCAGAGTCCACAAACCTTACTGCCTGTGTTGAAACTGTCTCAGAGATGGGTTTCCTGCTAGCTTTTGCTCCCACTAACTGCCAACTAATTAATTATAAAAATTTAGGCTTTTCTCAAAAAGTCACAGCTGCGTGTGCGGCTCAGTGGTAGAGTTGCCTGGCATATGCCGGGACCTGGATCTGATCCCCAGCACTGAAAAAAACAAGAGTTGAGCTGGTCTGGGTGGTCCACACCTGTGATCCCAACACCCTGGGAGGCTGAGGCAAGTAGCACGCAAGTTCACGTCCCGCTTAGGGAACTTAGTGATTTAATATGACTCAATTTTAAAAGGCCTAGGGATGTAGCTCATTGCAAAGGTCCAGGACTCAACCCCCAGTACTGCACAAGAAGAGAAATTGTATTGTACAGCACTGCACTGACCTTCTCATTTTTCTGGAAGGCCCTGTCCCTAGTGCCTCTCCAAGTTGTGGTGCCCTTCAGAGGGGACCCGCTGTCTGCCTGCCACACTCTCCACTCTCCCCCTGGGCTCCTTCATCCAGTCACTGTGTACATTACCATTAATTCTCTGGTGCCCCAGAAGTACCTGAGTTTGCGACCCCTGTGCTAGAGGGATACCGGATGCTACAATAGTGTTCACCCTTCCCCTCCCTAGTCATCATGAATGTGCAGATATGGACTCTGAAGGTAGGTGTTTGGGTTCCAGTTCTGCCTGTGCCATTCCCCAATTGTGTGGGTTTGAAGAAATGATACCACCTTGCTGAACCGCAGTTCTCATCTGAGAACTAGAAACAAGAGAACATACCCCGTAGAGCTGTTGCAGGAAATAACCAAGCCGTGTGGTACTTGGCATGGAGCATTGTCAGGTCTTGGTTGCTTGGTTGAAAGCAGAGCCCTAGACAAGGGTGTGGGGCAGGGGTTCACTTGGGATGAAGACCTGCACCTGCCCCACTCAAGAAGGTGAGACGATGCCAAGGTAATTGCACCTGTGAGCTGTCACCACCACGGGCAGCTGGAGACACAGGTGAAAGGAGTCCCACATTTGGCCCTGGAAGGACAGGAGGCTGGGCATTTTCCACTGCTCAGTCCTAACTTTAACCAGCATCCCCATTACTCTGTCAGTGGACTGAACACGTTTCATTGGGTTCTAAGGCCAAAAAACAAATATGGTGAGACTTGAGGTGACATTGTCTAGATACCAGGACTGCTGCAGCCAAATTCAGAAGTGAGGTCATAATAAGACCTGCCCAGAGATTGCAATTCAGGGACCCAACCAAGGCCCTGCTATATATAAATGCTTGAGAAATGTCCCCTAGAATCATTGCGGAAGGGAGTTGGCTGAGTTCCCAGCCCTCAAGATGAGATACAATTATCTTTTCTCAGTTACCTGAGGAAACATCAAGGGCAACAGCAGCAGAAGCAGCAGCAGCAGCAGCAGCAGCAGCAGCAGCAGCAATAACCAAGAACAGGAGAGGTAGCAGTAGTACTGATGAGCTGGTGTAGTCATCGTTTGGAGCACTGACCCCGTGCTAGGCATGATACTGCTTTAGCCGTCGCCAATGAGGTCGCCCCACCACCACTCTCGTCTTAGACCTGAATGAGTAAAGGGAGGCTCTAAGAAGGTGGCCCATGAGATCGTCATGAGTCCACTTTAGCGATGTTCACCCGGGGGCCTGGAGAATGGACTGTGCTCTGTAGCCCATCATACTACACAGTCAGCCTTCTCGGCTTGCAGGCAGGGCAGGCACGTTCGCCCAAAGTTCCTTCAGGCCATCCACATCCCTCCTTTACACCTACACTACTCGGCTTCCGGCTTCCGGTGCACTCCCTGATCCTGCTGAGCCTTTCTCCAAGCTGTTCAGGCCAGGAAGCCTGTGCCGGGAGGCAGGCAGGCAGGCAGGCGTGGCAGTCTCAGCCAGTGGGAGGGCTGCTCCCTGGGATGCCAGAAGGTGGGGTCCGGTGGAGACTGTGCCTTGGAGCCAGCGGGCCCTGCAGGGGGTGTGTGTGTGGTGACGGACCAGTTCCTGAGATCCTGGTGGAGCCACCTCTTCACTGGATCAAGACCCCTCAACTCCCCTTGGGCCAGAGGTAGTGGGAATGAAAGTGGGTGCGAGTTTCCTATGTACATTCATGTTTTCCTATGTACATTCATGTTTTCCTGGAGAACTGGTCTGTCACTCTTGTCAAAGCCTCAGAGCACCTATGACCCCCAAAAGGTCACGCACGAACCAGTGTTGCTTAATGTGATGGTTTTATTTCCTTGCAGTAAAGCTGGATGTTAGCTGCACCCAAGCATTAGGGTCATTAAATTAAGAATAACTAACCTTTGCTGGGTCTTAGCTTGGGCTGCACACCATTCAGGACATTTTAGTGGCTAATCCTATTTATTCCCTACAGTAACCCCAGGAAGTCTGTTTTGCAGACCAGAGACTGAGGCACAGAGAGGCTAAGGGACTTGGCTGGGTCACAGGACCTGTACTGGAACCCAGGCAGGCTGGTTCTGGGCCCACACACTGGTGATGTGTTAGGGCAACTCTGGACTTTGTGGAAAAATAACAGTATCAGACCCATTTTGCGGAATGGGAAACGGAGGCCTAGGGATGTCAGGCAGTTTGTTCAGGCTCACGCTGTAAGAACACAGCAGAACAAGGAGGAAGAATGTTGACTTTCTGAATCCTATTACTTACACTCTTTCTCATAAAAATGTAGCCAGCATTCTGTATCCATATGAGACCCAGACTGGTACCAGCACCGTCAGGGCTGGCCTGCAACCAGGTTGAAAACACGAGTGTTCAGCGTGTGCTTGCCAAAGCCAATGTGGAGGGCTCTCCAAGGTTAGTAGCGTGGAGCTGCAGTGTCCTTCGGGTGCTGCAGTTCTCCATTAGATCCCATGATTTATTTTTCTCATCTTCTTCTGGCAAATGTTCTGCTTGCCTCTGGTTTTCCTCAGTAAACAGCGCTGCAGTGAACTCTCGCTTATCCTCATCTTCCTGCTTTTGGGAGGCCTCAGTTCATGCAACACACACACACACGCACACACACATCCTACATAAGAGCCACAGAATTTGTGTGTTAAATCTTCATATGTAATCCCAGATGGCACCCAGAAATGCAGGCTGCTTTACTGACCCCACTTAATAATTGCAGGAGCTCCATCTCCCCACCTCAATGGGAACTTGAGGTTTTGTCAGATTTTTCTTCCCATTCCTAGGTATTGAGCCTGGGGAGTGCTGAGCTATATCCCCAGGCCATTTTAATTCCGGTATGGGGGATCAGCAGGGGCCACATCGCTGCCCCACACTCTGAGAGGGGTCTCTGTAAGTCACCACATTGCTCAGGCTGAGCTCAAACTTGTCATCTTCCTTACCTGGCCTCCCGAATAGCTAGGATCACCCAGGTCAACTACCACCCTTTTTTTTTTTTTTATAGCCCTCATTGGATCATCCCAAATGTGGGTCTACCACATGCACAGGAGACTGGGCGGGGCAGGCCTCAGGCAAAGTCCGTTCCCTCAGCTGGACTCCTGGCGAGGCTGGCCTTTCTTCTAGAAACACTGCTCACTGGGCACGCCCCCTTCCCACAGAGGAGCAGCTGTTGGTGTCTTTGGTGCTGACCTCAACCAGTTTGTATTTTAGGAGCCTGGCCCCATGTGGACCTAACCCTGTAGCCCTGGGGCCTCCTGAAATAGCCAGGGCACAGAAGCTGTAGTTGATCCTGTTTCTCTTGCACTTGAAACTTCTTGCCAGCCTTGCAGGCTCTCTTCCTTTCTACAGCCCCAGCCTACATTCCTGCCTCTTTCTTGCTTTCTTTTCCTCCTTCCTTCCTTCCTTTCTCATTCTGTGACAGGGTCTTGCTGAGTCACTACAATGCCCATTCAGGGTATGAAATTACAATCCTCCTGCCCCAGCCTTCCAGAGTGCTGGTATTATAGGCATGCATCACCGTGCCTGGCTTCTTCTCTTCCCTTGAGAACCCATCTCTGATGTGCTCTGAGATGGCAGGGGTGTTCTCTGGGCTACACTGTGGCCCAGCCTCAACCCCATATGTCCTCCTCAGTGAGGCCCTACGAACACACACCTTCACCAGCCTGCTGCTCATGAACACATGGCCGTGAGGTGTGAGGTATGTGATAAAAGATTATAGGATGGAGGGGTATGGTACTTTGGACCCCATCTTAGAAAGCACTAACGAGGCATAACAAATATTCATCTGTCAAAGCAGCAAGAAAAGTATTCTTTCTTCTGTTGGGGGCGTTTGGCTTGTTGGATATCCTTAGAGCCAAGTACTGTTTAAATACCCTTTAGGCTAGGGGAGGTGCTCAGGGATAAAGTGTTAATAAACAAACATGCTGGGCAGCAGGCTGCAGGAAAGTTTAGATTCCGGATTCAAGCAATGGATGGTAAGACTTGGTCTTTCTGCATCTCTTGGGCATTAGCATCATGGCAGCCCATAAGCTCCAGGCTCGCAGAGGAGCCTGGTGGAGAAGTAGAACATTTCCCAGGAGCTTGAGTGCGAGTCCCAGGCTTCACTCTGACTGGACCTAAATGTTTTCCTTGAGTCAATCCGTTTGTCCAGGGGGATGGGCTGCCCTGCTTGGCCAGGGCCAAGTTATGTGGCCTGAGTCACAAGGCCAGAGAGGAGGCAGTCGAGGCCAACACTTCAGGGGTCTCAAATGCAGGTTGGATTCATCAGAAGAGCCACAAATGGCCACTGTGGAGAGAGACCTTTGGGCCAAGGCCCCTTAGATGAGGGCAGAGTGGAACTTGGTCCCCTCCCCACCTCCAGCTCTTCTGGCCCTACATTTCAAAAAAGGCTGTACAGGAGCCAGGGATTTAGCCCAATGGTTCCACTGCCTGCCTCGCAAGTGCCAGATCCCAAGCTCAATCCCTGGCACCAAAACATTTAAAAAAGCTATACAGTCACCTCCTCCAAGGCCTGGAGGATGCCAGGGTAAGAAGTTTTCTTACGTGTTCTTGGAACCTGCATTGCCCATCCCACCTCCATTTCTTTGGTCCAGTCTGGGCTGAGCTGTCTCTGATGTCACTGAACTCAAATTTCTTCTAAGTAACTTAGTGTAATGGTTATAAACCGTTACCTGGAGATGGTAAGGTGTGATGGAGAAGAACACCAGGTCTCTGTCTGAGTTCCAGGGCTCATTCCGTCCCTGGGCAGAGAGATACATATAGGATTTTTCACAGTGCCTGGCTTCTGGTTGATACTCTCTGCAGCTTAACTATAGTACTGAGGTAATTGTGGTCCCTGCCTCAAGTAATCTGCGAAAACCCCAAGCTGTCTTGCTCATTTTAGCCAGAAAATTTTCTCCCTTCAGGGAGGACTTTTAAATAAGCCTGCCCTCCTACTTCCCCTCAACCTTCCCATGCTGGAGAATGAACCCAGGGCCTCACATATTAGGCAAAGGCTCTCCCACTGAGCTATGTCCCTAAGCCTAAGTGAGTCTTTTTTTTTTTTAACCAAAGCAAGATTTTTTTTTTTTTTTTTTTTTTGCAGTACTGGGGATTGAACCCAAGGTCTTTGCACTCAGGTACATCCCCACTCTTTTTTGGGGGGACAAGATCTCACTAAGTCCCTACATTTCCCACGCTGGGTTTGAACTTGGATTCCTCCTGCCTCAGCCTCTCAAGAGTGTGGGATCACAGATGTGTGCCATCATGTCTGGCTAGGATCAGTACTTTCAATGAGAAAGGTGGTGATGCTGGCCTCTTACAAGTGAGAAGATTCTGTTTGGATTTTTTAATTAGAGTTTCTCCTTACTTTTAAATAAACTGTATTTCAGAGAACTTTATTACAAAGTTTCCCGGCAGTAGCTATAATCCCTGATACTCAAGAGGCTGAAGCTGAAAGGTTGTAAGCTCAAGGCCATCCTGGCAATTTAGGATGACCTTGTCTCAAATCTAAACAGAAAAAGGTATATAAAAATGAAAAGGTATAGCCCAGTGATAGAGTGCTTGCCTGGCATGCACAAAGCCCTGAATTTATCCCTAGGACAATAACAACAAAAATGACACAGGAATCACAGGGAGTTCCCACACCCCACACACATGCAGCTTCCTCTGATAACAACTTATAATCGTCATATATTTGTTGCAGTTGATGAATGATATTAATATGTTATTTTTGCTCTGAGTCCTCTTTTTGTTTCAGTGCTGGAGGTAGAACACAGCCTTGCACATGTTAGACAAACACTCCGTCTCTCAGCTACATCCCTGGCTGTAAAGTCTACATCTTAGCCAGACTTCACGCTTCTGTACTGTACATTTCTATGGGTTTTGACAAATACATTGTAACTGTGTCGATGTAGTATCCTACAGAATAACTTCACTGCCTTAAATACCCTGTACACCTCCTGTTCATCCCTCTTCCTGCCCTGACCCGACAACTACTCATCTTTTACTATCTCTATAGTCTTGTCTTTTCCAGAAGGTTATATAGCTGGAATCATACATTATAAGCTTTTAGCAGTAAGCATTTAAAGTTCCTCCATGTCTTTTCAGTTTTTCTTTACAAAACAGGAAACTTAGGTCAGGCATGGTGGTACACGCGTATACTCCCAGCACTTGGGAGGCTGAGGCAGGAAGATTGCTTCAAGTTTAAGGCTGGCCTGGGCTCCATAGTGAGTTCAAGCCCAGCCTGAACTACATAGTGAGACCCTGTCTCAAAAAACAAAACAAGACATCTCAAAAATATAGCAAATAAGAAACACCGTTTCCCCACCTTTCTAAGGTAAAAAGTGCTAACTTATTTTGGCATTATTGCTGCCAACCACCCTTTCACTCTTGTTTGGGAATAACCCTGTGTGCCCGTGCAGGGCCTCTCCCGCGATGACAGGCGCTGTGTGGTGTGCTCGATGTCTGTATTCTTAGCGGTCCCAGTTCTGTGTGTATCCACGAACGGTGCCCGATTCTGAAAGTTGTGCTGACTTGTGGAAGCTGAGAGTGGCTGTCTGCCGTGAGGAGGAGGGGGCTCTTCTGTCAGAGGAGACCTGAGGCTGCTGTCGCCGGCAGACCCTGTGTGCCGGGAGGGTCTGGCCAGTGACCGCGAACCTACGGCCTGCGTGCTGCAACAGACTGTTCACGGCGTGGAAAGTTCTGAAGAGTTCACGACCGCTGGCCTAGACCCCGGGCCTCCTCTCCCGGGCAGGCTGCGGGCACCTGGACTCCACACACTTCCCAGCCTCACCGACATGGGTCAGACTCCCAGAGAGCCTGAGAACAAAGCGCCTTTGTGATTTTTGTTTTGAATCAGGCTTGTGACAGAGGGGAGGAGCCACTGCAGTGGGTGGGGGGTGGGGGTGCCCCAGTGCCTTGTCGATGCGGAGGAAGAAAACAAAATCATGTCTCTCTCTCGGTGTTGTCTTGTTGCCAACGCCTCCCTCCCTCCTCTGCTCCTCTCTGCCTCTCTCCCTCAGCTCTCCGAACAGCAGGATTTTCCAACGGCAGCTTGGGAAAAAGATCCAGTGGCAGCTTGGGGAAGAAACCCAGCAGCGGTTTGGGAAGCAGACCCAGCGCTCCGTTTAGAAGCAACGTGTATCAGCCAACCGAGATGGCCGTTGTGCTCAATGGCGGGACTGTAAGTATCCAGATGTGACGCTGGGCAGCAGGCCCCAGAGCACACTGTGGGGAGCAGCTGCGACAGGTCACACGTCCTGTGGAGGCTGCTTCTGTGGTCTGCAAAGACAGCGGCTCCAGTCCACATCCCTTGCAGCTAAATGCATGCGATGCTTTCCCTCCTGCCACTCTCTCCACTCACAGAAAACCTACGTTTGTGGTCCTTGTTAGCCATCCGCACGTCCCCTAGGAAGAGTACTTATTTCTTGGGGCTCGTTCCCCGGCGAATTGTTTGGCTTTCCTTAATACAGTGCCCCAACCCGCTCCCTGGGAGGTGACTTTAAGGAAAAGCCCACAGGGTGCAGAACCCCTGGCAACCTCTTGCTAATGCCCATCCCAGTTTAACTCCCTTGGTCTTGCGCTGCATCCTTGTGCCCCAACTGGGCACGGGGCTGCCCCATCCCAGCTCCTAAGAGACCAGAGCAGTTACCTTTGACTTTTCAAACACAAAACCAGATTTATATCTGATGCCAAACAGACTGTCGGCAGAATCACCATGCTTTCTGTTTTGCCTCCGTGGAATGACATTATTTTGACTTTCTAGCAATTTTAAGGTGCACTCTCACTCCCACCACATTTAATTTCCAAACATGGCTATGTGCTTCTTTCAAAAACAACACATGAGCCAGTTTACCATGTGTAAATCAAGTTCCATTCTTTATTTCATGTGCCAATTCCATACTCAACCTGAGCATTCTTTTTTCTTTTCCTTTTTTTTTTTTTTTTTTTTTTTTTTTTTAAAATAATTTTTTTTTTTTTTTTTTTTTTTTTTTTTTTTTTTTTTTTTTAAAGTAAATGGAAGTCAGGGATGGTCTTTGATCTCTGGAAGGAACTTTGGCTTCTCTGGCTTGTGAATAGTCCATTAGGCCTCCACTTGCATTGGTTTGGGAAAGCTCAAATATAAAAAGAATTAGATTTGTATGCTTAAAATCCCCTGGCATCACTTGTGCTGTTTATTGTCCGGAGCCAAGAAAAGCCTGATTCACAAGCATTCAGCCTGTGTGTTACAATAAATATGGTTAGGAAAGTTCCCATCTGACACTCTTCAGGGCTCCTGATTCATTCAAGGTCACTGTGGGTAAAAACACCCAAAGCTTAGAGACTGCCTTTCAGGGTCAGGACGCCTGTTTCTCCAAGGGAATGGCTGTAGCACAAGAGAGGTGGCCTTCCCGAGACCTAGAGGAGCATGGCACACCATGGTTGCTTATTTCTTTGGGGATTATTCAGCCCATGTAGGAAGAGCAAGGCAACTTACCCTTGGCTCGTCGTGAACGAAGCAGTTTCTGATGTTGACATTAAGTTCTCAGTGTTATCCTTGTGTGTTATTCCAGATCCCAACCGCTCCGCCAACTCACACGGGAAGACACCTCTGGTGAACAACCCTAAGTTCCAGAGAATAAGAATCTCTCTTACCAATTCCATTCCCTGGCCTTGTCTTTCTTGAGGGAGAAGTCAGTAACAGTAGCCGAGCAAGGCCGCCTCACAGCCAGGAGTTGGAAATCCCGGCCGAGGAGCTTTCGTGTAAATGTGAACACTGATGAACTGAAAAGCTAACACCAACTGCCCTCCCCTGTCCTCCTCTGCCACACACACAGACACCTAATGCCACACCAACCTTGGTCCCTGCAAACTAAAACAGAGCTAACTGCAAATAGTATTAGGCTCACTGGGAAATGTGGCCTGGTTAGATTGTTTCATCCTCCGCGGGTGGAACAGAACTGAATTCACAGCTCATGGGCCAGGCTAGTGTTGGCCATACAGGGTGGGGGCAGCCCATCAAGACCATCCCTCCCCAGCAAGTGCCGGATGCTGGTGGCCTCTTGGAGATGACCGTGCCATTGAGGCTTTTCCCTGGCTTGCCTGGTGTTTTGCACATTTCAGGGGAGTTAAGATGTTGTGGGTATGATTTTAAGGTCAATCTTGGGGCAGCTCTATAGCCAGAAGTGGGTAGGAACCTGGCATGTGCCAAAGAGGACAGGCCCCTGGGCCTTGAAGTGACCATCATCTCTTGCTCTAGCACCTCTGACGAGAAAGCCGTCCCGCCCCCTTCTCTGGGGAGCCCTAGAAATAGTCAAGCGTGGTGGAGCCACAGTCCCTTCCTCCTGCTTCCTGTACTTACGAGGGTCCCTTTCCCAGTTGTATCCTCCTCTTCGTTCCAAAAGCTCAGATGGAGCCATGGGCTTGAAGCCCCTCTGAGGCACACTGGAAAGCCAGTGCCATAGCAGACTTTCCACTGTGACGTCTTGGGGCAGGGCTGCCTGGATTCCCAGTAGGGTGGAGAGGACGTCCTGCTACCTACAAGCAGTGACCTACTGGGTCTTTTCTGGGAAAGTTCCCGGGTGGAGTGAAGCCCATGAGGAGTTCTTGCTGCTTTGGGAGAAAGTGGGGTACATTTTTCTCTTGCTTTTCTGCAGATTTCATGAAAATGGCTCTGTTCAAAGCCCATTATTTCTATCATGGTTTCCATCTGTCCTAAGCAAGTCATTCCTTTGTTACTTGGCATTTCCAACATCCCGGCCATTGAAAGCCCCCATATTCTCTGCACTGTTTGGCCAGCATAACTGCCAGCAACGAGTCAGAGTAAAGAGTGTTATTCTGACACGTGGAATGTGTCAGCAAGGGTGGGGCCTTCTGCGTAGACTCTAATCACTACACTGCTTTTTCTATAAAACTACCCATGAGCCTTTAACCTTTAAAGAAAATGAAAAAGGTTAGTGGTGGGGGTGGGGGTGGGGTGGAGGTCGGGGAACCAACCTCTTCATAAGCCAGTACTTTTGAGCTAAGTATGTTTAATAAACCTGATTTGTCTTGAGGCCCTAGTCTCTGCTGTATCCTCTCCCAGCCCCCACCTGTCCTTGGACAGCCCTGGGGAAGTGAGGCCGATGTGGCCGCCCCTGTGTGCAAATTTCCCTCACAGCTCCTGCATTTCCTGTGTCACCAAGCATGGGGACAAGACAGCATGGCACCAAAATATCCCCCTACCTAAGCTTCCCACAAGTGCCGACCCCACCCACAGCATGTGCTTTGCTTCTAGAGTCTGATCTGGTTCTCTCTACTGGAGGGCCGCCATTGGGTGGGCTGAAAACCTGGAGACTTGGGGGTGGGGGGCAGGGGCTGGGGCGGCTGCATGCAAACCCAGCATTCTGCCAATAAAGAAGTCTCTGAACCCCTCAGTACAGTCTGCTGGAAAAACGACAGCATTGCATGTTCTCATGCCAGGAAATGATTGCTCACCCCTGCTCTCTGGAGTCCTTTGGGGCTTTCTGATGCCATCAGTGACTCGGTCCACAAGAGCCCCCCCTTGCAGAAGGGAGGAGTTCACATGACTGATCAGGTCGCTCTAAGTTCTTGGTTGTCCACACGTATAAGGTGAGCACTGTGTAGATGGCTACCTGCGAAAAGTAGCATTTCCACACCATAAAACCACCATGCGCCACGGGAAACCTCACTTAATGAGACCACTTCTATTTCTTTTTTTTCCTTTTAAATCTGATAGGTTAGTGCTTCTGGCTTTTGTTTTATTTTGGCTTTAAGGTTCTGGGTGGGCTGTATGCTCTCATGATGGGGGCCAAGGCGGGAAAGGGGGAAATCTACTCGAACGGGTTCACTCAAGCACCAAGAGGCGGCTCTGCCCAGAGACTATGGCGTCCTGCTTCCTACGGAACAAGGGTTAAACGTGGAATGGAACTGCACCTCTGTTTCAGATTTGTGTATGTAAATGAGGCTTAGTTGGGGGAAATGACCCGGAGGGACAGCACCTGTGAATAACCCCTCATTGTAAGCACAAAATTTTCCCTGTCTTGTTAGTAACATCGCTTTGGAACTGTAACAGCCACTCCTCACCTCTTTTAATAGAATATTGTTCCAGCCTGGATTTCTCCACTGTAGATGGAGGGAGGGGGTGAGGACCCGAGTTCCCAAAACTTAGAAATGGAGGAGCCCTGTCCATCTTGAGCCAGCTGTTTGAAACTAGGTGTCTAGTGGTGTTTTGTTTCGTTTTGTTTTAGCATAAATGTAAGGGGTCAGGGTCCCTGAACAAGTACAGACTGGGGGTAGTCTTTTGGGTTGCCACAGGCTGAGTCAAACACCTCAGTCTGAACCCCAAACTAAAAGAAGGCATGGTGGCTTTTATAATCCAAGGGTACAGTGATTATACCAGCTTTGGGGAGTTCTTAGCAGGTGCTTTTTATTAATTGATACAGAGCAAAGGCTCGTTTTTGATAGATAATATATATTTATTAAATGTATTAATGTGTGTTTTATAATGTACCTTTATCTTCCCCTGGCTGACTTGCATACTTATAAAAAATCATTCAGAAATTTCAAGACAATCAGTGTGTACCATACATGACTGTATAAATATTACAGATTTAAAAGGTTGTTAAGCATGAGCAGATAGGTTTTATTTTCAAAATGCTGTTCTTAACACAGAAAATAAAGGCTTTACTATTTACTTAAGACGTGTGCTAGCCTGTCAAAACAACCCCATACCGCTCCTAGGCTTTAGGATGAGTCCGTGGCTTTGTGAATGGGAGAATCCTGCTTAACTGCAAACCGCAGAACAAATGAGAGTCATAAGTTCATTTACTCACACAAACAGGAACTTTCTATAATACTGTGGGGCCTAGAGACAACGCAAATTCTTAGTAATGATGTCTGGGTTTAAATGCCTTATTTTGAACTGACATGGGCATAGCTCAGAAGTGGAACTCTTGACTGGCACATACCATGAGGCCTTGAGTTCCACCCCTGCAAAAGCAAAAAAACTCAGAGATCGGAGATAAAACACAGATCTTGCAAAAGTGGGCAAACTGCTAACAATGGCAGTTCCATCTCAGGGTTAGAATCCCATCATGGATCTTAAGAATAACTGGCTGAAAGGGTAACATCTAAAGCACTGAAGAAATACATAGATGAAAGAATGATTTGGAGATAATGAAGAAATTTAAGACGTGTCTTTTTAAACTTTTTGCACGAAGATGTCTGCGGCAAATCCTAATCTTGTGCAGAAAAGATTCTGTTTTCACATGTGCTAAGTCTTTTCCTTAAAAAAGTGACAGAGAAAAAGCACAATGTGGACATTTTCCTCACGCGCACAGGATAATTTGTGCCCTGCTGGCAGAGACACCAGCGTGGCTATGGTGATGCGATCTCGACTCCAGGCGCCTCGTGGTCGTCCATTCTGCATTTCACTGCAGAGAGATGAAAGGGAGTCAGGATCGATTTCCATATTCAGACACACTTAGGATTTGGCAACAGGAAACGCTGATGTGTAGACAAGGTCAGTCGCAGCAGGATCCGTGGAGTGTCCGGTCCTGACCCTGCCGGTCCACCAGGAGGAACACAGGGCTATTGTGCTCCCAGAGCTCACCTGAAGGTACACAGCCACCGCAGTGCTGTCCAGGGCCGCCCTTCTTTCAGCTCAGAGAAAGGTTGAAAGTGTGTTTTGCAGGTCAAGGTACTGACGGAAGGAATTTTCACTAAAGACAATGATAGATCCAGGCTTTTGACTCAACCCAATCTTTTCACCACACACTTCCCCACCACCCACCAAAATGAAAAGCTCAGGGTATTGCTGGGGTCAGTGATGGGAGGAGATGCTTTTCTTTGTCCTGTATGGACAAGAAGGTGATCCCAGTGAGTTCTGAATCTGCTGGACAGAAAAGTCAGCTGGACACACAGCATGGCACTGACTGTAAAGAGAATTTCAAGAGATTAAAAACTCCCTAAAGAACTATGAAAGCCCAGAACCTTGCATGGATAAGGGTGATAACTCTCTCTCTCTCTCTCTCTCTCTCTCTCTCTCTCTCTCTCTCTCTCTCTCTCTCAGCTTGCT
>NW_022900946.1:9979490-10002348 GCF_012274545.1 Fukomys damarensis | reverse complement strand
AATTGGTGTGTGTGGTACTGAGGATTGAATCCAGGACTTTTACCCTGAGCTACATTCCCCACCCATCCCCCGACCCCACTCCCTTTTTGAGACAGGGTCCTGCTAAATCATTAAATTGCCCAGGCTGGGCTTGAACTTGCAGTCTTCCAGCCTCCCAGACTGCTGGGATTAAAGACGTGCACTGACAAGGCCAGCAGTTTGTTGTTTTTGTTTTTGTGGTGCACTTATCACTGAGCTGTACCCCAGTCCAAAGACCTTCAATTTTTTTAATATGTCTTTGTCACCAGAAGCCAAGAGGTTACTGCAGTGGGGCCCCAGGCTTCACATATTCATGACTAGTAACCTTCTAGTAGAAAAGGTGTTTGATGCTATTAGCTTATAGGGCCGAAGGTTCAGGGGAGCTTGGTTAAAGGTGTGTGCTTGGCCGGACAGGAGGAGGGAGGTGTGGTCTGTACCCCTCCCGTGAAAATCTGGCATGTCCTGGTAGAGGTGGGATGAATTTGCCCTCAGCTCAGCCCAGCCCGGCAGTCTTCAAGCACAGAGTAGACACCAACTTCCCAAGGCAGCTTGGTTGTACCTCATTCCAAACCAATCAGTTCCCTTGACTCAGGATTTTCACCAGTCCTCCATTCCTACCTGACACCGTCTTGGGCCAGTGTGCAAAAATTCTCCAGGCACAGAGCAAGAAGGCAATTTGAAATACTGAGAGCCGCCCGAGTGTCCATTATTTTCTGTTTAATTACTACAAAAACATATAATGTGTTTCTTTGGTTTTGTTCACCACTAATATTGTACAGGTTAAGCACAGCTAACCTAAAATCCAGAGCCCAAAATATGCCCAAACCCAAAACTCTGAGCCCTGACATGATGCTGTGAGTGGGAAATTTCACACTATTAAACCTATCTTAAATGCACAAGACCATTAAAAATATTGTATACAGTCACCTTCCAGCTATGTGTATACAGTATTTTTTAAACATAAATAAATTTCATGTTTAGATCTGGGTCCCATCCTCAAGATCTCTTTATGTAAACATGAAACTTCCAAAGTCTGAAATCCAAAGCACTGCTGGTCCCTTTCAACCAAGAGATATGCAACCTGTATTCACTCAACCCAGAATAGTCTTTAATAGTAGGAGCCAGGGATCACAAGGATTTCTTTTCATTGTACAGAATGTACACAGAAGCTCTGCAGGCAGCCACAGTGGAAATGCTGCATCCATCTCGACCCCATCAGTGACGGCACTGATCCCTCACAGCCAAGGATGCCCGCACTTTGCTAATGCTCTCTCAGTGGGTTGAGCACATGATGACTGACTGGGGGTTGGAGAAAATCCTGACTTGCAGCATCTGCCACGGCCCTGAAGCTCATGGCTTCAGGGGTTTCAGTCCACGGTCAACTGGCTCCAAGGCAGAAACACTGCAGAAAAGCATGGTGGAGCAAAGTTACTCATCTATTTCATGGTGGCCCAGACGTGGAACACAGGAGAAGAGTGCCTGTGTGAGATTTATCCTCCAAAAGCAGCCCCCAGGGCCCCTCTGCTTAACAATACAGTCAGGTGCGAATACAAGTAGATTAATCCACTCTTCTGGTCCAGGAATCTTTGAATCCAGTTAAAGTTCAAGACGAAATGGTGTAAAGCCCTGCACGAGATTCTGATGGATACCAGAGAAAAGTTAGGCCCCCCCGACTACAAGTTCTCTACCCTGGCTGCATATAACAATCAGGAGGTCACTTCAGGAATTCTGCTGGAACCCCAGACACTGGTATTTAGTCAGAGCTCGTACATGTTGCAGATGTTGAGCTAGGACTGAGAAACAGAATGTGACCGGAATCCCTTTAAAGAAATACGATTGTAAGATCCCTAGAGGAGCCTAGAATTCCCTTCAACTTTGAAGCATCACGCTGGCTGTGAGTCAGACTCAAAACTTAACCTATTTTAAAGACAGTCTCTCTGGCCTACAGCTAGCAGACAGACACTGGAGGTACGAGTAGGCAGAGAAAGGTCTGCTTCTGGGAGGAATTCGCAGACCTTGGCTTTGCTCTGCTTTTCCTCAGCTGTGCCTGCCTGCAGAAGTCCCACTCTTAACCATGCTCATGCCTTGACCACATCTTTACCTTGCCCCTATGCTTTGACCTTGCCTAGGAAAAGACCCTCATCACCTCTTTCGGAACAACACACAGAAGTCTTGAGGGAGGAAAGGAGACAGGCCTGAAATAGTATTACTCTTTCCAAACACAGAGATAGTGTCTAGAGCCGATGCACTGCAGGTAGAGGTGGGATGTGGAGCCGCTCAGTGGAATCACTGGGGAACTTGGGACAGACCCCCTGCCCAAGCCTCACTCCACTCAACAAGGTCAGAGTCGGGAGGGGCAACCACACTGGGAAAGGTGTTACAGGTGATTGTATATCCATATTCCCTGAAGAAACCCCTGCACACATACTGGGAGATGGGAATTGGGGTGCCCATTACAGCAGAAAACAGGAAACAACCTAAATGTCCAACAGACCACAGGGTAAATAAATCGTGGTCCTCCTGAAAGTGAGTGATTATGTAGCAGTGAAGAGGAACAAACCGCAGTTTGCTCCCCAAGTTAAATTAGCTTAATAGCATTAAAGGAAACATGCATGACGCAGAATAATACAAAGAGTGTGGTTGCATTTGCAGCAGATTGAGGGCTGCGTACAAAAGTAAAGTGAACTCTATAGGAAGCGAGAGAGATTACAGCAAGGGTGAGAGTCGTGGTTTCATGGGTTGTGGGGAGCAATTTTAAAAGCAGTGGCAGTGTTCTGTTTCGGAGGTGGTGATTACACAAGTATTCACCTTGTGTGCTTTACACTCACTGTTGTATAGTTCACCCACACAAACAAAAAGAAAGAAACACAGACACCAGTATACTGCTTGAAATTACCAAGTCGACCCATAAAGGAATGGAAAAGATCACTTTGGGTGTTCAGGGAGGAAAGGGATGAGAGGTAAGTGAGGTAATCCTTGTTTATCACAGCGAGGCTCAGTAATACCTAAAATCTCGCCTGCTGTGAAAGCCTATCGGGGATGCAGAATAGCTGCCTAAGAGACGCCAGTCCAAAGTCATCACCTCTGGGATACACAGGGGTAGGGGCTCAGGATGCTCACCGCCGCCCTTTACCTTACCTTGGTATCTTTGGAATCACAGGACTATGTGCAAAGGCTACTTTGGCAGAAATTAAGAAATAGCTTGCCATCCAGCGCTTTGGGAGACTGTTTCGGTTTCCGTCTAGATGCGCCCCACAGCCTCGTGCGGTCACAGACAGGGCTTTTCCAGAGGTGACTGAATCTAGAGTGTGTGACGCTGGGATTAAGGGTGGGTGATGGCTAAATCGGTACACTGATTGGCTTGGCACCGCCCTAGTAGCAGGAGCCTAGAGTACAAAAGGGGCAGAAAGGAGCTGCTCAGGTCCTTTGCCTGCCACAAACTACTTCTCCTCTGTGATGCCCGTCTGCCGTGCCTCCCTGCCTTGGAGCCAGCTGATGATGGACTGAACTCTCTACAAACTGGAAGCCAAATAAACTTTCCTCCTTTAACTTTGGGTGTCAGGAATTTTGTCTCAGCAACAAGAGAAAAGTAACTAAGTCAGAGGATAAGACGTTCAGTCCAAGGCCAACTTGGGCAACTCAGTGAGACAAGAAAAAAGAAAAGAAAAGTTGTTTTGGAGGGGTCCTCCTAGCCTGACCAGAACACAAGGGAGCAGGCTGGGTGTAGCGTGGTAGTGGAGCACTGAGTTCCACTCTCTGTGGAGAGGGAAGTGCACGAAAGGGTGACAAGCAGCGGGGAAGATGAACGGCTACCGAAAGAACCTGGTTTCTACCTTAGTTTAGAGATAGCACCACAGTTGGCTCCCAACTCCAACAAGATGCCTCGGTGCCCCTGTGCTGTTCTTGTCCCCTTGGCAGGTTGGTGCCCAGCCAGTTCCGGAAGTGCCAGGAAAGTGGAAAATCCCCGAGAGATGTGCCAGCCCTTCAGCTCCAGTTAAAGGCAAAGTGACAAGAAAGGCCTTGCATACCAACGAGCCTTCTGTACCTCTCAGGCGGCAGGCAGCACAGGATGGACAGAGAAGATGCTTCAGGCTCAAACGAGGGAATCAGGGGACAACAGGGTCACGAGGCCTCTCACAGTGTTGCCAGACAGCACCTTGCGACCGAGGACCACCTAAGGCAAGAATACAGATTCCTGGGCCCCACCCCAGCTCTAAGAATCAACCCCAGGAGGGGGACCCAGGAATCGGCATCCTCAACGCCTTGCTTCATGTGGCCCTCTTGACCTGGCGAGTTTGGGGAACAGCGGGGTGTCACTCCGCTTGTTAACTGTGGGGCCAGCTTCGAGGATGGCACCTACCCACAAAAGCACTGGGCCAAGCAAGCAGAGACTGGCTGATACATTTAAGTCAGCAACATGTGCAAGAAACCAAAATGTTAACTTTTTTACCCAGTTAGCCTACACTTCCTGGGGTTCCAGATAGATAATAAAGGCAAACCCGTCTACAGTATTTATGAGGCTCTTGACACATATTAAGTCAGAGTGCAGTAAGCGCTGTTCTCTTCCCCAGTTGTACACGCAGGGAGACTGAGGTGCAGACAGGTCATATAACCAACCTGAGGTCACGGCCAGCCACCTGGCTCCTGATTCACCCCCGGACCCCCCTGGTTCCAAACTCCTGGGATCAAGTGATTCTCCTGCCTCAGAAGTAGTCCTCCTGAGTAGCAGGGACTAGAGGTCCAATCTGTCTTTACGTACTAAACTATGGGTTCAAGATCTCACAGCTGCTTCCTACTTGGTGGGGGGGCAAAGCTTTCTGTAGTTAAAGATACCGTACCCACCACGCACATCAACTGCAGCCAGAGTGGGAGAGGCCTGAACCCCGACCCATGGGGGGCAGGGCTAGGTATCCAGTCATGGAGAAGCCTGAAGTACAAGGAAGCCATTAAACATGTGATGTTTGAGCACATTCGAAAAGGTGAAGAATCAAGGGGAAAATACAACTGCACATTTCCTATAATTTCCCATGTTGTCAATCCAAAATTGCTCCATAGCACATTAACAAACATCCCCGGGGGGCCCAAGGATGTCACAGGGGCACTGTATTCTGCCGTTAGTGTTGGAAACCAATGTGATGGTGTCACTACAACTAAGGTGAAAATCGGGTTTGTTTGTTGACTGACCAATTGATTGTGGGCCTGGGAATTGAACCCAAGGTCCTCCGATATGGAGCTACATCCTCCAGCCCTTGTTTATTTTTTACTTTGAGATAGCATCTCGCCAAATCACTAAGTTGTTTGAGGGTGGGCTCAAATTTGTCATCCTCCTGCCTCAGCCTCCTACAATGCTGGGATCACAATTGTGAGTCATCATGTTTGGCTGAAACTGGGTTCTTTTATTTAGTCATCCTGCCTTTTTCTTTTCTGTCCTGCATTTCTAAAGAAAACTAAGGTTGTTTTCTTCTTTTAGAACAAGTGGCTCTTTTTTTACATTCATTTCTGGGTGAGGTCTTCAGAGCACATTCTTTAAATGTGACTGTTCTGTACAAAATTACATTCATTACCTCCAAAATTACATCCATTTCCTCAACGAAGTTACAGCCCATCATCTCAACTATGTTTTTTAAAAAACTAAAAATAGATAAAAGAAATAGGTGAATTTTCATTTTCCCAAATGTTCTACAATATGCAGTGCATGTATTGCTATAAAATTGGGGGATTCTTTCTAAAGGAATCACAGAAAAGAAAGACCCACAGGGAATCAATGCCTACGTAGCGTTACTGCAACCTGTCAGCACCAAGGATGGGGAGAAGATGGGAAAGATATGATATGGGGTACATGATGGTCTGAAAGTGCAGAAGTACCACAGACACAGAGCTCCCAGTTTCTCTAGATCCAGCATTGGAAGACCCCGAAGAGAGAGCCTCCTCGTACGACACTGTCTTAGTAGAGGTGACCATTCAGAGAAATATTTACAAAATGTTTGCTAGGAAAGGTTTCTAACCAGCATGTCAATAGAAAAACAATGCTGCACCATTCCCTGTTTGCTTGCTCACTTTGGGGTCCAGCAGACTCTGTTCAAATCTTGACACTATCACTTAATAACTGGCTAGCACTCCTACCCTGGCAGTCAGCCTCAATCTCTTCTCTTGGACCAGAGGTGTAACAATTCCAATCTGTGAGGTATGGTGGTACACACCTGCAATCCTAGCTACTTGAGAGGCTGAAGCAGGAGGATCACAAGTTCAATACCAACCTGGCAAATTTAGCAAGACCCCATTGGAGAGGCGGAGAGAGAGGAGAGAGAGAGAGACAGAGACAGAAATGGGGATGGGGATTCAGCTCTTTGGTACAGCACTTGCCTGGGATGTTCAAGATCAGTAACACTTTTTTTTTTTACAAAAAGAAGAAAAGACAAGCCTCAGCCCTGCAGAGTCCTTATGCAGATTAGAGGCAGTGACCCATGTAAATTCTGGCTACAGTGCACCAGTCGTACCAGGGCCCCCTGCACACGGCAGGTACTCAGCAAATTTGACTCCTTCCCCGAGTGGACTGAAGCTTGCAAGCTCTACTCTCAAAAACACCCAAGAGCTCAAACAAGTATGCAGAAGAAGGCTGACACAGACGTTCTGGAATGTGTTCCCTAAACCGGGCTTTTGTCCTGGGAGAGCCTCTAAGTGCCCCAAACACATGTGCTGGTGCCTTAAACATTACTCTGCCAAACTCACACACAAGATAACCCAACAGCGAGCTGGTTCTAGGAGCACAACGGAGTCCCAGTGCCTGCCAAGCACATACAAATGTGCACAACTTCCACAGTCCTCAAGGGAGGGAAGGGCACAGTGAGACAGCAACTGTACACCCCACAGGATGGCCACAAGGATAAGGACTGCTGGCTGTTGGGCTGCACGCCTGTAGTCCTAGCTACTGGGGTGGGGTAGGGGCTGAGGCAGGAAGATCGAAAGTTCAAGGTCAGTCTGGCCAACTTAGCAAGATCCTGTCTCAGAACAAAAAATAAAAAGGACTGAGGATGTAGCTCAGCAGTGTCCCTGGTTCAATCCCCACTACTGAGGGAAAAAAAGACAACACAAATCAAAATAAAAACTCACCATCGCTTCTCCTCAGCCTTTTGGCTAAGATCAAGTGCAAAATAAAGACTCATCATACTTAGTGGTGTTAAGGCTGTAGAGGAACACCCAGAAGAAGGCTGCTGCAGCCCTGATGGGAATGTACAATGGTGCGGTAACTGGAAGAAGACTTGGAAGCACCTACAATTAAATATGTGTCTACTCTAGGACCCAACAATTCCAGTGCTGCAACTGAAGGGCATCTTTACATCCTCAACAACAACAACAAAATACAAGAGCATCTAGCAACATTTTTCGTAATGACTCAAAGCTGAATAAAAAGTATCCATCAGTAATGAACTGGTAAGCAAATTGTCACATGTAGGAATTCTATACAGCAATGAAAAAGTAACCTAGCGCTACCCTATTAGATTTCCCTTGCCTCCAGATGGCTGCCACATAAAACAGTAGCTTCCTTCCTATAATGCTCTACTCCTTAAAACGGCCGCCACATGGAATCGCAGCCTCCATGTTAAATATGGCTTCTACCAAGAAACAGCCTTCTTCCTCCCATCATGCCTCTTTTCCCACCAAAAGAGTAACCTGATACTTGCTAACCCTAAGTAACCAGTGATATCACAGGCTCCTCCAATCTCAATGCTACCTCCACTCAACTCCACCCCAGCTCAGGTTAACCCCACCCTACTCCTATAAAAGAAGCTCCCTGTTCCTCCACGCTGCTTTTTCCTTTGTTAAGAGACAGCCTGGCACATCCTTCCCATAATAAAGGCATGTTGCAGTCCTGTTCTGGTCATGGTTTTTCGGCTCTTTTACCTCATGCCCTCAACAATTAAAAATCTCCCAGACACAAGCAGCCCGGCACAAGGGAGTTTGCGATGTTTGCTGGTTACAAGAAGTCTGAGAATTAGAAAACTCTTCTGTAGTGATAGAAGTCAGAATAGAGCTGACACTGGTGAAGGGCCGGGGCCTGAGGGAGCCAGATGGGGAATTAAGACACCTTATTTATCCTGTTATGGATGGTGGTTCCATGCTGCACCAAGGTGGGAAACCTATAGCCTGCATGACATAATGGGCTCTTTTCATCACTGAAAGCTCTGAAAGGTTTGCCATCACTGGCAATGTATAGATACATTACAGGAGCTTGCCAAGCTGTACACTGACCGGTGCACCCTACAATATGAGTTTGACCTCAACCCCCATAAATAAAATAGGAAAAAACGGGAAAGAAGAGAACAGACACAAAAAGTTGATGATGTTTTCATTCAGATCCAAACTTGCAACCAAGCATTAGCAACATCCCAGGATTAACCAAATTTGCACTGACCAGATACTGGACAGCATGCGGAGGGCCCCACATACATTGTCATCTCATGTCTTCTTCCTAGCCATTCTGGAAGATAGTTGCTATCATCGTTTCCATTTTACTGACTGGAAAACTGAGGCTCAGAGAGATATTCAGCAACTTGTCCAAAGTCACAAAGCTATGTCAGTGAACAAGCCAAGATTCCAAACTTTTACATGTTCGTTTACAAAACCTCTAGTTTTAACCACCACATCAAACCACGTTGGAGTCAAGGAGGAAGGCAGAGGAGCATACAGCACATATTACCAAGATTTTACTTTGTTTTTTGGTACTGGGGATCAAACTCAGGACCTTTTGCTTGTGAGGCAGGTGGTAGCGCCACTGAGCTAAATCCCTGGTCCTTTCCTTTGGTTTGCTAGAGACTGACTTCAAATGCAATGATTTTCTCATTATAGAAGCAATACAGAGTCATAGAGAAATTGAAGATTACAGAAAAAAAAACTGCATGCTGTCTTGCACCCATACTGGAAGAACAAATTATGGAAGAGTTCCTTCCTACGAAGAAATAAATGTTGATGCCCCAGGGGTCAATGTCAGTGGCCTGGTAGATCTAGCTCCATGTATTTCTTGACAGTGCCAGATGCTGTGTTGCGTTATTTTTAGGAAAACTGAGCCAACTGGGAAGCCACGAGACATTCAGGAGAGTTTGACAGGTCTGAGTGTGCAGCAATTGCAGCTTTCCGTTGCTGACTTGTAAACAGAAACACTGCAGTTAACTCAGGGTGGCCTCCTTGAAGGCAGTATTTTAAATAGGAACATTTAGTGCTGGAGGTAGCAAGATCAGTTATAGTGAGACAGAGTCATGGGATTACTAAGTTTTGATATGGGAAAGTGAGGCATTTAATTAAAGGCTTGTTTTTATACGCGAGGGAAACCGAGGTCCTATCAGGGAAGAAGGATACAGGAATAAAGCTGGCAATGGGGCCACCTGAGCAAGGCTTAGTTGCTAATAACACACCTCCAGGAGGAAGGGAGATCTGGCTTTGAATCCCACCACCACTTATCAGCTAGGTGACTGAATAAAGTCTCTCACCCTGCAGGAGTCTCTGTTCCCTCATCGATAAAATGGGGCTACCTATGGTTTGGATAAATGTCCCCTAAAAGCCCATATGTTGATGTCCTGGTCCCTGGCCTATGGCTCGATTACAGTGGCAGGACCCTTGGGAGGTGAGGCCTTGTGGAAAGAAGTCAGGTGTTGGGGGCGTGCCCTTGAAGGGGACATTGGGTCCCCAGCCCCGCCTCTTCCTCTCTCTTACACCCAGCTATGAGGTAAACAGCCTGTGCTCCCCTTACTATAGGCCCAAAGCAACAAGACCAAAAAGTCCTAGACCGAAACCTCTACAACAAGGAGCCAACGCAAGCCTTTTCTCTTTAGAAGCTGTTATCTCAGGTGTTTTGTTACAGTACTAGAAATCTAACAGGAGTGTAAGACTCGCCCCTCAGGAGAGTGCAAATATGAAGCATGATGGTGCACATTTCACAATATGTGGTAAGGTTGCAGTAAAAATTTCTTAATTGCATAAGGAATGCAGCTACTATAGAAAAAATGGAAATATTTATTTTCTAATTAATATTTCAGCGCATTTCCTCTAAGCCATCAGGTAAGCTTTAGTTTGTGTTATCGTATGCATTTATATCTCTCCCTATTAGTATTCTGCTTCTACATTTTTATTGACAAGGGTAGCTCTGTTTTGCAATTAGCTCAAGTGCATAGAGATTAGAGTTTTAGCACAGCCGCCACCACATAGCTTGTCCTTCACAATTGTCTTCCAAAGCCCAGTGAGTCATGGGTGTGAATGGACACAGATGAACTCCTTCAGCCTTGTCTTGTGTCTTTTTAAATTTTTATCTCCGCATTCTCAGCTGCTGCTGCCAAGACTGAACCTTTAGAAATATCCCAGGCATTTTGAATGAGTTGAGGGTATAAACAATTCTCGTCCCGTTCTGACGGGCTGAAGCTCTGTGCATTCAGTGAGAGAAATGGAAACATGTGCTCCAATTTATTTTTAACCAGCAACTCCACAGGTGTAACGAGTTGACAAATGATTGAGAGACTATTTTAATCATATTCAGTGATTCTAAAGCAGTTTTGCCATCTTGATGGCTGACTCAGAACCCGGGGCAGACAAGATTTACATCAAGAATGGCAGGGATTAAGACACCAAAGGCATCAGATGTGAAAAAAAGGGACTGGAGCTGGGTGTGGTGGAGCAACCTTGCAATCCCAGCTTTCTGGCCATCAAGGAAGCAGGATCACAAATTGATCCTTGCTTGGGCAATCTAGTGACTTAGCAAGACTGTCTCAAAATAAAAAATAAAAACGGCCAGTGACGTAGCTCAGTGCAAAAGTCCTGGGTTAATCTCCAGTAGCAGGAAGAAATAAAGAAGTAATGTTCCAGAAATCTCAACCTCAGTGTTCTAAGTGCAGCCCCCTGGCACCCTGAAAAGAAAACATGAATGTTTTCAACCACTTACTAAGGTGGGAAACATCTGTCTCCAAACAAACCTGCATTTTTAGAAAGGATGACTCATCTCACCTATATCATTTTACTCTGCAAATGTCCCCTTTATAATCCACTTCTGCCCATATCCACTGGGTCACCCTGATCCACTCTGCACCTGCAGCCACATTAATCTTTCTATACCTGACCCTGGTACTGGCTCTGGATTGACCCCCAGGCCTTGTGCATGTTAGGCCAGTGCTTTACCACTGAACTGCATCCCCATCCCTTTAAAAAATTTTAGACAAGTCACAGGCTGTCTTGAATTTGCGATCCTCCTGCCTCCGCCTCCTGAGTAGCTGGGATTATAGGCGGGCATCATCATGGCCAGTTACAAAATCCTTCTGATGCTGCCTTGGGATCAACTCCAAAGTCTTTACCAAGGCCCTGGGCCCACAGCACTCTCTTGCTTCACCACAAGGGTCTTTTTGCATCCACTGCCCTTTTGAACCTGAAGAACACCCCTCACCATGGAAAGCCCTGTCTGCCTTTCACACCTAGTTAAGTCCTTCAGCTTGGACCCCACACCCCCAAATATCTCCTAGCACCCAGACCTTGAAAAGACTCGGGCAATTTACAGTGAAGTGTTCATGTGACTGCTTGAGCAGCACCTGCCTTCTCTGCTAGGCTGTTTCCAGAAGAGCTCAGAGCAGACTTCTCTTTTCCATTGTGTCCCCAGCACCTGCCTGGCCTGGTCCACTGCCCAGAGCATGCACTCAGGCAGGCCTTGTTGGACCAATAAACAAAACCCTACTCCAGCTTCCTGTGAACGCTCCAAGCCCTCTCTCAGATTCCAGGCTGTCAGATGGACACGCATCCTTCGCAGGAACACCAGGGAGCTCCTCTTCTGTGGGAATCCTAGTTTAGTATCGAAGAGACACAGCTTGCATCCTTACTCCAGCACCCACCACCAGCACACACACCGCCCGGTGCTGAGCTCCCCTTTCCTCACCTGTTCAGTGGTTTCCTCCTGAACCTTACACACAGGGTAGTGTTGACTTACAAATGAGCTTCATTGGCTCATAAGTCGGATGCATTTGTAAGTCTGGCGAAGTGAGTCTTACACAATTACACAGTGTAAAGTGTAAGAAACCACAATCACACAGAAAAAATGAGCAACATCTACCATCTTTTTGCCTCGGTCCAATCTCTCCATTATTTTCACTTTTGTTTCCATGGTTACTGCTTTGCATTTCCTAGCAGCCCCCTCCACGTCACCACAGCTTTTCCTGCTTCCGGACACCCGGCTCTGACTGAGCGCTGTCCTGCTGTGCACAGTCGCACTGCACAGGGAGCACAGGGCAGCACCGCGGGGACAGTGGCCGGCAGACACGGGAGCGACTTCCGGGATTTGTTCACATCTACAAATGTTCACAGTGCAGGGTCCCTTGAACTGTGAAAGTTCACAACTGGAATGTTCATAAGTCGGGGACTTACTGTACTTAAATTAATTAACTGAGATTACATATAACAATCCAGCAGATGACTGACTGGCACACAACAGGTGTGTTATTGTGATATAATAAGAAACAGACATTTGGGTCTTTATCCAGTTTTAGTGGCACAGTTTCTAAAGCCCTGAGAATCTCTCACCGTCTTTTCGTTTGCTAATGAGATGACTGACAGCTGGGAGCTGCAGGATGGCCTTAGGAGCAGGGATGGCTGCCAAGGAACCTAATCAAAGGGTTGAAGCTTTCACCACTGTCTCACCCTTTGGGGAGGGTAGACTTGATCACCCATGACCCATAGTTTAATCATTCAAGTACACCTAACAAAGTGCCCATAAAAATCCCAAAAGACAGGAGCTTCTCTCTCTCTCCTCCCCCCTCTTCCTCCTCTTCGTACTCCTGGTTTTTCCAAGCACCCTGAGGTGAACAGACCTCATCCATCAGGTGCTCCCTGCCACTGTGCACTGCCTCACTACAGAGCCAAAGGTAATGGGGCCTTGAAACCATGGACTGAAACTTCCACAACCATGAGCCACATAAACTTTTCCTCCTTAGGCTGAGGCAGGAGGATCACAAGTTTGAACCCAGCCTAGGAAACTTGGAGAGAACTTGTCTCAAAATAAAATCACGATAATAATAAAGGGCTGGAGAAATAATTAGCCTCTGGGTTCCCAGTACCAAAGACAAACATCATCAACAACAAAACAAAACAAAAAGAAAAACCCAGCAAAAAAATCGTACTCCAAGCATCCCAGTAGCTTCTACTGCATACTAATTTAGCTGTACTACAAATAGTTTGTATAGAGGTTTCTGGGTATTTACTTAGTTGTACTATAAGCAGTTGGTTTGTATGATGTAGTTAAAAAGTCCAAAGGTAAAGTCTTTCTTTTTTTCTTATTTTATTTATATTTTTGATCCATAGAGTTGTTACTTTGATCTATTTGATCACTGCCTGTAACAATGTTGTCCAACAATAAATGGAATTTTACTTCCCTGAAAAAATGTCTTTTCCTCTTTTTAAAGTTATTTACCTCAGGTATTACATCACAACAACAGAAATCTGACTAACACAGAAATTTAATGTTGGTAGTAGAGTCATTTTTGTTGTCAGAGCTTAATTTAGTTATGACAAGAAAGCAGAGTGGTTCGAAGTTGGGTGATTAGCCATAGTGATAACAATTAAGAATAGACAGTGAACTAGGGCTTTGGGCCAAAAATGAACTTCCTCTACCAACATGTGTTGTAGCTACTCCCTAGGGAGTTCCTGAGATTTGAGGAATTCAAAATGCAAAATAGTCAGTTTTACTCTAAAATCCTGGTTTCCTTTAAACCCTACATTCTGAGTTCCAATGAATCATTTTAAATTCACAGAGCCACTTGTAATAGGTTACCGATAAATAATCGAGCAATTCCCCTGCTCCAGTTATCCGTAAAAAGTTCTGGACCACTGCGCGATGCAGAAATTTCACTTTCAGGATTCCCTTCCTTAGGATCCTTTTTTTCCTCTTCTCCTTAAAACCCCCCTAACTTCCTCCTTTTGGTTGACAGCTTCATTCCTCAAGACCACAAGCTCAGTTTGCACAGAATGAACTGTTTCACTGTGACTATGCTCATGGTGTAGTTCAGAGGCCTTTGGTTTGCAGGAAGAGTCGAGAGATTTGGAAATGCAGGCATGAAAGAACTTGAATGTGGTGAGCAGAGTTTAATAGGACCTCAGAAGACCAGAATGCTGATAACAGTACACTGGGGAAGAGAGGTTCAGATGGGAACAATGACTCTCTTGCGGGAAGGTACTAAGGGCCATGCAGGTCACGTTCTGGCAAAGAACTTGCCTTTTACACTCTGCTCGCGCCATCAGGCTTTGTGGAAGACTAAGTTGAAATTTCAGCACAGCACAGCATTCAGGTTGTGGCATGGGTACTGCTTGCTGCTTTTAGCTAGATTTACAGTGTGAATTGGGAGCAAAAGCAGAGTAGAAAGATTTCATAAATTTGAATTTCTACTAGAAAAGTAGTATCATTTAAAGCTACAGAGGACCAGTTACAGCAACCAAGCTGAGGAGGGAAAAAGAAGCCAAGAACTTCATACTGAGACATAGGAAAGATGTCTTGACAGCTGTCAGGAATTTGCCAGACCCACACATTGAAGGCTCAGGGTATACACGCGTCACTGAGAAAAGCATCCCCTAAGTGCTGGCCATGATGCTGGAGAGCAGTTGGAAATGTGTCCTTTAGAGCCATGAACATTTTTAGGATGGAATTTGGGGAAGACAGCATAAACTGTTTACACTGAACTTACATTATAAATAAGAGGGGCTGGATAATGCAAACTGGGGAAAGTTCTGGGACAGTACAGTCCACAAGGAGAAGTGCTTGTTGCTAGGATTGGTTGGGCTTGGAAAGTTTATACAGAAGCAGTATATAGAGGCACCTGGGAGTTAGTTGGTCATCAGGGATTTTAAATCGTGCTTTTAACTCATACTCAACAATGTGGAACAGGCATTTGTTGGTTTCAGCCAGTAGCTGTTAACTGATTAATTTGTTTTATCTCTCACCAACTCTTCTCTCCCTCTTTGAAATTAAATTTAGGACATTTCAGAATTTTATTTTATCAATGAAAATGATAATTATTTTAAGTATTACTTATTGAATTCCAGATGTTTGCTAGGCCACTCATCTTCAAAACAACTCTATGATGGCAGGATCATCTCCACTTATCAGATGAGAAAACTGAGGCTTAAAGGTTAGTGACTTTTCTAAGATGTTAAAGTGAGATACAACTCATTGTTTGTCTGCTTATTCTACTGTTTTTAGGAAAATCATGTCAAAAGTATGAATTAAAATGTCAATGTTTTCAATATGTAAAAATATCTACAATAGTTGCACAATGAAATTAAACTCCCCTAAAGCCATTTCTAGGGAATTTATTCCAAGATACTAATTTGAAGTGCATGCAAAGATTTAGAAATGAGACCAGTCAGAGCAGCAATATACCTGTAGTGAAGACATTTAGAAAGAAGTGTCCAACAGGAAAACAAATAATGTAGGCAGTCATATAAAAGAACTTGGTAACACAGGGGGAGATGTTTATAATTAGACAAAAACAGGAGCATGTGAAAATAAATTGCTCTGCATTATGATCTCAAGGATGTAAAATTAAAGATAGAGATGTATTTTCCCCCAAAATGGAAAAGAAAAATACCAATTGGAAATTTAAGGGACTCATGATGGCCAAAATAATCTTGAAAAAAGAAGATAAAAGCAGGAGGATTCACAATTTCTTACTTCAAAACTTACGTGGTACTGCATAAAACAGACAAAGAGATCCATGGGCTAGAATTGAGGCACTAGCCAGGGACTATGTGTTTATGTACTACCTAGGGTATAAAAAAAATTGACATTAAAAATCAAAGCAGCTGGGTATGGTGGCGCACGCCTGTAATCCCAACACTCAGGAGGGAGGCTAAGGTGGGAGGATCATTGTGAGTTTGAGGCTAGCCTAGGCTCCATAGTGAGTTCAAGGCCAGCCCGAACTACATAGTGAGACCTTGTCTCAAAAAAACAAAACAAAAAACCAAATTAAATGACCCCTTATATTTATAACCAACTGATTTTCAACAAGAGTGCCATCGAGGGGGAAATAATCTCTTCAACATATGGTGCTGGACAAATGGATATCCACAGGCAAAAGAAAGAAGTTGGGCCCTTACTTTACATCTATACAAAGATTAACTCAAAATGGGTCAAAGACCAAAATTAATGTGCTGAAACCTTAGAATTCTGAGGGAAAAAAAATAAGATTTTTGACTGTGAGTTAAGCTATTTTCTTAGGTATGACACCAAAAGCAAAGGCAATAGGGAAATAAATTGTACACTATCAAATTAAAAACCCCTGTGCCTTAAAAGACATCACCTAGAAAGAGAAAAGACAGCCTAGTGCAGTGGCACATGCCTACAATTTCAACTACTCAGGAAGCTGAGGCAAAGATGCCCAAGTTCAAGGCCAGCCAGGGCAGTTTAGCTAGACTCCGGCTCAAATTATTTTTAAAAGGGGGATGGGGCCAAAGCTGTAGCTCAGTGGTACAGTGCCCCTGGTTTTGGTCCCTACTGACTCCCTCTGCCTTCCCAACAAGTGCAGAGAGAAAAAAGACAACTCAGAATTACAAATCATGTATCTCATAAAGGGGTTGAAAATAAAGAACTCTTACTGTCCAATAATACAAACAATCCATTTTTTTAAAAAGGGCCAAGGATCCAAATAGCTAGTCTCCAAAGATGATAGAACAATGGCTAATATGCACATCAAAGATCCTTAACAGCATTATGTACCAGGAAAGTAGAAATCAAACCACAGTGCGGTACCATTTCATACCCACCAGGATGACTATAATTCAGCCAACAGATAGTAACAAGAGTTGGAAGGATATGTAAAATTGGGAATCCTCACACACTGCTCTGGAAATCTCTCTGGCAGTTCCTCCGAAAGTAAGCCCTTGAGTTACCATATGGCCCAGCCATTCCACTCCGAAGTATGTGCCCAAGATGAGGACCCATGTCCACACAAAACCTTGCACCTGGAAGCTCAAGGCAACTTATTCATAGTACTCCCAAATATAATGAATGTTCTATCCATTATCTCACTTGCGTCTCCTGGGAGTCAGTGAGGTGGGTACTCATATGACTTTCATTATGTAAATAAGGAGACTGCACCTTGGAGAGGGTAAGCATCTTGTTTAAAGTCAGTAGGGTAAGGCTGGGGATTTAGCTCAGCGGTCGCAAGCGCAAGGACCTGAGTTCAATCCCCGGTACCACAAAAAATAAATAAATAAATAAAGTCAGTAGGAGTTTATAAGTGTTTTCAGTAAGGCTTTGAGGTGGAAGTGTTCATTTCACCTTACAGTTATTAGATGAACAATCAGGAAAGTCAAGTGCATTACTAGGAAGGTTCCAACCCGACATCCAGTGCAGGTCTAGGGGTTCTTACATTTCTATCATTATTAGCTGCTTTTGTTTTCTTTTCTTTTGGTACCAGGGATCAAACTCCAGCCCTCGCGCTTGTGAGGCAGGTGGCAGAACCACGGAACCAAACCCCCGGCCCTTAGCTGCTTTTCTTGAACAGCTGAAAAATGTCACATTGAAACCTCTTTAATGACATGTCTCTGGAGGCCTTGAAAAGCAGATGAGGACAATTCCACTGCACCCCAGAACAGAAGAACATATGCAAGACTCCCTAGTCTCCACCTCCTCTTTTCTGCATGGATGGGGAAAGTCAAGGCACTTCGAACATGTTTCCCGGGCCCCAGTGACCATGGGGTGGCAGCTTTCTTAGATCTCTGCATACTTTTGTATATTTTTCATAATGAGAATGTACTCCTCTGATAAGGGAATAGTTTTGAATTATATGAAAAGGAATCGGTCTGTCCTTTTAAACATCTGCCCTCCACAGCAATATGCCTTTAAATTCTTCTGCGTCTTGGGCTAATGAGAGTTGAATCTGAAAATTGGCAAGATACTTTCACTGCTCAGATCCTAAATTTAGATCCTAAGGGTGATACCATGTGTCAACAGGACTCATAGAGGGGAGGTGGGATGATTTGGCAGGCAGGGACATTATGCTTTAAGCCAGGCTAACAGGCGTAAAGGAGTGTGTGCTCTGCACCCTTGGCAATGGAATCAGAGTTTGGGTCCAGATGGACTTCATAGGAAACTGAAAACTGATAAATTCTCCCAGGCATTTTACCTCCGTCAATAACACCCACACACTGCAGCAGGAGGAGGTGGAGAAGGGACCTGGATTTACTGGCTGGCCCTGCTAGTTTCTTGCTGTGTGGCCCTGGGTATACTGTTCAGCTTCTCTGTGCCTCAATTTCTTCATTAGGAAAATAGAGACCATAGTAATACCTCAAAGTGTTGTTGTGAAGATTAGTTAACTGAGTCGCTATTTGGGGAAATCCTTACCTCACAGTAAGCACATGGTGAATATGAATATTCTTTGTTATTGCAGAAAATATAGATAATCAAAACAAGGAAAATTAAGTGCCTCTACTTCTATTTTAGAAAATAGGCAAAAATCAACCAATCCATCACGTGCATTACTGTCACTAAGAGACAATCACTATTAATACCACTTTGGGTTTAGAGTGTAGTAGACTTTTGACTTTATCCATCTAACATGAAAACACATTTTCCTTCATTTGTTCATTTGGAGGAAGTACTGCCTCCACACAATGTTTGGGAGGGGGTCAGTACCACAGACCCATTCATTCAACCAACAATATTTCTTGAACATCTTCCATGTGTGGGCACTGAGCTAGGTGCTGAGAATACAGCAGGGAATAAGACACAAAGTTCCCGCTCTCGGAGAACTTATATTTCACTGCACGCCACAGATAATAAACCAAATAAAATTAGTGAAATCCTGGAGGCCTCAGAAGAACTCATCACTTGAAAGCTATTAATCAGTGGCCAGGTTAAATATATCACACGCATGCAATTTGTCAAGGAACTAGCACAGCTGGTCCTACCACCTAACAGAGGCTGCTGCGAGAGCCTCCTCCTCCCTCCCTCACGGCAGCTGGGCTGCAGTGCAACCACTGCACATTTCTGTACTTCCCAGGGCTGTGAAGAAGGGGCGGCAGCAAGTCCAAGTTCCCGATCTGTTGCAGCAGCAGGGCTGCCCTGGAGCACAATTTGGAAGCGGTCAGTTGTTGCGGAATCACTCTGTGGATGAGAGCTCAGACAGACACAGGGAGGGTAGACGGAGGCAGGCTGGCCAGGGAGGACTCACTGAAAAGACGACAGGAAGCAGGGCCTGACCAAGGACAGGGAGTGAACTGCGGAGACCTGAGGGGTGGGGTGTCTTCCTTTTTACTTGGCTTGCAGTGGCATTATTGAGTTATAATTCATATACCATATAACTGCCTCATTGAAAGCGAACAACTCAATGGTTTTTGTTGTATTCACAGAGTTGTGCAACCACTATCAATTTCACAACACTCTATCACCGCCAAAAGAAACCCTTAGTCCTTGGCTACTACCCCTTAGTCTTCCAGCACCCCTAATGCTCTAGCAACTACTACTTTCTACCTCTATAGATTATTATATAAGACATATTGCCATTAACCCTCCTCAAAATATTTCCTCCCACTTCAAACACTTATCCTATTATTCTTGCCACTTTCTCAAGCAATTCTGGAAGTCCTTTTCTGTGAGAGTCTTTAGTTGCACTGTTGTGGCTGCCTTGATGTCCTGAGTCAACTCAAAATTACCTTTCTTGGTCATTTTCACTTTGGGGAAGATCCAGAAGTCACACGGCCCAAGATCTGGTATATAAAGGGATGGACGGGGACACCCTCTAGTGTCTTCATGGGCCTGCCTTCCATTGGATGGCACGTGGCAGCACCCTTCACCATATTTTTTATCATACCTCATAAAGACACAAAAGAGGGCTTCCTGAACTGCCTCAGAAAGCATCAAAAATTGCAGGACAAACATGTTGGTAGTAAAGGAGAGTATTTTGAGGGAGATTAACGGCAATGTGTGTTTTACAGTAAATTTTTTTTAAAAAATTAAAACATTCACAGTGTACTCTGATCACACTTCGTACATGGAATTGTACAACAGGTGGCCTTCTCTGTCTGGCTTCCTGCACTCAGCATGTTTCCGAGGTTCATTCGTGTTGTTTCAGGCCTCAGTCTCATTTCTTACTATGCTCTGGTCTTCCTGTCTGTACCGAACTACTGCTGCACTTCCGGAGATCACAAATTTTGCCCCTCTCTCTGTCCGTCTGACCAGAGGAAAGGCTGTGAGAAAAGCAGGACAGCCTGAGGGGGAAAGTTCTACAGGTCCAAAGCTCAGCCACTTCACAGCTGTGTGACCCAAGGCAAAGCCTCTGATTCCTCCCCAGAAAGATGACAGCAATCAAACTTTCTACTTGGCCAATTTACTATGAAGACTGGAGATACCATTCTGAGCCATTCTGAGGATCAAGGGCCTTCTTGGGCATCCAGTGGTCAGCAGCTAAGAGGACAGGCAGGACGTGACATGTCAGGGGCAACCTCCTGCCAAAGTTCCAGTTTTCTTTCAGAAAGAGTCACCTCTAGGAATGACAGACGCCAAACGTGGTGACAGGAAGTAGTCCTCACTGTAGAGTATGTGTTTTCCCACCTTGCCAAATATGTGACTGACTGCAAACGTATCTCCTTTAAAGATTGCTGCTCTCTCCCAGTTGTCTCCTGGATTTTCTTTCTTTCTTTCTTTTTTTTTTGTCTTTCAGGTCTTGCAAGACATCAACCCTCCCTCAAACGCCTTTAAACTGCCAATGCACACTCCCTCTTCTGCTTTGACCTTGAAACCTCCAGAGTTATTCTCTGGCCCTCAGCTATCCTACCCCATTCCCTGACTTAGCAGAATGTTCACTGTCTATTGTTCTTGCCTTTAATTGTACAACCAAAGCCCCAAACCCAATGACCACCATGTAGACAACAGCAAAGGTCTTCCAAGGTTTACAGCTGCTCAGCAGTAGGCCTCTTGCTGTCAGGCAAAAGAGTCTACAGCAGACACCTAATGAGATATTCTATTTTGCTGTGAGCGCTTCCTGATGCATCCCTTCCATTTTCCTAAATAGAAGGCAAAGCTCATCTAGATGGTAAATTGCAGAACTGGCCCAGGAACTCAGATCCCCTGCATTTTAATCAGAATGAAACTGCATTAGTACAGAAGCCTTGCAAAGGAAGACTTTGAATCCAAAGCTATTACTGGAATCTTGCAGTTAATCTACAGTATTAGGGCTTTAATGATGTGGTTCCAACACACGCTCTACTAAGTATAAACATGTGTAATCACTTTCACTGGCCTGACACACCCTTATAGATTTTTCCCCAGGAGAGTCTCATCTGAAGCCAGCCTCAAGGGCCACTTCTGTGGGTCCATTCCCCGGGATAAAAACTTCATTTTGCTGACATCTTCAGAATATCACTAAAACTAGATGCAGTTATTGGGGGTTCCTTTTGTGCCAGCCATTTGTTTAACGCTATACATGGCCATCTCATCACAGAACCCTAGTGACAGGGCCTATGTGTACCCATGTCACACAGGAGAAAACTGAGCTCACAAGTAGGAGCCCCTTGCCCACAGCCACAATGACTGTAACAAACAGGTAGACTCCCAAAGCCAATATGCTTTATAAGAGTACATGTTAACCATGTGTTGGGCACTCTGCCTAATAGTAATAATAGTTTCCTTTCATTGATAACTTATTATGAGCCAGACACTATTCCAGTTTATTTAATCCTCATTAAAAAAAAAACTTGGGCCGGGGATTTAGCTCAGTGGTTCCGCCGCCTGCCTTTCAAGTGCAAGGTCCTGAGTTTGATCCCCTGTACTACCAAACAAAAACAAATAAACGAACAAACAAAAGCTCAAAGGCCAGGGATTTAGCTCAGTAGTGCAGTGTCTGCCCCCAAAGCACAAGGTCCTGAGTTCAATCCTCAGTCCCAGAAAAACAAAAACAGAAAAACTTGTAGGGGGCTGTGGCTGTGGCTCAGTGCTAAGTATTGTCTATCTGAGACCCTGGATTCATCTCCATCACTGCAAAAAACATAAACAAAAGCTAATTTCAAAAGCCCCTATGGGGTGGTTACAAATATTAGTATAGCCATTTTCTTGCCATACAGAGTCACAGAAAGGTTAAAAGGCTGCCTAGGTGAGAAATGGGAACCAGTCCATCCTGGTCATGAACTTTCCAGATGTTGTACCTTTGTCTAGATTTTATAAAAGCCTTCTACATCTACACAATTACAAAGCAGCATGTTAAACAATCAGATGGAAAGAATGAGGGGCTAAAGAGACTGGAAATGCTCATTTGCATAAACTTAAATTTAGGGTCTTGAATTGACTGGTAAACCACAGGGAAGGAAATCTTTCATTTTACCTTTCTCCTCCACATCTGCTCCTCTCCCTTCCCCTACCAGCTCTCCCCCGCTCCTTCCTTCACTTCCTTCCTTCCTTCTAAGATAGGGGGTCTCAGGGTCCTGCAGTATTGCCCAGGCTAACCTTGAACTCTCGGGCACAAGCAATTCTTGGGCCTCAGGCTCCAGACTGGCTGGGACTACAGGCATGCCCCACTCTGGCTAGCTCATTTTACTTTATAATATCAGCAGAAGAGTATGAATGTCCAAACATTTCAAATAGAAGGCATGTCTTAGCTGTGCATTTTTTGGCAAATTTTAAATGAAAAGATAGGTGTGAAACTTACGATATTCAAACACCCCCCTACCCACTGGTGAGTCTTAAAAATAGAATCAATAGAAGTAATATCAAGGCTTGAGCTGGGATTTAGCTCAGTGGTTCCAGCACCTGCTTCACAAGTACAAGGACCAGAGTTTGATCCCTGGCACCAAAAAAAAAAAAAAAAAAAAAAAAAAAAAAAAAAAAAAAAAA
>NW_022900946.1:9974758-9979192 GCF_012274545.1 Fukomys damarensis | reverse complement strand
AAAAAAAAAAAAAAAAAAAAAAAAAAAAAAGGCTTGAAATTACTACAGGTCTCTTAGCCAAATTTTTTATTTCTTTTGTTAAAATGAAGAAGGAACTAAGGTTAGAGGAAACAGGAAAGAAAAACATTTAAATAACGATGACTGCTTATATTTACAGATAAATATCTTCCTAAAGAGCTATGATATTATCAAAACAATGACCTCATTTAGAAGTATGACTGAGGTATAATAATTCTTATTTTATAAGTAGGGAAAATGAAGTACAAAAATTACGTCACTTATCAAAAGTACTACAGTGGGTTGGTGGTATTAAGTATAAATCAATGCACATTCTTTGATGATAATTTGGTGACTGTTATCTAAATGTTTTATATGCATGTTCTCTGGCCCAGCAATCTCACCTCCTAGCCACTTTTTCTACAGAAATGCTTCCATAAGTAAGCAAGTTTATATCCAAAAAAGTGTTTTTTGGAGCACTGTTCATAACACAAGGCAAATAAACACTTGCAAGGATTGGTTAAAATAAAAACGTATGGTATAGATCTACGTTTTTGTGAAGCCACTAAAAATAATGAGCTAAATCTGCACGTACTGGTACGAGTAGACATCAATAGATATACAGACATTAATGATATATTGTCAAGTGAAGAAAAAAGCATGTTACAGTACAATATATAAACGTTTGTGCATATAAATATTTGCATAATGATAGATGGGTGAAAAATTCTAGGGTCTCAACACTTAATGGTGGCTTGTCTTTGGAAAATAAATCACTGAAGATTTCACCAATTTTGCTGAATGAGAGACTGCATTTATTGGTTACAAAGGACCTCAGCTAATGTTAGAATCCACATCCTGAGCCATGGGCTAGAACATTCCCTGTTCCTAGGTCTCCTCCTTGGTGGCAAAGCCCTTTCTCTCCTCCTCATCTGCAGCTGGGAAGGGGCTGGAAAGGAGGAGATAAGAACAGGTTAGACTAGCAGATGCTTTCTTCCTACTCTTTCCTTGGCTTTACGGTCTAAGGAAAATGTCTTCCAAAACATAAGGTGTAGATCTTGTGGCCTGTGGACTGGGTCTCGTCCTCTCCTACCCCCAAACCTCCCCTGTGTATTGAAGGTGCAGAGAGCAGACAGACCACCCAGACAGGTTTTGTGTGAGCCAGGGGGTTATTTCACTCCGGTGCTAGTGGGCTGAGTCCAAAAAGAGAGTTGGCTCTTGGAGAAAGGAATACAGAGGAATTTGGGGGGCAAAGAGAGTATGGTCATGCTTCTCAGAACAGGTGGTACAGATGTAATCAAGTTCCCTGGAAGGAGGAGTTGGGACAGGGTGTCTTGTCTTTGCTCCTCTTTGAGATTTCCTGTTGTGTTAGCCAGGAACAGTCTTACTCATTGGGCCTGACATCCTGTACCTGAGTTTGCAGTTATTTCAGTGTTAGTGTGAGGGATGGAGGCACGCCAAGTCCCAAGTCCCCTATTAAGAGGCTTTTCTTTGGGCCAAGATGCCCTATTGGGTTCCTGAATGGTCTTAGCCTCCTTGGCATCAGACAGATCCGGGTTCAAATGCCTGGTTTCTGGCTCTGTATCCTCCCAGCCGGGGTTTCCACATCTGCACAATGGCGATGGTGGTTTCATATCTCTGAGCAGGTGCGAGGATTACACTGAAACATGAATGTTCAGTCCTGTGCCTGGCATAGGTACATGCTTGATAAATCACAACCACCCCCTTAGAGGCAGACAACCTTCTCTGCTCTCAGTGATACAACCAGTGACACAGAGCAGGAAGGAAAGAACCAAGTCCCAGCAGCATCTAAAGGTCACAAGCCAGTGCTGTGGCCAAAATGAGGGCTTATTTCAAGAACATCTCTTTTTTGGCGTGGTGCTGGGGATGGAACCCAGGCTTTGATGCTAGGCAGGTGCTCTACCGCTGAGCTATATCCCCAGCTCACAAAGCATCCTTTAATCCATAGGAAAATCCTTATAGCTAGAACTTATAATGTTCTATGTTTTAAGCAGGGGAAAGAAATTTCTCTGGTTTCCATCCCTTACCTCAGGATTTCATCTTTCCCTGCTAGAAGTAAACACTGTTCTAAGAAAGGATACTGTTCACTGTATTGTACACTCTCCCCTTTATGGGTGAAAAATGTATCTCGGCTCCAGGAAGAATTCTTCTTCTAAGAAACTTTTTAAATCCTGAGGACACAATAAACCACGAATGATCCTACTTCCTTTATAGGTGTGGCTTGTAGGAAGCTCAGAGCCACATTTCTATTTATCACTGGAACAGTTTTAAGATCATTGTTGACACTGTGTAATGTATTGGGGAAAGGCCCAGAATTTCCTGAACAACCGGTTTGTTTTTTTTCCTATGGACACCGTAAATTATAGAACAGATTTTTCCCCCTTGTCTCTAAGACACCTCTATAACGGCCAAAGGGTACAAACTTTTAGTTATAAGATGATCAAGTCCTGGGAATCTGACATGGAACACTGTGACTATAGTTAGCAATACTGTAATGTGTACTTGAAATCTGAGAGAAGAGCGGATTTTAAGTGTCCTCACAACACGTGCACTCGAATGTTGTTAACTATGGGTGTATTAATTTGGTTCTGGTAATCATCAATGTGTGTATATACTAATTAAATCATCACTGTCCTCCTTGAATAGATACCAGCTTTGTTAAACACAGTGGCATCTCAGTTCATGAACACTTTTGTCTGTGAACAATCTGGTTTGCAAATAGAAGTGTTTGGCAAATTTTGTTTTTATTGGTGAACTCTGCATCAGGTGATGAACATGACCATGTTTTTTGTTTTTGGCAGTGGGGATCAAACTCAGGACCTTGCACTTGCGAGGCAGGTGTGGGCAACCCTGAGCCAAATCTCTGGCCCACCATAACCATGGTTTTATCTCTCCTACACGAACACAAACACGGCCATCTTTTCCAGAATCACGGAACAAATTAAGTTCATGAACTGAGGCACATGTATTTTAAAATTGAAAAAAATCTCTAGCAAATATAGGTCTCGGAATATTTTTGCTTACTGTGTTTAGTGGCTTTGTTTTTTCTCTAATCTTAATTTTTCCTTAACTCAATTACCATATTTACCTAAAAATATTACATTAGAGGTATTTCCATAACTACTACATACCACTGACGTAGAGAATAGTTCAGAAAAAATAAATAAAAAGTAAATAATACATTTCCTTTGATAAGTCAAACTCCCTGCCTTTGTTTTAAGACATCAAGTGATAGTTATTTAAAGATTATTTGAACATATATAATATATACATCATAAGAAATTTATCTGATGTTATATGTGTGTGTGTAATATAATCTGATAATGTGTAATGGAAATAATTTCTATGATTTCCTTCTTCCTGCTCATACTAGATTCCCAAATGAAACATGGACATTCATTTACAAAGCACACTTGAAAACAATTACTAACTATATGAAACTAAAAATATGCTATGAATTGAGATAGGATCTCAAAAATGACTTAGGCATCTTCTTTTGAATTGCACTGGCTAAAATTCTTGACATACACATTTAAAAATAATTGTTGCATTTGTCCTGATGGATAGAGACTGGAGGATAACTTCACAACACTTCTGTCCTAGAAGAAAACACTGATTGGGACGGTGATCTGTGAGTCAGTGTAACATGAGACCAGTTACATATGACCAGGATTCTACCCAGACAGCTGATATCACTGTCCCTCAGACCTCCTGTCTGCACTGAGGTTGCTCCAAGAAATAAACTTGGCAAAATTTATTCATACTGTAAATGCCAGAGCATAACGCAGATGGAATGGCACCGCTTTAAAAAGATGTTTTCCAAATTTGTATATAGATGAGATTTATTTTTTAATGAGGTTGAAAAACTGCTTTCATTTGTAATCACTCTACTACTTTTTACTGCAAGGCTTAAGGAGAACTAGTGCTGGAGGTCTTTGGGGCTTTAATTACAATGTCACCTTGGTTAGGGAAATACATTTCTAACTCACCAACGACCCAAATTCATAGTGTTGAAAATAGGAAGTCGCTGTAACACATGAGCTTCCCAAAATGTTTCTTTTCAGCTTGGTGATACTTGAAGGAAACAAAAAGTTCTCTTTCACTTAGTAAGAAGCAGGTTGTGCCCTACTCTAATAATTCAGTTCCTACAATTTAGAGAACTCAATCAGTGCAAAAACAAAACAGCAAGAATCTTTTCTCCAAGATAATAAGAAACCTGGCACTCTTTATGTGGAATTCAGTTCAGGAAGAGTCCTGAGAAGTTAGGGTCTATGGGGGGTGCACATGCCTGTAATCCCAGCACTCGGGAGGCTGAGGCAGGAGGATCACTGTGAGTTCGAGACCAGCCTGGACTACATAGTGAGTTCCAGGTCAGTCTCAACTGCATAGTGAGACCCTGTCTCAAAAAAAAAAAAA
>NW_022900946.1:9972736-9973742 GCF_012274545.1 Fukomys damarensis | reverse complement strand
TGGGTTTGAGCCCCAGCATGGGAGGTGGCAGTGGCAGGGGTGGGGGGGTGAACGGGGAACAGACACAATGTCTACATATAGTCTCTCCTGGATCTGTCAGAATCCTGAATTGACAAAGTGAAGACCTTGACCCCAGCTCCAGGCTCTACTGCTGTGTGACTTTGGACAAGTCTCTCCACTCTCTAAGGTCTGTTTCTTCCTCTATAAAATGAAGCCCAGCACTTCCTCCTCCACACAGGTATATGAGACATGTACTCTGGACCAGGCTCTGTACACAGTTTAGGCAGCATGATAAATGAGACAGTCTTTCCACGGAACCCTTGGAGCTCCAAGCTATCAGAGGAAACCGCCCCAAACTTGTTCAGAAACACACAGATATCTATCTTACTACCAGTGTTACAATAACTAACATTTAAGGGAACTCAGCTTGAGCTCATTCTAAAGATCATTTCTTGGAATCCTTTAACAACTGTATGAGGCACATACTATTTTAGTTCCATTTTGTTCATGGGAAACTGAAGCTTAATGAAGTTAACTTAGAGCCACATGGGTAGGAGTGGTAGTTAGGATTATGTCTTAGCCACTCTCCCATTGGTGGTACAATACCAGACATCCACAGCTAAATGGAAGAAAGGTTTATTTTTTTGCTCACAGTTTCAGTCTATGGTCATTTGGCTCCAAGGCAGGAATAGGATGGCAGAGGGGGCTGGCAGAGGAAAAGGTGCTCAGCCTATAGCAGCTGGGAAGCAGAGAGAGAGAGCAAGGAGGAGCAGAGACAAGAATACACCCTCCCAGGTCACGTGCCAATGACCTACCTCCACCCAGGCCCCACCTGCTAACAGCAAATCACCTTCCCAACACATAAGAATTTTTGCGGACATTTTAGGTCTCAGTCATAACAAAGTCCCAGCGCACGTCTGGACAGCTCCAACACTTGCTTTTTATGCATTAATGTTATCTGATGTGTGTGTGTGTGTGTGTGTGTGTGTGTGTGTGTGTGTGTGTG
>NW_022900946.1:9928362-9972652 GCF_012274545.1 Fukomys damarensis | reverse complement strand
GTGTGTGTGTGTGAGAGAGAGAGAGAGAGAGAGAGAGAGAGAGAGAGAGAGAGAGAGACATTGGGGATGGAACCCAGGGCCTTAAGAGGCAGGCACTCTTATCAGTGCTACTCTTAACTAACTACAGATCAGGGGGAGAGTCATTAGAATGGTCTGTTTTTGCCCACAGGCCATTTCATAGTCTCCGCAGAAATGGAAATTTTACACCCTAGTTCACACTGGGAGATTTACTAAAGATATAGCTTGCATAGAAAGCATCTTGGGGCCTTGGAAGGTGGCAGGGCCATGGAGCCACCGGTAACTAGAAGGAGACAGTTTATCCTCTGCTCCCCTGCTGGCTGTTGACCACACTCAGTCTGCTCTACTCTTCCTGCTCCATAACCAGCCAAATCAATCAGCCAACAACAGCAAATCACTTCCAGAGAATACAGAATGACAGCAATAAAAGGGCAATAAAAGGACACCCTGTTCTTGACCTTTAAGCTGATTACAGCCCTGATTGTCTTCCAACTGGAAGTGGAATGAAACAGTGTTGAGGGAAGTTGAATGTGGAAGAGAGGCCCGGACTGAGCCAGCCAAGCATCAATAATTGCTCAAGCTGCTCACCTATGAGGGACACTCGGGCTGCCAGCGTGAGGTGCTCCATCTGCTCTGCATCAGGCACTTGTGTGAGTGACTCATTTAGGCGTCACAACTGCATTTATTCACATACTCATTCAAGTTTTATTTTAATGTTCATTTTGAGCCAGGCCCTGTCCTAGGGGGCGAACCGGGCCAAGTGGGTCTTTGTCCTCACAGAGCTTACACTCTAGTGGGGGAGACAACCGCCAAGGAAACAGAGAACAGGAGCACAGTCACTCAATTAGCAGGACTCATCGAGTTACCCAGAGCTCCTCTTGGGGGTCTCTGTCCTAGTGGAGTGGTAGAAGCTGGGAACCACTGCATCCCATCATCTCCTTCCAAAGCAACAAAGTCAGAATCTCTGGAGATGAAGCACTACAATTGTAACTGGAAACTTTGAAAACTATTGTGACTTTACAGAAAAGTTGTAGTAATTGTGCCAGGAACTGCTAGATTCACCAATTTCTGTATTTCACGTTTGCATTCTATTCTCTGCGTGTATTCACATGTGTGCGTGTGTGCTGTGTATTGTTTTTCTGAATCACTTAAGACCAAGATGCATGTCATGTCCCGTGACTCCTAAAAGTTTCACCATGTATCTTAACAGCGAGCTGATGTCTTATCTAACCTGAGTACACTGATCAAAATCAGGACATTTAGAAGAAAGAACAGATCCAGAAGAGGAACAGGTACAGTCATGAAAGACCTTTTAGCTTTTTCACCGTTCCCATGCAGTGAGCCTTAAACTGGATCTGAGATTGAGATGCATTAATTAGACTAGACTTCATGGAATCAGAGCTTACAGAAAACACATAGAATCCACCCAATATGCCATTAAGGGACTGAAGAGAGATTCAGGAGGGCAGGGTTAGAGGCAGTTTACGGACAGAAAATAAAAGTTCTGTTTGGGCCACACCATCTTAAGGTTTCTCAACAAGTGCTTCCTCGTCCCTTTACACTTGAACTTGGCCAAAAGGCTGAGAAGCAATTCCCTTGTCCCTTTAGACAGCATAGCTATGGATGCTTTCTCTGAGGAGGCAATGACCACTTTGAAAGGATACAACAGAGGGGCCACAGAAGAACTGGTGATGTGCAGAAAGGAAGGGAAATGATGGAAGCCAGGGATGAGGATCTTTACATGTGTTATCACAAGAACAGAAAAAGGCCCAGGGTGGTGGGGCGGCAGCCCACGGAGGGAAGTGGTCTAGGACAGGATGGGCAGTGAAGGGTGAAAAGCATGCAGGGCCTACCGTCCACTAAGCTGCATATATTTTTTGTAAGTTTCCATAATTGGAAAGTATCATGTGTTTATTTGAAAGATTCCAACAGGACACTAACTCCATTCCCAAAGGACACTAACCCCAATTCCCAAAGGTAAGTACCATCAATTATCTTCCAGGCTGTTTAGATATCTCAATTTCCATACGTGTATTTTCACATTTGGAAGAAAATATAGCTCTGCAATTTTTTCACTTGAAAATACATCCTGAATCTCCTTCCACATTGTTGGTTAACTAAATGATGCTAAACGTATACCACACTGCTGTTAAATATCATGATGCTGCTGTCTAGTTACTAACAAGAATGATATTCAGAGAATTTTAGAGGCAAAGGCAAAGGAACAGTATCTAACAGTTTATATACATAATTCAATTTTTAATAAAATATGAATATATATGTTTGTATCTTTTTTATATTGGGAATGGCATATATATAAATATATATATATATATATAATATTAATCATGGTGGGATTTCTGGGTTTCTCCCTTTTTTTGGCCTCTACTTTTCTAATCTTGTTACCAGGACTATGTTATAACCTAAGCTAAAAAAAGAACGAAGGAAAACAAGAGAAAAGATCAACACTTGTATATGACAGATGATGAATACGGGCTATATTAGTCTTTGTACTTCATGTGTATGTTTTCAACTGCTCAAAAAGAAGGCATATTAGAGTTTGCTAGAGAAACAGAACCAATAGGAGGCCATATGTGTGTATATATATGAATATGTATGTGTGTATATATATATATAATATATATATATGAATATGTATGTGTGTATATATATATATAATATATATATATGAATATGAACCTTGGATATAAGGAAGAGATTTATGGTAAGGTACTAGCTCAGAGAATTATGGAGACCGGGAAGACCCACCATGCATGTGCTGTCTGCAAGTTAGAGACCAGAGAAGTCTGGTGTGGTTCAAAGGTTTGAGAGTCAGAGAACCAGCAGTATAATCCCAGCTCAGGTCTGACAGTCTAAGAAGCAGAAACCACAAGGGCACAAGACCAATGTTCCAGTTCCAATAGTCAGGCACAGTTCATTCAGCCTTCCTGGCCTTTTGTTTCATTGGGTCCCTCACAGATTGAATGAGGCCCACCCACCTTGGGAAGGACCATCCTATTTGTTCAGTCCACTAATTCAAATTCAAATTCATATTTTGGAAACATCCTCACAGTATATCCAGAAATAAAATTTACCAGCTATCTGGGCATCCAGGGACCCGGTCAAATTGACACATAAAATTAACATTCACAAGAGGAAACAGCATAAAATATCATTTAAATTCAGGCACACAATCAATAATTTGAAGAATAACTACCTCTGAGGTTGACAGACACCATGTTTTCAAAAGAATGGCTTATTCTGATATCGCATGGCTTAAAATTTTAAAAACCTGCAGAGAGAAGGTGACACTGAATTTGCCCGCAGGGAAGGAAATGGCCACGCCTTCCCAGAACAGAACCTTAACATGCTGCCATTTCCCCCACACACAGACTGAGCTCTGTGCAAACACAAGGACCTTCTGAAATCTCAGAGGGCTTCTTTCTTGAGCCTGGAATAAGAATCAGGCTTTTCCTGAATAAGCGCAGGGCTGTGCACCAAGCAACTGACCTTTTTGTTCTTGTTTGGCCCAGAACATTTGCACTCGCTGGTGAATGTGCCTGTCTTCACGGAGCTTCTTCTGCCACTGACGCAACTCTTGAATCTCAGGATCACAGCGAACCTGGACAATCCCCAGACAGCGTTAGTCCCTTTTCTACCTACTGCTTCTGTATATTAGCTTATTAACGCCACCTGCGAAAGCCTTCGAAGACTGACTGATTATCCTGTTTTTGTGGGTCTGATCTGGGGCCTTGTGCATGCTGGGAAAATGCTCTCCCACTGAGCCTCACCCCCACTCACCCCAGGTGAACCTTCCATTCCCAGCTGATCATTCCTCTAAATGAATTATCTACACTCCCAAAGCTCACATCACACCTGAGTTTAAATGGGATTGTGTGAAGATGTGTTCTACCAAGAGTAGGTTCGGAACATTGTAGATCTGTGCCATCCCGTAGATATATAACATAGTCAAACACATACCCTTACAGTCTCATTTTAAAAATTTAAAAAAGCAGGCAAGACTATTTTTAAGACTGTGTCTTATTTAACCTAAACTATCCCGAAGCTTGTCCTCTCAACATGGAACTGGTATGGAAGCTATCATGAGGTATTTCACGCCCTGTCTTCCATGTGAGGGCTCCAGCTCATGGTGTAGTTTTTGCACTCACCACACACCTCAGCTTGGATTAGCTGCAGTGCAGGCGCTCAGTCCACAAAGAGCTGGTCATTGCCTGAAGGGGCAGCACAGGTCAACTACAGCGAACACATTAACCACAACCCCATTCCGGCCCAACTGGCTGAGCGCTTGCTTCACTTGTCATAGACACTGGGAGTGGAGAAAAGATTAACAACAATAACTGTAATAATAACTATGCTTTCTTTTCATAGTTCATTTATTTATTGAACATGTATGTTCTAGCCAGTGGGTAGGTATTTTGCAAATGTTAATAATCAAAACAATCAGGAGCGATCATGCCCATTTTGCAGATGGAAGAACGGAGTTAACCTAGCTCGCTGCGTCATCCAGCTAGAAAGCAGTGAAGCTGGAACTCACACTCTGGCACACTGGCTCCAGCTGCCTTTGAGAAACTTAGAGTCTAGTAGGAGACACAGGAGTAAGATCAGGAAGGTGTGGTGGGAGTGAGGCTATCAGTGAGTCAAAGGGATCTCAGAGGAGGCACCTAACCAGACTGGAGTGGTCAAGGAATATTTCGTGATCTAGGCACAGTGGTGCGCGCTTATAATCTCAATTACTTGGGAGGCTGAGGCAGAAGGATTGCAAGTTTGAGGCCAGCCTGGGCAACCTGACAAGACTTGTTCCCACAAAAGGGGAGAGGGATATAGGTCAGCACTCCCTGCATTCAATCCCTGGTACTAAAAGAAAAGAGAAAGAAAGAAAAGAAAAAAATATTCATGGGAGAAATGATTCTGGAGCTGAGTTTTAAGAAATGAACTTGAGTTGGCCAAGGGGAGAAAAGGGTAGAGTGGAATGGCATTCCAGGCAATGATGCCAGCCTGTGCAGAGGCATGAAGTGGTCTTGGGTGACCAAGAGGAACTCAAGGTAAAAGGCAGTAGAGGGCACAGAAAAGCCACGCCCCTCACACTCTTCCCTGTGCCAGTTCATGCTCCCTCCTCTCAGCTTAGCCGAGCAGGTACTGCTCCTTGAGTCCACCAGAAATGGTTGACTGTGTATATGTGGAGGTGTGTTAACTTTCTTCTGAAAGAGAAAACATCAAGAGTGCTGGAACACATCTTGAGTAAGGAAAGACTACATTTTCTGAAGAAGTTGCCCTGGTAACACCCACTTAGCTCTGCTTTCTCATTTATTATGTGGTGGTGGGGCATCAGCTTTTGGATTAACTACTAAAGATAGCCACTTTGGAGGTTCCCTACTTGATCAGCTCCATTCACTTAAAACGAGGCATCTCATGTTTGCGAGATGTCATCTACACTGGAATTAGAACATGGAACTGGGAAAGTCACACACCACATGCCCAGGTCAGTGTGTTCCTTTCTAGGCAGCGAGCCCACAACTCTGACCTGCTGGTCTGACAGTTAGGAACTGGTGGCTGGGCTGTGGGGAGGGAGCAGGACAAAGGGAAGCAGATGCAGAGGACTTCCTACCTGCAGGACCCGGCATTTACAGGAAATGAGTAATGGGAGCCCAGAGAGGGGTCACCGTGGAGAGCACAGGCCTGACTAAGGGACAGCTGCTCCCAGCTCTGATGATTACGGTGATGTCCAGGGTGCAATCTCCTGCTTTTTCAGGCCACCGCTGGGCCTTGTGACTTTGCATGCAGGCCCCTGGGCTTCCTACTGTGGTCACTGCCATCCTTTGAGGAAGCTCAGTCTTGGGCTCTCGAGTTTCAGCTTTTTAAAGTCACCCACACATCAACCTCTCCACAACAAAAACAGAGTCCCCAAAAGGGATGGACAAGTTAGGTTTGCCATCAGCATCCTCAGTTCCTGGACCACCAATCCCTGTTGTTTCTCCCCTATCCATACAGGATCCCCTCTTCCTCCTTCCTTAGTATTCCATTTTGGGGTTGTTTGATGCCCTTGCTCCCCAAGGAAATTTCATCTAAGTCAACAGTAACTCCAGTAGTTGTCTTTTTTTTTCCCCTTTGGTTTTTTAAGACAGGGTCTCGCTATGTAGTTGAGACTGACCTGGCACTCACTCTGTAGCCCAGGCTGGTCTCGAACTCACAGCGATCCTCCTGCCTCAGCCGCCCGAGTGCTGGGCAATGGTTGTTTTTTTTAAAAACTGTGCCATCTCACCCCAAAAAGAAACGTCACACCCACTGGGCAGACTCTCCCCATCCTCCCTTCCTCCAGCCCTGCCAACCACGAAGCTGCTTTAGTCTCTGGAGTCCCTATGGATTTGCCTGTTCCAGATATTTCGTACAAATGGAATCACACACTTCTGTGGTCCTTCGTGCCTGGACTCTTTCACTTCTGCAGTGTTTTAAAGTTGATCAGCCTTGCAGCACATTTTAGTACTCCATCCCAGGATGACGTTCCCTTGTACAGTTATGCTGCATTACTTTTACCATTCATCTTTTCACAGAGATTTGAGTTGACGCCACCTTTTTTTGTTTGTTTGTTTAAACATCCATTTTCCTACTTGATTCTCAATTACCTACAAGCTCAATGAACAAGAACACCTGTTTCCCTCCCATTCTGGAAGCCCACCATTGTTCACAGCCTTCTGCCATTCGCAGTGTTCCAGTTCAGTGGAATTTCCCCTCTGTTTGGCCAAAGATCCTTCCATCCTTTCCTTGACTTCCTTCATTCTGCACCGAGGACTATTTATCCACGGAGAATATAGCAGCCTTGTTTGGTAACCTTTCATTGCCAGGAAAGCCTGGATCTCTAGAGACGGCTTTTGTGAGCCCTGGGCAAAGCAGGCACCCGTTCCATTGGGATAATCTTAATCATTATTATCATGACAAGGGAATCAATTTAAATGGCAGTGGTTGTGCAAACCAGCAAATATCACAGAGTGAAATGTGATGTTTAACACACAAATTCACTGTAAAACAAGCTCCCTTACCAGTGGCTTTCTGTTTTTACTTTAAAAAATTATGTGTTGAGTCCAATTTGCTCATCTAAGATGTTCATATGCATACAAGGTATGATACCCATTATTATATACTTGTCTTTGCAGAACACAAAAACAAAACAAAAACTCCTTTATGTAGATATCATTTTTTTAAAATGCCTGTGAAACAATAATTTTGTTTTTTAGTACTAGGGATTGAACCAAGGGCCTTCACCTTGAGCTACATCCTCAGCCCTTTTTTATTTTGAGACAGGGTCTCACTAAGTTTCCCAGCCTCCTGGGATGCTTGGATTACAGGCAGGTACCACCACACTGCTCCATCAAATTCTCCTATTTATGGTTCTTATAAAAAGGAACACAAGGTAACTTATTGGTTAAAAATGTCATCTTCAGTCAAATATTCTGAAATTAAATCTCTGCTCTGCAAATTACAAGCTGAAGAACCTTGAGCAAGTTACTCATCCACAATTTCCCCTTCTTCAAAGCGAGAATAAAAATATTTAACTTCACTGGGTTACTGTGAAAAGCTGAGAAGATAAATCTCAAGTGCTGTTTCAAAAAGTCTCTGGCAAACAGTAAGTTCTCAAGGTGTTAGCAATTTCTTAAGTCAATTAATAAAGCAATGAGCATAACCTGGATTCAGCTCTGAGGCTGAACTGTACAACTGCTATTGGTACAAGGAGCCAAGTGACTGAGGAGCTGACGATGAACAAAACCTAAAGCAAGGCGCCTTCCCAAGGGTTAGAGTATCAACCCAGAAATGATCTTGAAAGATCACAATTTTGCATCTGGTTGAGAGGTACTGGGACTGTGTGGGGTGGCTGCAGGCAGGGAAGAAGAGAGAGGTGGCAACTGGGATGCTGAGTTAACGTTCAAGGATCTCTACTTTGGAATTCTCTTAGTGTAGTTGTTTTCCCGGCTTCTTGGCAAAACAGACAAAAACATAGCAACAGCTACCCTCTCTGGTGATTCCCCAGAGTTTTCCCTAATTGCTCTGCAGGAAAGTATTTCCTATGTCACAGTTGCTGGCAGGATGCTGGAGGAGGGACGCAAAGGAGAGTCCCTTCAGTGACACTCACAGACGTCAATGTCGCTAGGCATGAGAGTCCTGAAGGCTCTTAGGACATCTCAGCCATATCCCGACAAACTGATGATTATATACCAGAGGGTTTTATTCTCAAGAAATGCCAGTTTCAACAAGTGGGACATATATGTCTGCAAAATCTCTTTGAATTGCCTAACGAAAAATTCTGCGAATTCAATTTTCTCTTTGTAAGGAGGCTTTGTGATTTCGTCTCAGATCTCTGGCAAAACAGAACAAACCAAAGTTGGTTTCTCATTCTGGCAGTTATTAGTATTTCCGATTGCCTCAAGAAACTAACTTTAAAGGCATGTAGATATCATCTAGCCGTTGGTATTGTGGAGGTACTACTGCAGAATGACAGTGCATCTCTTAGAACTGCCGGGGGCTTTCAGAGAGGTTTAGAAGTGGCATTTCTCAAATAATCGATGCCAGGACATTAGTGAGTAGTAAATTCAACTAGGTATGTGTGAATTAAAAAACGTGACAAGGGCTGGAGATTTAGCTCAGTGGTTCCACCGCCTGCCTCGCAAGTGCAAGGTCCTGAGTTCAAACCACAATACCAAAAAAAAAAAAAAAAAAAAAAGTAGTCTAAAAAACATAACAAATAGAAGATAATAGTTATTCCTTTATCATTAAGTAAGGATCCTCTATTTGTGGGCGGGGGGTGCTGGGGATCAAACTCGGGTCCTTATACTTACAAGGCAAGCACCAGAATCACTGGGCTAAATCCCCGGCCCAGTAAGATCCTCTTCATGCATGATAATTTTTTTGGCCTCAAGTCTATTTTATCTGATGTCAACAATGCTAGGTCACGGTTCATTTGGTTAGCATTTGTATTGTATATCTTTCCCCAGCTCTTTACTTTCAACCATTCTGGCTCATTTTGTGCTGCCCATACCTCTAGCATAGAGGAGGCTTTCTTTTGTTACCCATTCTGTAAATCACAGAACAATTTATTCACATTTATTATAGTTACTGATATGTTTATCTCTCTTGTCTTATTTTAGGTTTTTCTATTTGTCATGATTTTGATCTTTTTTCCTGTTTTCCAGTACAGTGGAACGTTTATATTCCATTGGTTTCCTGCCACTGATTTGGTGGTTCACATTCTATTTTTTTAGTGTGTTTCTATAGTGTAATAAACAACTTAAAATAAAATACTAGGCAGAGCATGGTGGCACATATCTGTAATCTCAGTTCGTGGGAGGCTGAGGCAGGACTTCTGTGAGTTCAAGGCCAGCCTGGACTACACAGCAAGTTCAAGACCAGCCTGACCTACAGTGAGACCCTGTCTCAAGTACAAAACAACAAAAAAATGATCTGTCCAGCCTCTTCTCAAACCATATACAGACTTTAGAATGCTTCACCTCTAATTTTCTCTCTCGACTTTCATATTACTGTTGTCTAGTATTTGAGTTTTGTTTACCTTCCATTGGTAATATCTACTTAGATCATCTCACTCATTCACCATGGTTTCTACCTCCCACTCCTTCCTTATGGATGCGATTTCCTTCCAGTTCAAGTACATAATTTAGGAGATCTTTCGCTGAGATACACGTCTGAAATGTCTTTATTTATAGCTCTTGGTCTTGAGTGATAATTTAGTGGGTATATAATTCTAAGCTGACTGTTACTTCCTTTCAGGACTAGAAGGTATTACACATCGCTGGCACATACTCCTGCTGATTAGACAGCTGTAATCAGTCTCCTTTATTTTTCCCTTGTAGGTAATCTTTCCTGTGAAGCAGGTTTAAGGCTTTTGCTTCTCCGCTTTTGGCATTCCACAGTTTCACCGTGAAGCATTTCATGTGCCTTTTTCTTTACTTCACCAGCGATTGAATCCATAGCTTTCAGACTGAGCTACATCTCCAGTCCTTGTATTTTTTTATTTTATAAGAAGGGACTTACTAAATTGCTAAATTGCCCATGCTGGGCTTGAATTTGAGATCCTCCCACCTCAGCCTTCCAGAGTGCTCAATTACAGGTGTGCACTACCGTGCCTCGCTTGTGTGGCTTCGTCTTTATTTTGCTAGTTCGGGATTCATGTTTCTTGAATTCTGGAATACGTTCATGCAGTATCTCTGGACACATAATTGGCTTCCCCACCATTCATTCCACTGCCCCCTTGACTTATGCTGAGACTTCTCATTCTATCCTTGTCTCTTAACACCTCTTTTCCATGTTCTCTCTCTCTGTTTCCCTGTCTCTCTGTCACTGTCTCCGCACTTCCTCCTCTCCACCTCCCTCTCCCCTACATCTGCCTCCAAGTTTAGCAACTGCTCTATCTGCTGAAATATGGTAGGCCAGCAGCCTCTGTGTCACTGGGAAGTTCGTTAGAAACGAAAATTCATGGGCTCCACTCAGCCCTATTAAATCAGCATTAACACAGAATGGCTCCCGGAATCTGTTTTACAAACTCTGTAGGCCACTGATGCTCATTCACTCAATTGTTTTCACTTCTGCAGGCTGCACTTAATTCTTTTTCCAATCTGAATTTTCTCCTTTTTCATGCTGTGCAATTTCCCAGAAAGGTTTAGATATTTTTTCCCCTGGTAAATCTCTATAATCATCTTAAGCATACTTATTTCATAGGCTCAAATTGCTACTCACAGGGGCCGGAATTTTCTACTAGGTTATATTTGCTGACTGACTCTCCTTTCCCTTGTTAACCAATTTTCTTAATTATGAGCGCAAAACTATAGAAGATCTTAGTTCCAGCTCCAAGTTTGCATGGGCTTGAGGTCATATCTTTTATCTAGAGGTCATTAAATTTTTTGTTGGTAATGAAGCAAACAGTAAATATTTTTGGTTCTGTGGGCTGTGCAGGGTCTGTTATACCAATTCAGCCCTGCCATTATAATGCAAAAGCAGCCATAGAAAACACGTTTCAAAATGGGCATGGCTTTTTCCAATAAAAGTGTACTTTTAAAAACAGGCTGGATTTGGTTCCCCAGCTCTAGTTTACCCACCCCTGCTCTTATGCTTGAGTGGGCATTAGAACTACAGCCCCGTAGCCAGGCATGGTGCACGCCTGTAATCCCAGCACTCAGGAGGCTGCAGTAGGAGGATCACCATGAGTTCAAGACCAGCCTGGGCTACACAGGGAGTTCCAGGTCAGTCTCAACTACATAGTGAGACCCTGTCTCAAAAAACCAAAAAAGAAAAAAAAACTACAGCCACCATCCTTCACTGCCCTTCCCTATTGCCTCTGCCTTCTCTCTACTTGTATTACATAAATACTGTTCTTTTAAGACTATTTCCTAAACTTGCTTGATGGTCTTGAGATCACGTAAGATACTTGTTCAAAATAGAATCCAGTGGGCTGGGGATTTCAGCTCAGCGATGTTGCCACCTGCTTCCCAAGGGCAAGGTCCTGAGTTCGATTTCCCCTACAAAAAAAAAAAGATTTCAGGGCCCTTTCCCTGTAGCTTCTGATCCAATACATGTGAGGTGGAATGCTCAACAAGAGTCCCAGTGAGTCTAGTGGTCTGGAAAGTCTGAGAACCCCACTCTCATGAAAGGCGATAAACGGACATAATGTTACAATCCTTCCACTACCATCGTTTGCCTTGGGTTCAGTTCTTGTGGGCTGCCGGACTATAACTGTGGGGTCAATAAGGCACCACCGACATGACTCACAAACAGCAGCTGTTCCTCATGGGGCAGTCTTTGTACTTCCAGACCTGAGAAAGCCTTCTCCCAGGCAGCCACACCTATTGTATATTAAAGTTCCTTTAATTGTAAGGCGCCATACGTACGAAAAATGGAATTTCCCCCAACAGCTCAGCGATGACAGTTCAGATAAAGTATACTTGACTCTTGGCAGTTACTGGCCAAACAATCAGGGAATGAGTAAGTTGCAAAGGCATTTGAGGTATTTGATGAACTTTCCAATGACTTACAGGTTTAAATTATTAAAAAGTATGCTATGCCAAAAACCAAATTATTGCACAATGCTTTGATCTCTGTCTTGCCAGAGCTGATATCAATGGAGTATTTCCATTATATAATAATGTAGGCACTACTCTAGGAAACAATGAGGAATTTTTTTTTAAAGTGCTTGGTAGCAAATAGAGAAAGTTGTGCATACTAAACAAAGTGTTCAATGAGTGACACCTCCATCCCTTACATATTATTATTATTTTTTTGTACCGGGGATTGAACTTGAGACCTTGCACTTGCAAGGCAGGCAGTGTACAACTGAGCTAAATCCCTCGTCCCCTTACATATTAATTTTTAATCTTCAAAACAAATCTATAAAGCAAGCACTGTTGTCTACATTTCTTTCTTTCTGTTTGCTTGTTTGTTTGTTTATTGAGACAGGTTTCACTATATAGTTCAGGCTGGGCTTGAACTCAATATGTAGCCCAGGCCAGCCTGGAACTCAGTGCAATTCTCCTGCCTCAGCCTTCGGAATGCTGGGATTACAGGCTTGCACCAACATGCCCAGCTTTGTTGCCTACTTTTCAATGAAGAAACTGAGTCCCAGAGAGGTGAAATAACTTTCTGAAACTTGTTCATACTATAACCCAGAACTTGAACCTGAGTAGACTCATTCTAAGTAGTGGTTTCAACCCTGGCTACATACTAGAATCTCTTGGAGGAGTTTTTAAAAAACAAGTGCTGCCTGAGTCTCACCACAATGGCCTCTGATTGGCTTCAGGTTGTCCTAGAGGCCCAGGTGTTTCTGATGTACAGTCAAGGTTGGCAGTCACTGTTCCTTACCACACACTAGGGTGTAGACTTGTAACTCCTCTGCCAGGACTCTCAAAGTGTGGTCCCCGGAGCAGCTGCTGTAGCATCCATCACCTGAGAGTTTGTTTGACGTGCAGACCTGCTGACTCAGACGCTCTGGGCTGGGGTCCTGTGCTGGGTGTGTTAATAGCCCCTCCAGATACTTCAGACACAGGCTAAAGATTGAAAACTATGTCTCTGGGAAATCGTATCTCCTGGATCCTGGCCCCTTTGAAAACAGTGCCAGTCCTCTCATCCCGTGATCCAGTCTGTCTCCTTCTTTTGAATCTAGGCAAGCCCTGTGACTTTCTTTGACCACTGGAAAGTAACAGGAGTGTTGTTGGGCATGGTGCAGGATCCAGACCTCAAAGAAGCATTTTGAGGTTCAGGAAACTGAACTGATCTGGTTGTTTGGAGGTGAGAAGCCACATGTAAGAGAACCAAAGTGCCCCAGCCAACAGCCAGCACTGCTGGCAGGCACATAAGCAAGACCAGCTTGGCTCTTCCACTGGCATGGTCACCAGTTGAACTTGACCCCGTGTGAGTTCACATAAGACCAGCAGGAGAGCCGCTCAGCACCCTCAAACAGAATCGTGAAGAATTATCAGCTGCTCGGGACTCAGTCACTAAGTATGAGGGTGGTTTGTGATTCAAATTGCAGCTGTGAAATTTACCCATAAACTGTGCCTTAAAGGGAGTTGTTTAACCCTTTTAAAAAAAGGTTTCAAGGGACACTGGGAATGTTGCTGGTCCTGGCTCCAGGTAGGGTGCTAGGTACCTTTTGTTTTGGTCTGGCTTCGTGGTATTTCCCTGTGCAGTCCCACAGCCTCTGCATGTGGAAACTGCCCCATACTTATTTTATGTTCTGTGGCCACCATGTAGAAATTAATAACTTTGAACAAGGGACCCAGCTTTCGCATTTTACATTAGGCTCTTCAAGTTATCTGACCAGCCCTACTCATTTGTGGTTTTCTCATTTATTCCTCAAAAAAAAAAAAAAAATCCCAGGAACTAGAATTTATTATTATCAGCTGGTTTTTTTAGATATGGAAAATGGGGCTCTGAGTAAGGGTGGCAATGAGCCCCTGGGCCAATCCTATGCGAACCACACATAAATCTGGAATTTGGTTATCAGTTTTTGTCACATATGAAGTATGATTGAAAAGCAAAGCGAATGTTTAAATTAAAAATAATTATTACAGTAAAGGAAACACTGCCATTAACCCCCCTCAAAACACTCTGTTGTTTCAAACACTCATCCCATTGCCCTTGCCACTTTCTGAAGCAGCTCTGGAAGTTCTCTTTCATGAGTGTCTTTTAGTTGCACTGTTATGGCTGCTTTGATGCCTTGAATCAACTCAAAATGTTTATCTTCCATGATCATTTTGACTCTGGGGAAGATCCAGAAGTCAGAAGTGCCAGATCTGGGGAATAAAGTGGATGAGGACAGAGAACATGCCATCGTGTTTCTACAAGTCTGCCTATCCATTGGATGGCACTTGGCACAGCATTTACCATATTTTAACACACTTCGTAAAGATTTTCACAAAAGAGGACTTCCAGGACTGCTTCAGAAAGTGAGTATGTTTGAAGGAAGGGAGAGTGTTTTGAAGGTCATTAATGGCAATTGTCTCTTCCTGTAATCAATTTTTTATATCTAAATATTCACCATATATATTGTTCACTCTTTGTACTTCAGGTACATTGTGATTGTGAAAGAGAAATGTTTGCTAACAGTCTGGCAGATCAGCGAAGAATTTTCCAAACATATCAAGGAGAATACACTTGCAGCTATAACCTAGAGTATATTTAAACAATTACAGGAGCAGGCACAGGAAGGGAAGGGGAAGGCCCTGGCCTGGGAAGCTAGACTTACACTAGCCCACAGCCCCTATCTATAGGGTTGTGGCCTACTTCAGGCTGCAGGAGGGCCCTGAAATTGCCCTGATAACTTGTCCTTGACAGTGACCTTGGAAATCAGGTACCTTCATTCTGGGGATACAGCTGAAATCATGCTGGGCACAGACACAAGTTTTTATGGAGCGCTCAATGGCATTTTGAAAAGATAAGATTTTCTTGGACAGGGAATCTAAAAAAGCATGTAAGGAATACTATAAGGAAATGATCAAGAATATGGTCTTACAGAAGAAAATCTGCAAATCAAATTGAGTCACTTAATCTAATAGTTATAAGGTCTCAGCAATGTGCCAAGCACTCTGCCAAGCACCTGACAGGCACCATTTCATTTATACCCTCGAGTATAACCCTGGGGGAGAAGCACTATTATCATCTGTTTTACAGAAAGGAAACAGGCTTAGGAAAGTTAGGTAATTTTCTAGAGGTTACAGAGTTGACAAACCAGAATTCAAATCTGTATCCTGGTTCCCCTTTACCTAGGCTGATGCTTACACCCCACTTCTCAAATTTGAGCAAGCCAAGACTATCCTGGGGATCTTTTTAAGAAGCAGATTTTGACTCAGGAGGTCTGGAGCAGGGCCTGAGATTCTGCATGTCTAATTAATGGCTAAATGATGAGGGTGTCACTGGTCTATGGATCACAACTGAGTAGGAAGGATATAGATACACAGTTCCCCTGCTTTTACTTTATCCTCAAGTTTTCCTACCCTCTCTCTCTCAGTCTGAGTTATTGTACTGGTTTCCATTGCTGTGTAACAAATAGCTCCTCAGACCTGACAGCCTAAAATAATAGCAACACAGTGTCTGAAGAGTCTATGAGTAGCTTAGCTCAGTGGTTCCAGTCCAGGATCTCTCATGAGTTTGCAGTTAGGATGTCAGCTGGGCCTCAAGTCATGTGAAGGCTCCACTGAGCCAAAGACCAATTTCCAAGATGATACATTCAAATGGCTGTTGGCTGAAGGCTGCAGGTTTTTTTTGCGGGGAGGGGTTAAATGTAGGTGGGTATTTCTACAGGGCTGCTGAAGACATAGCAACAGGCTTCCCTCAGAGTGAATGATAAGAGAGGAAGAGAAGGAGAGAGACTATTGTACCTTTCATAGCCTAATCATGGAGGTGGCACACCATTATTTCTGCCCGTGTTTTATTGGCCGCACATACCCACCCTGGTACAATATGAGAAAGGATTCTGCAAAAATGTGCATACTAGGAAGTGAGGATTATTGGGAAGTCCTTGTGGATTCTGGCTACCACAGTTTTCTGAAGAAAAGTCAGTCCAATCAGGTGGCTACTCTACTCAAAACTGTGTCATTTCTCATCACAGTTAGCGTAACAGTTCCCATTTCACACTACAAGATCTAGTCCCTGACCATTCCCTCACCTCCTCTCCCAGTCACCCTGGCTCACTTTCCTCATCCACCCTGACCCTCTTGCTGGTCTTCTATATCACTCACCTCTGCAGACCTTTGTCCATGCTTTGTCTCTTGGCCCAGAATGAACTTCCTTCAGGTCTCTCCTCAACACTATCTCAGGGAGGCCTTCCCTGACCATCTCACCACCTAAAATAATTCCCTCTGCTACCCTCTAGACCTCTCACTTAATGTATCTAGTCTTAAGTGCTAGATAATTATTCAGCAAGGAGTATAACTGCTTGGCCCATTGGTAGTGGGTCTGGCCATGTAACTTGCTTTGGCCAGTGGGATGTCTATGGGAGAGTCACGTGCCATCCCCAGTGTAGGCCTTGAGATGTGTCATGTGTGTTTTTGCTCACTGCAGCCTCTGCCATCCCAACAACATGCCACTGGCAGCCTGCTGAGCTCAGAAGAATGACAGCCCTGCAAATACATCCAAACAGAATCCAACAGCCTGGAGCCACATATAGCAGAGCCCAGATTAGATGAGTTGTAATCTCTTCTGTGGACACGTGAGATAAAAAATGAAGTTGTAAGTTTTGGGGTAGTTTATTAAGTGACATTATCATAACCATAGCTCTTTAGGGCACTTTTGAGGTGTGACGGTGCTTGGCTTTAAACCCAGGGCCTGGAGTCTGCTAAACATGCACTCTACCACTGAGTGCACCCCCACAGTCCCTGACCCATACACTTCTTGGCATTATATTATCTGTTTATTTATTGTATCTGTTTCTAGTCTATTACAAGAATGTAAGTAGGGATTTTGTCTTATTCTCTGAAGTATACCCAGTATTGAGAACAAGGCTGGCCTGTCTGCGACATAGCAGATACTAAATACATATTAGTGCATGAATATTAGTAAACGAACTCATCTAATTATATGGCCTGCTGGCTTAACCATTCTACCACATTGCCTTCAAAATTAGCTGGAAGAAATGCAAAGTAATTGTCTTTAATAAATTGCAAAATAAAAAAGTAATTCTCTTAAATGAGAGTTTTAGGCGGCATATTGTTGACCAGGAAAGTGTGACTCACACCAAGCTGTTTGCTACTTACTGTCTGTGGGTCATATACCATCTGTCCTCACCTGGGCTCTATCAGAAGTCAGCCAGAAACTACAACCAAACCCAGGGTGAGAATGGAAGTGCTCCTTTAGATGACACTGGCTCACCTGGTTGGGCAGCTGTCCCCAGAGGGAAGAGGACCAGAGAGAGGGCTAAAAAACACACACAAAGGGAGGAAATGCTCCCCATATGCCTCCTGGAACAGCTGCATTGGGGGATGCCCTCTCTGGAAGGACACAAGAGGAAGTTTGGGAAGCTGTAACGCAGGCAACAAGAATACAGAAGCCAAATAGCCAAGAGAAAATGGAAGGAAAGAAGATTTCTGGACCTCAAATAACTGATTGTTGGGTTTTTAAGAGGAAGTAAAAAGGGAGATCAACTCCTAAAGATTTCTGCAGTCCTAAAGATTTCAGCCTGAGGGATAACTTTTGGGTTGGAGGATTTTGAATGAGAAATGTTGGTCTGTGTTGGTAGTAGGCTTCCTTTAAACAAAGATGTTCAGAATGGATCTATGTGGAAAGCTCCCTTCAATGTGAAACAAAATGGCTATCTAGGGTGGGCACATATTCACAAAAAAATACATCTTATATTTATATACAGCACATGATATAATAAATATACATAAATGTACATATACACAAAGGAAAAGCATGGAGAGAACACACACACACACACACACACACACACACACACAACCTCTTAGTGGTGATTCCACCTGAGGAAGGTTGGTGTAGGCCAGGAATGGAGATGGTCATGTTACTTTATAATGCTCCTGTACAGCTTGCTTTTTCTTTACCATGAGTAGCTGCTCTTACCCCTCAAAAATATCAGTGAAGAACTTTTCTCACACTAGTGGCCCTTTTTTGTCCTTAGCAAACAGACCTGCTGACCCTTGCCTGAGGTGGTCAAGTGTGGCTGCAAATTAGCAACGAGATGCCAGGGACGAGACCCCTCCCTCGCTCACTCTGACTCAGGAACTGGCTGGTAGCAGCTCGGTAATGGTGCTGCTGGTGCCAGGTCTCCGCTTGCCCTGTTCTTCTAGGGACATCACTGTTCATTTTCAGCAAAGGCACTGGCATAACTCATGCTGCTGAAGAGCATGGTCTGCAGCTATGCCCAGTAATGCTAGCAGCACCATGGTCTTGAAAAGAACACATTTGTCCTGCTTCTCTGCTGCACTGATCTGCTAGCGGCCCCATTTTTCCCTTTCCCACATCAAGCAATACTCCAATAGCACACATAACATTGACAGAGAAACACTGCTCTTCCCATTTGATCTTTTACACCTCTTTCATGTGTTAGGAAACAGAACCTCCAGTGCTTTTCTAATAGGAAGGACCCTGATCTGTAACTATGTCCATACCAGTACCATTCATTTTTGCAACCACAGTTTACAGAACATCATCTTGCACGCTGCCGTGTTCAAATACATCTTGACCTTCACAAAAGTTGAGAAGCTATACTGGGCAGCTATTACTATTCTCAATGAAAAAAGAAACTGATTGTCGGGCATGGAATCTACAGCTGTAATCCCAGCATTTAAGAGACGGAGGCAGGAAGATCATGGTGAATGTGAGGCCAGCTGTGTGTACCTAGTAAGTTCAAGACCAGTCTGGGCTACACAGAAAGACCCTGTCAAAAAAAAAAAAAAAAAAAAAAAAAAAAAAAAAAAAAAAAAAAAAAAAAAAAAAAAAAAAAAACAAGAGAAAAAAAAAAAAAAAAAAAAAAAAAAAAAAAAAAAGAAAAGAAAAGAAAAAGAAATTGAGACTCAGGTTTAGTGATTTGTCTTGGATCATCCAGTTGGTAGGCAGAAAAGTCAATGGAAAACATGAGTGCATATCAACTGTGGTTGTATGTTACAGTCACCTGGCAGCTTTTAAAACACACTCATCTTCTGTTCCTACATAGCTAATTGAACAAGAATCTCAGGGGAATGAGGCTCTGGATATCAAAAAGTAGAAACTTTCCATGGATGACTTTGTTACACAGTAAACCATGACACCACTGCAATCCATGGGTAAAAATAAGCCAATCTTATTCAAAACTGCCATGTGCTTACTCATCAGCAGGTTTAAAAACTGAAGTGGGTGCTATGGTGCACACCTGTGATCCTAACATTTGGGAGGCTGTGGCAGGAGGATCGCATGTTCAAGGCCAGCCCAGAATACACAGTGAGGTCTTGTCTCAAAAAATACATACAAACAAACAAAAACAAATTGAAAAACCAAAACACAAGCTTTCATTTTTTTTGTTTTTGTTGTTCGGGCTCTACATGGAATTCATCTCAGAAACAAAAAGGATGGGACTGCCTAGATACCTAGACACAAAGGAGAACTTTAAGTGTATCAGGTCAAGGGAAAGAAGTCACACTTGAAGCCTACATACTTTACGTCTGCTTTTATATGATGTTTGAGAAAAGGCAAAGACCAGTAATTTCCAAGGAGAAGTTGGTGAGACTGACGGCAGACAGATCACAAAAGGAAAGCGTGAGGGGAAGCACTGGGGGATGATATAAATGTTCTATATCCTGAGAGAGGAGACGATTAGGCCGTTACATTTGTCAGATTGCAGAATCCTGATGCTGGAAAGGGTAAATCTTACAATATGCAATGTGTTACTTAATTAACCTGATTAAAACACATGCACCCACACACACACACTAAGATACCAGGATACACTCCGAAAATGGCTAGAAATAAAAGAACAAACTAAGTGCAGTGGAAAGAGCCTGTAATCCCAGTAACTTAGGTGATAAACAAGTGGCTTGACCTCAGGAGTTGCAGGCCAGCCTGGCAACACAGCAAGATTTTCTTTCTTAAAATAAGCTCATAGCAAGTGTTGTTGAGGACATGGAGCAACTGGAACTCTTCTACACTGCTGCCAGGAATGAAAAAAAAAAAAAAACTTTTTAAAAGAGAGATGAGGTTCTGAAGACAATCAGCACTGGGTTTGAACTGTAGCTCTGTCCTTGGTACTGGGTGAAGCTGGGCAGGTAACACCCGGCTTGTGGGCTGTAGTGTGTTCATCTACACACAAGGTAATCTATATATATTGGTCTACTCTACAGGACTGGCATAAGGCGGAAAGGACATGGTGCCCGTAATGTGCTTAGTGCAGTGACTGGCATACAGCAAATGAACCAAAATACTAGATTTTGCTATTCTTAATGTTCTCATTCTTGTCATAGCTGTCTCTGGGGTCCCTGCAGTATAACAGTGTGTTTCTATATAGAGCCCAGATTTATCCTAGCAAGGCTCTCAGTGCACCTTTGCCTGTGGAAGAAGGAAGCCATGTGGTGGCAGCAGCCATCCTGATGCACATCCCTCTCCCCTGAGCATAGAATGTTTGCATCTCCAGTCTGACAGCAGGGTGTCTATGTTGTTGAGAAATTCAGGGATTCACTCCTCTTGTTCAGCGGGACTTATACAGGTAGGCTCAAATCCTTCATAGATCATGAGATTTCCCAGGCCTTACAAAATGTTCAAGACCAAATTCAAATACAGCATGTGGGTTTCAAAAACATGTCTGAGGCAGCCTACAGGAAAGACTTATTTGGATTTGAGTTTTCTGGTTGGGAAGGTAGCGAAAATGTATTGAAACCGTATTAGTAAGTCAACAAATAACAAAGAGGAGACCATTGAGAAGATAAATATTTCCATATAGAATTCCCACTAGTGAGTCCCAGGCAGAGATGGTCTGATCTACTCTTCAGAAGCCCTTGAAAGGACTGGGCACCAACAAAGGGGAACTGGTGGTAACTCGATGCGGTGGCCTGTTTTTAGCATTCCTTTTGCACAATACCATGTCTGACTTTTGCAGGCAGTCTGCCCACCTGCCAGGAGATTTCAGCAGTCGGAAGGAAATTCCATCTTTCCTGTCTGATACCCAGATGACCCTTGAGCTGATGCTCTCGTGTCAGGCCTGTGTGTGGGGTTATGATTTCCCACAGCAGACTTGATTTCCTCACATTACAAGGCTTGGTGAAGAGCTGCTTCACAAAGGCCAATGATGTAACGAATACACATCTCTCCAGTATCATCTCAGGGGGATTTGCCAGAGCAGCTGTTGAGGTCAAGGGTCCTGATGCATAAGCAGCTCCCCACAAAAGCCCACGCTTAAGCGCCTGCATAAACTGCAGAGGAAGCTTTGTAAAACAAAACAGTCAGTCTGCTCTTCTTCATTCTCGGAAGCCTGCACTAGGGAGGTCATGGAAGGAACTCAGTCACTCATTTAAAAGATTCTACGCATGTACTACAAGTCCGACACTATTCTAGGGACTGAAGCTACAAAGTTCAACTACCTCTGCTCTCTCGACAAACAAAGGAATACGTCGTAGTATGTCAAGTAGGTGACAAGTAATGGGAAGAAACTAAAGCAGAGTAAGAAGAGGATGGAAGAGATGATGGTGCTGGTTTAGGTGACCAGGAGGGACCCTGCAGAAGAACCCGAAGAAGTGAGGGAAGGCACCATGACCGATCGGTTGCAGGTGCAAAGAACAAAGAGAAGGTGAAAGGCCCTGAGTCAGGAGCTTGTTTGGTGTCACTGAGGATTTGCAAAGAGGCCTTTTGTTAGTCTTTAAACAGATGCCCTATTAAGGAAAACAGAAGCAATGGCAGTAACAATTATAGCTAATGTTGTAGATTTACTCTGTGCCTGGCACTGTGCCGAGCCCTTAACAACAAACTTTAATATATATTATTGATTCGATCTTTATAGGAAGGAACTATTATTATTCCCATCTTAGGGACAGGAAACCATGCTTCAGAAGTTGAATAACCTGCCCAAGGGTGTCAATAACTTGACCCGCTGGGATTCAAACAGGCCCGTCTGTCATGAGAAAGCCATGTTATTCATGCGGGGCCATGGGCAGGTTTTACATGGAAAGAAAGCAGGTCTTTCCAGGCAGCTATGACTTCAAGAACAGGACAGTTAAGGCTACTGATGAGGACCCAGAGTGACGTCTCCCCTCCACACAGTGTTATGCCCAGTGGCCAAGCCAGCTACCCGCCATGGAGAATACTTCTCCATGCAGGACTTTCTGTTTCTGGGTTGGAATTTCTGCTTTCTTCAGAAAAATATGAGAGGAACAAGACCTTTTCTGTGTGTTCTCTGCAGAACCTTTCTGTAATCGCTGGGTTTTCATCCTGAGCTGTGTTCCTCATCCATTTTCTACCTAGCAGTGTAGGTCAGGGCTTTTCTAAACAAACAAGAGTGGGCTTTCAGGAAAAAATGAAGCTAAATCAAATCCACTTGAACTTCCATCACTTTTATTTAGGGTCCTTGGAATGCTCTGTCAGCTGAGCCAGGGCATATTCTCTGAGGGGGACAGCAAGCTGCTCTCCAAGGGACTTAAGGTCTGAAATCTCTCCTCTCATCCACTCATTTTTTTTTTTTTTTTTGGTGCTAGGGATTGAACCCAGGCCCTTGAGCTACGTACCTACATTTTTTTTTTTTTAATTTTTGAGACAAAAGTCTCACGAAGTCACTAAATTGCCCATGCTGTGCTCAAACTTGTGACTCTCCTGCCTCAGCCTCCCAGCATCCTCCCACACGTCCTACAGGCATGTGTCACTGTACCCAGTTTGTTATTTCTTATTTCTTTTCAGTGAAGACCAGTAAGAGTCCTAACAAGAGGCAAAATAATCACACTGCTTCACAACTTAAAATATTATTTGAGCAGAAGCACATTTTTTTAAGGCAGAGGTGTCACTATATTACCTAAGCTGGCCTCGAATTCCTAGGCTCAAGAGATCTTCTTGCCTCAGCCTTCTGGGTAACTGCAATATTGTTATGATGTGTATCTAGACTTGTGTGATCACAGATGGGGCTGTTCCAGAAGTGTCTGGATATATTTGTTTTTCTTTTCTTTTCTTTTTTTTTTTACGAAATCAGTCCACTGATTGGCTTGGCATAGTTCTGGGTGTGAGTGAGAATATAAAAGGACAGAAAGAAGCTGCTACTGCCAGTTGTCACTTGTAGCTTCTGCCTTCTGCTTGTTATGAACTGTTTCTCCTCTTCCATGCCACCCTGCCTTGGAATCAGCTGACTATTAACCTGAGCTAACTGTGAGCTATAAAGTGTGAGCTAAAGAAACCTCTCCTCCTTTAACTTTGGGTGTCGGGTATTTTGTCTCAGAAATGAGAAAAGTAACTAAGACACATACAAACATACATACATACATAGCTAAAGCAAAACCCAAACACGCTGTTAGGAAGGCTATAAACATAAAACAAGACAATTGTGCCATTTTAAAATGAACTGAGCACAGTAACAATTGGATTACAACAAAACAATGAATGCTTTCTGCATATTGCTTCAAAATTTTGATATTTAGACACACACACACACACAAACATAAAGTCCTAAATTTAACTAAAGAAGTGTGGAATGCCAGGCATGCTGGTGCACACCTGTAATCCCAGTACTTGGGAGGCTGAGGCAGGAGGATTGGAGTGAATTTGAGGCCATCCGGGGCTGCTTAGTGAGTTCAAGGCCAGTGAGACCCTGCCTCAAAAAACAAAAACAAAATGGAAAAATTACCATGGTTGAGTGTAAGTTTCCAAGTTTATAAATAGCTTTTATTTCTTTGTAAAAATAATATACATTCTTTGTAAGATACTTGAAAATTAGAAAAAGAAACAAAAATATTATACCTAATCTACTGAACAACCACAAAAGCATTTTATGTATTTCCTTCTAATTTACCTTCTACAGATGGTTTTCAATTTTTATATAATAATAAACCATCTGCATATAACAGTTTATCCTTTTTTCACTTAGCACACTATGGGCAATCTCTATCTTATTTTCATGCCATATTATTTTTCATGTTTAAATAAGATTCCATTAAGTAAATGTTCAATATCTCTTTCTCCATGACTGTATTATTGGACATTGTTTACACATCTTACGTAACTTAAAAGGTCCTGCACAGCTGCTCAGGCAGAAACTGCCCATTCTGGATTAGACAGTGACGCTTCCAGATCCTGTCACAGGAACACGTGCCACTGTCTAATCAGCCTCCAGCTATCTGCAGAGGTTTGTACACCTACAGGCTAGGGGCTGCCAAAGCCATTGGGTTAGAAGAAGAAACATGTAACAAATGGCTACCCAACCACCAATTTCCAGGTTTCTCAAAGCGTGAGAAGTCTGCAGTATGATTTTGAGAGGTGTCTCCCAAGGGTTGTGCAGTGCACGACCCATACAACGGAACCTAATGGCCCTCCCTTCTCACACTCTTGAGCGTGGTTCCCTGGTGATCCCGACATGCCTTGTGTTCGTTCTTCCTCTCTCCACTGAGTCCTCAATACTTACTGTTATGGCACACTGACATGCACTTCCGGGAAGCAATCAGGCAAACAGATTTAGAGGGTAATCGTACAATGTTACTTACTCTTCAAGCCATCAATTCCACTGCCAGCAATTATTATTGCAGAAAAAAAATCAGACATGTCCGCAGACATAAGAACAGGATTTTTTCATAAAAGTGTTTATATAGCAGAGAAAACTAGAAGAACCAGCTGCTTACAGGTGAATCAGCTCTACTTTAGCATGTTCACAGGAACACGCGTAGGTATACCACAAACCATTCAACCAGTGAGACCTATGTGTCCTGAAAAAGAAATATTCCCAACACATCATGAAGGGGGTGAGCAGGTGTACACTGCCTATCATGACTGACTTTGTAAAAAATAAAGCTTCCTGTGTCATAGGACAAATTCTAGAAGGATGAGGATTAATAGGTGATTTGTATCATTTACTTTTTCACAATTTGTATGTATTACTTGCACCAAAAAATAGGCATGTATTAGAAAAGTATGCTCCTGGGGAAGACTTCCCTCTCTAGTCATGCCAGGCTCCAGCTCATAGGCTGCAGTTTCGCCCTCAGCTAAACTGGGATGGTTACTCTGCAATGATGGACCCAGATCCCCCCACCCACCCAGTGCTGTGGATTGAACCCAGCACTTTGACACTGAGCTACATCCCCACCTCTTTTGCTGTTGAGATAGCATCTTACTAAGTTGCCCAGGCTTAACTCAAACTTCTGATCCTCCTGCCTCAGCCTCCCAGAATGCTGGAATTACCATGCAGATTCCGATTTTTATTTTGGACCAAGATCCTCCTTCATGCTTAGGAAACAAATCTGGGTTTTCTGTTTGTTTGTTTGTTTGTTTTTGTTTTGTTTTGTTTTAACTGAGGATTACATTGTCAGGACTCTACATTGTAAGCAACAGAAATCCATCCTGAAGCGGATTCACTGGTTCGCTGGGTCCAAGTGCTCAACAGTGTTCTCAGGGCCATCTTGGTTCTGCTGGCCACTCCTCTGGCAGGCTCCTCAGAGTGGTGAGTGGTCCCCAATAGCCTGGTGTCTGGGTGACCCCAATGTAGAGAGAGCTGCTCCTTCTCAGCCACTTCAGGTCCCCAGGTTGTCATGAACTGAACTCCGTGGCCCATATCCCAGTGGACCTGAGTGAGGCCCATTTCACTCATACTTTTCACACTTACTCTGTTTACAACAAGCTCTTTCTCCTTTGGGGGCCCCTGATTCACCCCAGGTCAGTTCAAGTAGACAAAGATATAAACAAGTAAAATTCTCACTGTTTCCTACAAGTGGAGATCAAAATTCCATAATTGTATTCCATTGTTTTATTTAAATTTTGTAATTTTGCAAGGCCACAGAGGAGCTGCTGCAATAACCTCCCACAGTATTGTTCATCAAATAGCGGGTGACTTATGGCTTTTGTGACTCTTGGTTGTCACCATGCTTGGTGGGAGAGTTGACAGCTGAGAGAAAGCGTGGATTGCTAATACTCTCCACCAGGTGTCTGGGCTGAGTTAGAAAAAAATGAAACACATGAGGAGAAGGAATAAAACTCCAGGTGCTTGTTTAGATAGAGTAAATATCCCATGGACTTATCTAGTCTCAGCCTCTTCAACTGTTCAGGAAATTTCAATTATCATCACCCATTAAGAACCTCATTTGAAATTCACAAGAGCAGGGTTCTCTTGATCAGTGTCTACCAGTGGCCTCTGGAATCTCATATACTGGAGCATGCAACTCTTCACTGTGCACAAAAAAACAGACATGTCGTAGAAAAGTTTGCTCCTGGGGAAGCCTTCCCTCACTTCGGGAAGGAGCGTTTTCAGATGGCCACATTTCGCCCACAGGATTCAAATGGATTTTAGAAAAACCATGCAGTTTTGCATCTTGAAGCAGTCTGGCTTTCCAACCACTACTAGCCTGAGAGAAGGAAGACCAGAATGCGCGGCCACTCCCGCAGAAGTGCTCAGTGTCTTGTAAGAAATACCAGGGACCTGTTTACAGGGCTAATTATAAAGCATAGCTCCCAAGGATGCTTTACTGGGAATAGCGCTTCGCCTCATGTGACTCTTCTGTTAATGCGGTTGGTTAAAATACAATTTTTAATGGGCTGCCTGGTTAGTTTTGTGACAGACGAGTGAAGATGCCAGACTTCTGGGTTTTTAAAGTTTCACGGCAAGAAGAGTAATCAGTCTTTAAAAGTAAGCCCTGGCACCTGCTACACATGGATAAAGCCTGAGGACATAAGGCAGAGTGATGTAAGCCAGTTACCAAAGGACAGATACAGCAGGATTCCACTTACGTGAGGTCAAGTTCATGGAGACACAGAGATGGGTGGAGGTTTCCAGGGACTGGGACTGAGGGAGACGGGGATAGGGAGGGTTAGGGTTGAATGGGGAGGAGCAGAAAGATGAAAAGTCTTGGAGATGGACGGTGGAGACGGTTATACCACACAGCACTGCAGATGGAACCGTGGGGGTGCTGACACGTTTCCAGTCCTTTGTATTTGCCATTTTGAGACAGGGTCTTGTTAGGTTACCCACGCTGGTCTCAAACTCGTGATCCTTCTGCCTCAGCCTCCTAGAGTGACTGGATAATGGGCATGTGCCACCACACCTGGCTGAGATTTTAGACTTTTATTTGAATGTGATTTGCAAATATCTTTTCATGTTGTGAGTTGTCTTTTACTCACGTGATATTTTTTGAAGCACAAGGGGTTTTAATTTTGATAATGTCTCATTTATTCTTTTTCTTTTGTCATTTGTTCTCTTTGCTACAGAAACTTGCTTAATCCAAAGTCATGGAAAGTATACATCCATGTCTTAAGATTTTTAGTTTTAGCACTTTCATTTAGGTTTTTAATTTTGAGTTAATTTTTCTAGATGGTATGAAGTAGGGGTCTAACTTCAATTTTTTGCATTGTAGATATCTAGTTGTCCTGGAACCATTTGTTGAAAACAATAGTCTTTCCTCATTAAACAGTTTGGCACCTTTGTTGAAAAATCAATTGCCTACAGATATAAGATTTTATTTCTGGCTGGGCTTGGTGGCCCATGCCTGTAATCCCAGCACTCAGGAGGCTGAGGCAGGAAGATTGCTGTGTGTTCGACACCAGCCTGGGCTACATAGTGAGTTCCAGGTCAGTTTCAACTACATAGTGAGACCCTGCCTCAAAAAACCAAAAAAAAAAAAAAAAAAAAAAAAAAAAAAAAAAAAAAAAAGTTTATTTCTGGTCTCTCAGTTCTATTCCATTGATTTTTATGTTTCTCCTTATACTAGTACCACACTGTGTTGGTGAATATAGCTTTGTACTTAAGTTTTGAAATAGGGAAATATAGGGCCAGGGATTTAGCTCAGTGGTGCCACCACCTTCCTCGAAAGCACAAGGTCCCGAGTTTGATCCCCAGTACCAAAAAAAAAAGGCGGGGGGGGGGAATGATGAGTCCTCCAATTTTATTGTGCTTTTTAATGATCATTTTGACTATTTTGCATTTTCTTCTGAATTTTTGGATCAGCTTGTGAATTTGTTTTAAAAGTCCACCTGGGATTTTGACAGGATCTGTGTCTAATCTATAGATCATTTTGGGGAGAAGTGGCATCTTTAGTGAACGTGGAATGCCTTTCCATTCAATAAAGTCTTCTTTAATTTCTTTCCATGATGTTTTGCAGTTTTCAGTGTACAATTTACACTTTTGTTAAATTTATTCCAAAGCACTTTATTCTTTTTGGCTGTTGCCAATGGAATTATCTTTTAATTTCATATTCAGATTGTTCACTGCTAAGTATATAGAAATTCAATTGATTGTTTTGTATGTTGATTTTGTATCCTGAAACCTTGCTGAACTCACTCATAAGTTCTAATAGGCAGGCCTGGGGGTTTAGCTCAGTGGCACCGCACCTGCCTGCTAAGCGAAAGGTCCTGAGTTCGATTCCCAGGGGGGAAAAAGTTTTAATAGGCTTTTTAAAAAAGTGAAATCCTTGGGATTCCAGGCATGACTTAATGTCATCTAGAGAGAGTTTTACTTCTTCCTTTCCAATCCAAGTATCTTTCATTTCCTATTTCTTAACAATTTCCCTGACTAGAACCTCCACTACCATTTTAAGGTAAAGAGGTGAGAGAGGACATCTTCCTCTTGCTCTTAATATTCTGGGGAAACCACCTTGTCTTTCACCATCAAATAGGATATTAGCTGTGATTTTCATAGATGACCCTTGATCAAGCACAGGAAGTCCCCACCCATTTCCAGTCTGAGGAATGTTTTTATCATGAAGAACATACTGAATTGTGTCAAATACTTTTATCTGTACCACTGAGACAATTGCATGGTTTAAGTTAATTTGTAATTAAATAAAATCATACAATATTTGCCTCTTAAAAAATATGTTCGGGGCTAAAATATCCCTAGCTCTTTTCAGCTATCCCAAAGTACCAATATTGTCATGTTGTTTCCTTTCAAATATTTTCCTGTAGCCAACATGGAGGACAATAAAGGACAATAAAGGCAAACTCACTGAAGGTCAGAAGTGTAAGAGGAGAGAAACTACTATACCCTTGCACTTCCCCTGGGGATAAATAGCAGTGATTGATATTCTAAATAGGTATCTATCACCTGGCTGGGGGGCCACGGTCTTAACCCAGCCTTCTAGGAAATATCCCCGACCCCCACCCTTACTGAAAATCCTTGTACGCTGGCTACATGACTCCCCCATTGGATCCCCATTTAATCAATATTACTTGGGTGACTGTACTTGTAATCTTATTGGTTGGTCATGGTTTTGCCCTACCTCATGCCCACCTTGTAATTTTCCATTGGGTCTTATAGTCCCACTTTGGATCCACCTCACCACATGGCTTGGCTGTATAAAACATCTTTGAAAAGTGGGGTGGGTGGGCAATCCACTTTCCAGTCCCCCTTCTGTCCCTCTTAGACAGAAGCTTTCTTTCCCTCAATTTTTTCCTACTCTTAAAAAAAAAGTCCTTCTGGATATGTGTAGATACACGTGCTGAAATATACAATATGACTTAATAAAAACAATAAAATATACACAAGCTATTTCCACCCCCTGGGATGCCTCTGGCAACCCAGTGCCCACATTTCCTTCAAGACTGAGATCCCCTCCTGTTTTTCTATAGTACCATTTAGGGTCATCCTATCAGCCATCTTTTCCTTCTAGTGACCTTAGGACCTTTCTTCTTCTCTTGGTCCCCCTCAGTTATAATTTTAGCACTGGAGAGGTTTGGATTTGAACACCTGAAACTTTCATACAGTAAACATTGACCACATCTGTGCTCTGAGGAACACTTCTAGCTGTTGTATGGCTCTTAGTTACTTTCTGTGTCGATGAGACAAAATACCCGACACTTGAAGTTAAAAGAGGAAAGGTTTATGTTAGATCACAGCTTTTAGAGGTTTCAGTCTATAGTCAGCTGATTCTAAGGCAAGGCGGCATGGCAGAGGGGCATCACAGCAGAGAAATGGCTCATGGAGTGGCAGGGCAGCCAGAATGCAGCAAGCTGCAAGTAGCCAGCCCGCTTTCTTTCTGCCCCTGAATATTTCATGCTACAAGCCTATTGATTGGTGTCACCCACAGCCAGGGTGGAGTTTCCATTATCCACACCCAGAGCTATGATAAAACAATTTAGTTATCACACACGCTTAATCCCAGTATTATACACCCATGATCCAGCCACCTCCCCACAGTTCTACCTATGAGCACACGAGGCTTTGGGGGGAATCTAGACACAAACCAGTGATGATGGTATATAGCCATAGTTGCTTTTCGAGCTATTATGACATCTTTTTATACCACAGTGTTTGTTGGTATGATGAGCTGAATTCATCTGTTTACAGATTGCTTTTCATACTGAGCCTGTGGGAAGCACTGGGAATGGGCTCCGAAGCCCCTTGCATGTGGAAGGATGGGGACAGGAGGACCTTTACACTTAAGACAGAACAGTTCCCCTCATTCTTTTGCACATCAATTACATACTGAGCTTCTGGGACGGTCCCACTAATGGAAAAATGGTTGGAAGTTGCATTTAATGGCATTGATAATTCAAGATAAGTTCTGGTGGAAATTCTAAACCACTCTGTAAGAACTAGGTTACAGACAATCCCGTATCTGAGGTCTGGATGTGAGCTACTGTATCCTGTCAAATTCACTGGACGGTTTTCCCATGGGCCTTCCATGTCACAGCAACTCCCCATCAAGCCAAAGGCCACACTTACACATGACTCTTACCAGATAGCCTCTCCAGAAGGACTGGATGATAACTGCTGCTTCCTCTTCTGTCAGTAGGAGGGAGAGCGGGATTGCTGGCCGGGGGCTGAAAAGCGACAAAATGATCATAAGTTAATGTGATCCCATGATTCAACCCCCGCAATTCCTCTGATAAAATAACAGTCTCTCTAATCAGGAGCCTCATCCAGCCCCATTTTTAGAGAGCAACAATGTCAATTTTGAAAGAAAAGTGCATTTTGGAGTTAGCATTTTATACTAACATTTAGGATTCTTTTTAAAATCCAACATAATATCAAATCACCATTCGTCTTCTCTTCTGTTGAAGGATTCAGATTGCTCATCAGTCCTGCAGGTACAACATATATGTGAGCCACACACAACTATGTGGACGAAGTGCCTGACTCAGAGGAAACTCAGCTGTTATGGTCTACATTAGCACCGAGGTCATAAAGGGCTCTTCCTCCCACTTTCCACTACAAGGAAATTTATCAGTTTATCTTTTCCCAAAAAGTGAAATACTAAAATTTATGTCCAATTAGTGAGCATTTTAGGTTAATGTAGTTTAAGTTCAAGCCTATTTTTAAGTTCTGCTCTTACATCTTATTAAGCAACAAAACATCTCGGTGCTGGGTCAGTTGACAGTGTTCTTATGGGACTTTTAGATGATGAGGAGGTTATAAAAAATTATAGCTACATTAAAATTATGATTACATGCTTTTTCTTCTCTCTAGAAGTTTAATGGAGCCATGAACAACTGGCAAGGTCTTATAAGTCTGTATTAATCCTGATCCTTTATGTGCACCCAGAGCAAACCACAGCTACCTCCAAAAAGCAGGGCAAAAGACTTCTCAGACTACAAAGGAGGGAATCCCTTTGAGAGGATGTGGATCATGCGGAGGCTGCTCCCAGAACAGGAACCCCAAAATTGACTCTGAAAGTGTGAGATTCCCAAGTGCCCCTGGGCCCAGAGTTCTCCCTAATGACAGCTACAGCTGGCAGTAACTCTCTGTGTGCAGAGAGGCTGACTAACCTGCCCACAGTCACACAGCCTGTAGGGGACCTTGGCAGGATCAGGTCCAGGCTTCCCTCACAATAGCATGCGGACGCCCTCAAGGCAACCAGGAAAACCCTTGTGGATACACAGCCTGAAGCAGACTGCCAAGGCGACTGGCAGCAGCACATGACTCTCCAGGATCTGGGGGTTTTACTTTCCTCCTTTGACTTAAAAAAAAAAAAAGAAAGAAAGAAATGAAAGAACCTCAATACGCTATATGTGTGAATGAATGAATATGCTTTTGAATTATTCCAGAATCAAAGAAATCAAAGCCAGGAAGCACACAGGGTTATCAAGACAGTCTCTTAGTGTTGATGCCAGCTCTGGTTTTCTGGCCGGACAGGTCCTTTCTAAGAGGCGAGTGAAGGGGAATCTTCCATTACTCTGCAGAGATAATTACACCCTCAAAATGATAGCATTGTTAGAACCCTGCCTTAATGTTCAGTTTCCATTTTTATTCACATAATGTGGTGGATTTTCTTGGGGGTGCTGTTTCTGGGTTTGCCTCTCTTGCCTTATTAACAATCTGTTTTCTGGGCTCAGACAGAGCAATCTTCTTCAGCTGTAGTCCTGCTGTGGGAACCGCCTAACGTCTCTCCTCGTCATTGTTTCATTGTCCATTTTCTCTAAGTCTCAGTGATGTGATCCCAACACATCAATTCCTGAAGTGATTTCCCCTCACTATTAAAATGCAGCAGCAGCTTCTAGCGAGACCTTGGTGTTTCTGAGACCCTGATATTCTGGCCGTGAGTTTAGGAGAATAATGCCACAGTTCATTAACATAGCTGATGTTACTGAGTGCTTTCTGGACACCCCTCCACCAGCTTGCACCTTTGTGCTGCAGCCAGGCTGGGCCTTTTCATTTCAAGGCCTTTGCAAAGGTGCTTTCCTTGCCTTTGAACCCAAACCTTGTGCTGGAAGCAAGTGTCACCTGCGCAGTTACACAGATTGCTCTCTGCCCCAGGGCACTCAGCAGAGGGGCTGAGTGCTTTACACCCCAGCCCTTCCCCTGCTCCCTCAGCCTTGCCCTAAAATACAGACACTTATTTGCTGGAATGCACCATCAGGCTGGTGGAGACCTGACACCGCTTTCTCCTAATTCACTCTTACTCCTCTTCTGATCTCCATTAAAATGTTTTTGTAAAACATCTTCTGAATAGGTCAGGGGCCAATTTTTGCAATTTTTCTTCCTACTTTTCTTCCTAGTCTTTGGTCCAATTTGGAGATATAAACCCATGTGACTATCTAATTAATGCCTAAATCTTTTCCTGGACCAAAAGCTCCATGAGGGCAGAGACGGGCCCTGGGTTTGCTCCTCTTGGTACAGCAAGCACCTAGGACAATTCCAGATTCCAGCGCATAAATACTTGAGTAATGAGCAGCTGTCTCCTTCCCTGGAGGAGTACTAGGCATGATTTCATCAAATCCTCACAACAGGAAAAATGGGCCATTGTTATCTTCTCTTTGGGGTTGAAAACTCTGAGGCACAGAGGGGTAAAGGGAGTCATTCAGGGTCAACTATTTCTTGCTGAGACTGCAAACTCCCAGGAAACAGGGAAGGGGCCAGCTCACAGGCTCAAGAACATGGACGTCAAGGTCTAGCAACTGGTGGGTGCTAAATAGATGAAAACACAATAATTTGCCTAGATGGAAAGAAAGGGTGTGTGCCATAATCACAGAAAATGTCCTCTTTATTGGCCTGTACAGTATCCACCTGGCAGGTCCTCCTTGTCTGAGCCACTACAGGACAGCCCTATGTCAGGACACTGAAAAGAGTGGGTCTGTCATTTGCCTCTGGGGACACATTTGGTGAAGTTTTTCTTTTCAACTGCAATTTTCCTGCCTTAACTACGTTTTTGACTGCAGATATCATGATGTGCTCAGAGGAACAGTATTTCTGCCTGGGAATAGCAGAGGAAAGGAGACTGTGACTCTGAGGACACAAGGCTGGCCGAGCCCAACAAAAGGCTTTGGCCAGCAATGAAACCCTGAACCACGTTGTATCACAATGACATCCTCAAAAAGCAAAATGAGTTTCCTAATAGGCCTTCGAGGCAGTCATACGAGGCCACCTTTAGTGACATGCTTTCATGGCTAAATAATGCAGTGCTGTCTAGTTGGCAAACAAGAATAAGTATGAGAAAGCCAGTGAATATCAGGCTAAGTGGGCTTAGTCTTCAGAGAATATTCCCTGGGAATTATCAATCATTTGTGCAGGCCAGCTTGGAGGGAGAGAAACTATGCCAGGCCTTTTCCTCTCTTTTGGAAACTGGCTTCAGGTCAAATAAAAATAACGAGGCAAGCGCTCATGGCCAGGGAACTGGGGAGGGGAGAGGAGATCAAAATGTGAGTCATGGGAGACAGCAGCTGAGGCTCCTCAGGGGCTGAACCTGGACACCCCCAGAGCAGATCTTTTTGTGCATTCTAGAAGCACAAAAGCATTGCTGAGTATGTTTCCAAGAAGCCTTGCTTTATTAGTAGTGCTCATTTGTCATGTCTTTCTTCTTTCCCCCCTCAAAATGACTTATATACTTATGAACTATAAGAATCAATTCTATAATTCTGAGAAGGGACAGAAATTAATTTTTCTGATGGTGTGTGTATAAAAATGGATGTGCAGGCAGGTGTATACATGCACTCTCACCTGCTTTGGGGGATGCCAAAAGAAATTTGTAGGGCATAAAGAAGGTATAGTATGACAAAATACACAGTAAGAAAATCTGAGAAGATAGTCTTCATCCAGTTGTAACACAGTTAAAGAGGTATCATCCTGTAAAAAGCGTAAAGTAGAAAGCAGAAAAACTTGTTTGCTTTTGCAAACTGAATTTCAGAATCCAAATTCTATCTACTTTTCATTAGGCAAGAGATTGAGTTGTTTTCTTAGAACACAAAAGCACAAATGTTCCAGATGTAAAGGCTTTTACAGAGACAATGGCACAGGACCTGCATCAATCATCAAGACATCATCCACTGTCCAGTGCTGGCTACCGTCCACCCACTGCATTCTGAGAAGACCTCACCCTCACCTTAACAGCCTTCCCAGAGGCTCTCTCCTGGAGTCCTCACATTCCTGACTTACAGACTTCAACTATTTGGAAGAAATACAACAGAGGTCAACTGGAACAATACTTCTAGACCTACAGTGACTGACCCTTAGGTTGTAAACTCAGGATTCTTTTAATTCTGGTCTTCTATGATGGGAGAATAGCTCCCAGCACCACTGCAGCCTTACTCTCTGATAACCTTAAAGCACATTTCAGAATCATGGTTACTGGGAAGTGATCTTGCTTTCGCCCCCTCACTAATCTCTACCCTGGGGAACCAACAAGCACTTATTACCCTAGCATCAGCCTGAGTCACTCTCCCAGTTAAACACAGAGCTGAGGCCCACTTACACAACCCCATCATTGAAGCTGTTACGTTTCCAGATAACAGAGCTTGCTCAACGATGGACTGCCAGACCACATGTTTGCTCTGTGGGTGGCAGGTACAGTATAGCTATCTTAAAAACCAAGGCCATGGTACTTGGTATTGTTTGATAAATATACCCAGAGTGTGATGTTATTTAGTCCCCTTAGTAACTGCGACTTAAGGAGAAGCTTAAAGAGAGCAGCCTGTTTCCCATTCTCTCTCCCTAAGCTCGTAAGGATGAGCCCAGGCCAGGGGAACACAGCAGACAAGCAGACTCCATCCCCCTCCCACTCTTCCCAACCTGCTTTAGGGGATCCTCACCGTTTTTATGCCTTGGACCCCTTTCTACTTTGGCACTTTAGACTCCTTCTTAGAACAATATTTTTTAACAGCATAAATAATAGGATAAAGGCAATTCAATTATATTGAAATAGAGTTAGCAAAATATTAAAAGAACAGCTGGTAATATACTAACATCTGGGCTTCTAAATTATGTGGTAAGGAACAAGAGCTGATAGCAGGTCAGTTAGCTACTGTGATTTAAAAGGAGCAAACAGTGCAAATGATATTTCAACATTTCTGCAACCACACAACAGGACAGGAAGATATCACTGATTGCAGTCACAGAGTGCTGCTGACATTACTGAAGTTTATCGCCTGCATTCATAATTAATGGAGATGCTGGCTTTCAGTTAGAAATTAGAGAAAATCAAGAAGTAATTTTCTCCTTACCAAATTGTGGGATCTTTGAGTTATAAATGCTGGAGTTGTGATATGAGCCGGGGAAAGATGAATTTTACACTCACTACATGACAAAGACTAAAGATTTTTAAATAAAGACAATGAATTCTAACAATGAAATGAGACCATCTGAAAACAGAGTGTCAAGTAGTTATAGTATATGGCCAAAGAGTTATTAAAGGACTCTTCCTAGCTGGAAAAGGGATGCAATATAACACGGGCCTCTGTGTAAAAGTCACCCCTGTAGAGAAGTGATCCCTCCCCGACTCCTCTAGGTTTGGGGAATCCCTAGTTTGTATGCAATTCAGAAAGAAGCATGGCTGACTTAAGGAATCTATGACTTCCCCATGACATCTAAAGTGGGGCAGTCCTGGGGTATCTCTTCCTCAGCCTGTGGTGTCTGCACGAACTCCAGGGAGCATCAGGACCGAACTGTGGAACGTCCTGTTGGGGTCTGCAGAGAAGTGCAGAATTGTTGGTATGAAAACTTCACACATTTGGTGTCAGAAGTCTTGTGAGTAGAGAAACAGGTTTTTCTTTGCAGTGCTTGCTGTAGTTTGGGTCTGGGATGCCCCAAAGGTCCGGTGGTACTCTTGGTTCCCAGCAGAGTGCTATGGAAACATTGTGGAGCCTTTAAGAGGTGGGTCCTAAAGGAGGAAGGCAACCAAGGGGATAACAAGAACCTGGCCTCTTCCCTCTTCCTCTGTTTTACCTCTGGGCCATGAGGTGAAAAGTTTTGTTCTTCCACATCTTCCTGCTATGATGTGTAGCTTTGTCACAAGCCCAAAGCAATAAGGTTAGCTGCAGTAATCATGAAAGACTGAGACTTCAAGGACTGTGAGCCAAAAGCAATGTCTTCTCTTCGTAAGATGATTATGAAGTTGATTATGAAGTTATTACTGTAAGTTGATTATGGTACTTGATATAGTAACAGAAAGCTGACCAACACAGTGTTTCTAGATGCCCACATTCAAATCTCAGACCTGGTGAATGCATCTGTCCCTCTACATGGCAAAAGGAGCTTTGCACATTGGATTACTTAAAGATCTTGAGATAGGGAGAATGCTCTGGGTTATACCAGTGGGCCCAATGATATAATCATTTATGAGAGGGAGGTAGAAGGAAGTACCATGATCGAAGTAGGACATGCAATGACAGAAACAAGAAGTTTGCAGTGATACAAAGAAGGGCCTAGGAGCCAGGAACACAGGTGACCTCCAGAACCTGGAAAAGTCAAGACAACCAAATCTCCCTGGAGCCTCCAAAAGGAACAAGTCATACTAACATCTTGACTATAGCCCAGTAAAACTGATTCTGGACCTCTAGCTTCCAGAACTGGAACAGAATAAATGTGTGTTGGTTCAAGCCACCAGGTTTGTGGTAGTCAGAGCAGCCACAGGAAATGGACAAACCTCATAAATAGTGGAACCAAGATTGGAACCTAGATGGGCCTGCCATGCTTGCAAAGGCTCTCTGAACTTGTCCCAGTCTTCCAGAAGCAGCAGGAAGAAGGAGAGGAAGAAAGGGCCACCCATGTGCCAGACCTCCAGAGAGAGAGAGGCACCCAAGGATTTACAGCCTCGGCGTGACCCAAGTCCTAGAAGCGGCTCCCCTTCCTGCCTCTGTCTGAAGATGAATGCGAATGTAAAGAGCAAAGATGACTTACTGTCCTCTTGAGACTCTGGCCTTTGAAATGGATGAGACAGAAACCTGCTCTTCTGTAGTAAATTTAAAAGCCTACTCTTCCTGCCAAGATGGCATGGCAGCAAATTTTCTGCCCTGCCATCATTTAATCACAAGTTTAGTTTTAAAAAAAAAAAATGAGCCAGGGATTTACCTCAGCGGTTCTGCCTGCCTTGAAAGCACAAGGCCTGGAGTTTGATTCCTGGTACCAAAAAAACCCAAAACAAAACAAACCACGGGCAGTTTTCTGTGGCATTTTAAAGGCACAAATGTTTTCAGCCCACTGTTATTTTCAGCACACAGAGAGCATCATGCAGCCCGGGCTTGTCCTCAAATGGCACGGTGACACTTTTGTTTTCATCTCAGCTTGTAGTCATCAGATACCTTTCATCATGAAAGTATCATGGATTGTTTCTTTTTCTTTTTCATTTTTTTTTTGTCCAAGGATAGAACGTAGCTGAAAAGAAATTTCACCCAAAGCAACCTTTGCTTTTCTAAAACACAATCTTTGTTTCATTGAAGGTCTCAGTTTTAACGGTATCTTCATGAGACTTCTCCCCTGAGACATGATACCAGAAAGGCAGTAGTGTATTTTTGCTCCTTGTGCTTAGTTATTTATTTTTGCTAATGAATCTGACCAATTCTCAGGGCAATTCTTTCCAGCTAAAGTAAAAATCTATGCTACTCTTGTTCTTAATGTGCTAGCACATAATTTCATTGCCTCTAATTGGCTGGATGATTTAGGACTACATACTTCAAAAGAAGATGGCACTGGATTCATATATAAGATTAAAACCAACAAGAGATACGGCAGAATCCACTACTGTTGAAAGGCATGGAAGAAAACACCTTTAATAAACCTTCAGAGGACGTGGTAGGTTGTATTATTACCATTTTCCTTATGAGAGGATTGCACGTCTCTACCCTTCGCCTTATACCTTGCAGTTCCTTCCTGAAGGAGATGCCAATTTCCCTGTAACACTGATGTTGAATTTGGCCACTTAACTTACATTGGCCAATGCAAGTAAAATTTGCCATTGTACATTCAGCCACCCTACCAGTCTGCCATAAGGCTGAGGGAGGGGGCTGCTCCTTAATCCTGGGTCATAGGATGAAAAGACATGTGGAACAGAGCTCAAACTGATACACAGCTGATATGTAACAAAGCATGCAATAAACCTGTGGTGCTAAAGACACTGAAACTTGGAGATTGTTTGCTACTGCAGTAGACTCTAGAAAAAACTGACTAATACAGAGTACTGCAGGGTAGCTGGGGCAATACTGTATAGGAGAACACATCAGGATTCAAATTGGCTTTAACAAACAACCAAAAAAGGAGAGACTCTATTAAGGTGTACATCTAGATGTACCCCCAAAGCCTCATTCAATCATAGGTGGGGGTTTGGGGAGGTGATTGGATGATGGATGTGTGGTATTTATCAGTGGATTAGTCCACTGATGAGTTTATAGCTAAATGTGATGTTGGGATGAAAAGTTTGTTTGCAGAACATGGGTTGTCAGGAGCCATTCTATATGATTTTGGGGAAAAATCATTGCATAATTAAATCATGATTAGGGCCTAGTTCTCCAGTCTATAGGTCCCCTGATACTGTGAAGCTCCAGGGCAGGACTACACCAGCTGGAGACTTCCTGGGAGGAACCAAATCTTCCTCTGCACAGCTCCTCATAGTTCCAGGATCATCACCAGCCCTCTGAGTCAGGTGCCTGTTGTTTTGCCGATGTTCTGAATAAAGGTGTGGCAATCTCCAGGTCTGTGATCTTTGCTGCCCAGAGCAGCAGGGATCAGGTCAAAGCTCAGCTTCTCTAAGTCTCATTTTCTGTCTATATATTAATTAATTCACCCTGTGCGGTTGTGGCTCGCAGGAGACTAAGACCTGATGGAGAGGTTCTAGTAACGTCCCCTTTCCTGTCCCCCACAATGGGTCACAGGGGCTGTGGCCTGTAAGGGTCTATCTCCCTCCTCTTTCCTCGATCACTCTGCTTTCTGCTTGCCACACAATGAACTATTTTTCCTCTGCCATGCCTCTCTGCCATGCCGCCCTGACTGGAAGCAGTCAACTACGGAATGACACCTCTACAAACTGTGAGCCCACAGGAACCTTTTCTCTAAGTTGTGGGTGTTTGAAATTATGTGCCACCAATAAGAAAGTAGCTAAGACAAATTTTGGGGCCAGAGAAGAGGAGCTGTTACTGTGACACTACTGGACCACATGGCTCAGAAGCCCCTACAAGTGGCTTGCAGGAGCAACTTGAAAACATTCGGAGATGCTGGCTGGAGAAGCAGCCCTGGAAGCTGTTGGCTGAATTTGATGGGAGATTCTGGTCAGAGCTCAGAAGACCAGAATGCTGAAAGAAATGCAGCTGGTAAAGACCTTCTTCAGTTGGGAAAAGCACTGCACTGGCATTTGGACTCTGTGTATGATAGGCCACGTATGATAGGCTTTGGTGGAAAACTTTGTCTACATGTTGCTCCTGTCCTGAGAGTTTTCAGAAGACTGAGATTAAGGGAGACACACTAATCTGGTGGAAGACATTTGAAGGTGAGACCAAATAACCAAGAAACAAGGGGAAAGACCTCAGAAAAACTCTAAGTAAACTAACACCCATATGAGACAAAGCCTGAAGGGAAGATAGAGCTGCAAGAGACAAAAGACTGTTAAAATCTGCTGGGAAGGAAAGCAGCAGTGAAGCAACCACCTGCATTTTTACATGTGCTCTGCCCCTTTGCCGGCCCTCCAGAGAACTTTATATAAACCTCTGGATTTTGGGGCTTACTTGGTGTTCTCTTGCTCCCCTCATCTAGTGAGGGGCTTCCTTTTTGCTCTTTTAATAAAACACACCTGGTCATTCCCCAGCGCCTGCTGTTTTTTGTCACTTTCGTGTCACCTCAGAACAAGAACCCAGAGTGGGAGAGAACTGTGAGCCAAATGTTCAGGCTATACTTTGGGTACCATTAAGGGCTTTTAGTGAGGTCAAGAGCAAACAGCCCAGCAGAATGATTGTAGTTTGGCCAGAAAGGAGATTCAAGCCTGCAAAATTGGAGCAGAGCAGAACTTGATTATTTAAACAATTAGCATTGGGCTGGGGATTTGGCTCAGTGGTTCCACCACCTGCCTCTTATAGCATGTAGGGCCCAAGTTCAATTTCCAGTACCAAAATAAAAACAAAAACACCCAAAAACATTAGCATTAAAGGGGCTAGGGATTTAGCTCAGCGGCACCAGGTCTGCCTTGCAAGTGCAAGGTCCTGAGTTCAAACCCTGACATGTGTGGTTGCAGGGTGGGTGGAGAAGGGTGGAGATTAGTATTAAAAAGAAGCTAAGTACTTTACAACAGGACAATAGGAAGGATATATGAGGAACCAGAAAGGACCTACCCTTCACAGGCTCAAAATCACTCAGGTAAAATACTTTGAGAAGAGAGCCCCCGTGTACCCTGTTCCAGAATGGCCAGCTGCCTAGGGAATTGGTTCCTTGGGATTCTGTTTGTGTCCATTCTTAGTGATCAGTCATCTAGGCACTCAGAGCCCCCTGAAGCCAAGAGAGAAGGAAGCCTGGCTACTTCTCTAGCTGGGGCCAGACTGTGGCATCATCCACGTGGTGCTGGCTTTACATACACACAGAATGGAAGAGTTGTGGGGTCAGGAAGGCCTGGGAGGTCAGGCAGTGAGCTTCTGGGAGGGCAGTGTGTGAAGTTGTGTGAAGCCAAAGTGCCGTGGAGACCCCAGGATGTTAGAAAAGCCAGGAATGTAGATCGTCTGAGGAAAGCCACAGGAATGAGCAAAGCCGCCCCAAGTGAGAAGCTCGCAGGGCTACAACCACTGGGAGTGCCATAGGACATGACCACCCAAGCCTCTGGAGTTCACATCTCATCACAACTTTCCCCAGTGCTGGACACTGAACTACAGGACTTAATGTCTGCCCTGCTCTTTTCTGTCTTCCTTCTTTTCCACTCCCCTATTTTTCCCTTTTAGAATGAAATGTTAAGCCTGCGTGGTAGTGCACACCTGTAATCCCAGCACTTGGGAGGCTGAGTCAGGAGGATCACTGTGAGTTCGAGACCAGCCTGGGCTACACAGTGAGTTCCAGGGCAGTCTCAAATATATAGTGAGACTCTGTCTCAAAAAAACAAAACAAAACAAAACAAAAAAGAATGAAAAAAAGAACGAAATGTTTACCCTATGCTTTTGTATGTTGGCAGTGTTTAACTTTCTTTTGATTTTTACAGGGGCTCACCACTAAGAGTTTGAAAAGACTTTGGATATCGACTTTTCAACAATGCTAAAGTTGTTAGAATGTTGGCCACTCTCAGAAATGGACTAAAGAATGAATTTTGTGTAAAGGGATATGCGTGAGTCTTTTAGGGGCCAGTGATGGGATATTATGTTTTTACCTAGATGCCCCCCTAGAGACTCATGCAGTCATGGGTGGGATTGCCCACTGATGAGTTTATAACTAAATGTGATGTTGTGAGGTAAAGCCTAGTTGGAGGAGGTGGGCCACTGCGGGCATGGCCTGGAAGGATCCATCTCCCTCTCCTTCTTTGATTGCTTTCTGCTTCCTGCTGCCACACCATCAGCAATTCTCTTTTGCCATGCTCCTCTGCCACGCTGCCCTAGCTTGGAGCCAGCTCACTATGGACCAAAATCTCTACAAACTGTGAGCCAAAATAAACCTTTCTCCTTTAAATTGTGGGTACTGAGTATTGTGTCCCAGCAACAAGAAAGTACCTAAGACAGGGTATTTGTTTCACTTAACTAAAAGGGGATAGAGTTGGCTTTGGGCATAGCCACATAGTAAAGTTGGAAAAAAAAAATCAGAATGACTCAAGATTTTCACTGCCTCCAAGCTCTGTGGTTATTTCAGACAAAGTCTCATTAGGTGGCTGTCCTCTGCAGGTCAAGGTTTATAAACTCAAAGGTCTAAGTCTAGTGGAAATGAGAGAAACTCTTTCCTGGTCACTTCTTGAATAGACTTGAGATTATCTGACTGAACCAATTTGGGTAGCAACCACTGTGGTCAGGGGAAATTGCAGCTCGGATAGGCCAGGCTGGGTCCCTGCACCCAGCTCAGGGCCAGAGGTGGAGGCAGCTCACTGAACCATGGAAGACAGGTGATGTTCCAAGGAACACTGAAAGTTCTGTAACCAGAAAAAGGGTTAGAAATATCAATGCAGGGCCAGGGATTTAGCTCAGTGGTACTGCCACCTGCCTTGGAAGCACAATGTCCCAAATTCGATCCCCAGTACCAAAACAAAAAAGAAAAGTCAGGGCTAAGCTGGGGGAAAAAACCCCACAAAAGTCCATCACAGAAAGCAAGATAAAAAGAAGTAAAATAAGACCCTTTAGTTTTGCAACTGCTTTTCATTCTTAAAGTAATTCTGTAGAAAATATTAAAGATACAAAAATACATATGTTAGAAAAAAATCAGTCATCCACATTCCTGCCATTTGAGTGAAATATTCTTTTGAAAAAAACTTAGGCCTAGACTTATTTAATTCCATGATAATTGACTCTGAACATTTCCTTTCACCATATAATTTGCTTAATAAATATGTATATTTCGCACATCATAAATCCCAGTTATTTTTTATCAGCCTATGAGTAATTTTTAAAGGATTATCCATGTCCCTATGACACAAAAATGGAGGAATAAAGAAGAGGGATGGAAAAGAAATGGGTAACTGAGAATGAGCATTCAGAATGCAGGGTGTGCTAAATTATGGGGGAACCTGCGGAATAAGGACCCATCATTTATGTGCTAAGCAACTGGCAGCCACCCGTGACAAATGATCCCAGTCTACCAGCTGTGATCTGACAACAGAATGACATCAGAGCACTAAGGCAGCTGGCTTGGTAGAATTTGTCTATCTGAGAACATTAAAATAAGACCCTGACTCACACTTTAAATGGCTTCCAGGCCAGTGGATAGAATTATCTGAGGAGGTGGATTCTAGCAAACACTTCATGCCCAGAGGACTTGCTTCACATGGGTTATATTCCAAAATCAGAATATAGAAGGAAAATTTCATTGAGTGAAAAATTTCCCCTCAAAAATAACCATAGGAGAGCACAGTCTCCGTAATGATCATGTTAAGCACCGGGTAAAAGCAGCAACCAGAGCAGCTTGGATGCCTAGGTTCAAATCCTGCCTCTGCTACTTTACTGGCATTTGCCTCGTTCTTTCTCTGAAATACGCCTGGGCAGCACATGTCCATCACTCTCCCTGTGTCCCTCGCGTGTCTCAGCGTCCCTTGCAGTTGGTTTGGGGCCATGCTCTGTGAGGGGAAGTGGAAAGATGAGGAGCCTTCTAGGCCAAGGACATGAAGAACTGCTTGCCTTTTCCATCCTTTGCCCCAGGGACCAATATGTCCCAGAATGGCTGTAACTCGTAAGAGCTGCATTGGTCCTTGCATGAGCAAAAAATAAGTTGTGATGGGGTTGAACCACTGCTATTTTGACATTTTTTATAACTGCAACTTACCCCAGCCTAGCTTAGCCTAATACAGTGGGGGTAATATTTTTTTTT
>NW_022900946.1:9865794-9928263 GCF_012274545.1 Fukomys damarensis | reverse complement strand
TTTTTTAGAATTGTTGTGAGTTACATTAGGTAATATTTGTAAAGTGCTCACAATGATACTTGGGTGAATGTGTGTAAACGTGAGGTAGTTGCCTTCTGAGATACTTAGGTTAGGGAGGCATGCAAATTTGAGAACCACAAAAGAAAACACTGAGTCGTGTGTCCCATTTCATTCTTTACCTCCAGAGTGAATTGTTGAGAATTGCTTGCATTTAAAAATTCTCCTCTGTCCTCTCTTCTCTCTCTCCCTTCTCCTTCCCTTCCTCTCCCCCTCCCCCTCCTCTTTTTCTCCCCTTGTTTTCCACCCCCTTCGCCCAACAAGAGCATATCACTGAATCAGCATAAATTAAGTATGCATATACCGCAAGCAAACTATGCAAAATATCTGTCTGCCCATGAAGACAAGAACCTTGTTGTCTGTTTCAGAGTTCTAAGGCACAAAAGAGGTGTTTAGTGAGTGGTAGCTAGCCTGCTTGTGAATATATCCACCCCATAATTTTAAGGCACAGTTAGCATTCCATAAACATTAGCTGAACAACTGAACAAATAAATAACTCGCTTTAAGTAGCAGGAACACAGCTGCATGGTATATGTATCAGTAGTGGAAAAAATGTTTACTCCTCTTATGAGCTGGCACCAGAATTTCGGGGGAACCTTTTTGTTTAGAAGAAAGACTTTTACAGGTGGAAAAACTGAGACTTACTGGGATTAAGTGATCTTTGCCCAAAGTCACAAAGCCTGGAATGCTGAAGTTGGGTTTAGAAAGCGGAGGCGTGATCTCAGAGCCCAAGCTCCTAATCGCTACCCTACACTGTCACTTCTTCCACTTACAGAACACACCTGTACCTCCTTCAACAGCTTTAGTATCTGACGCACTGTCAATTTCTTCAGTCATCTCCTCTAACCTTCTCATGTACTTCATCATCCAGATTGACTACAGGGTCACATGTTTTCAATGACCCCATCTTTCCTCCACATTGGTCACCCAACAGAATGGTCACATCTTAGGATGTCCAACACTGAAAAGTGTATATCTCAACTTCCCAAACTCCTGATCTGACCATAAACTGCCATGGTTTGGGTATGGTCTAACTGTAGCCCCTCAAAGGTGTTCAATATAGGTGGTAAGGGGAGGCGATGGCAACTTTGAGAGATGGGGCCTAGTGGGAAGTCTTTAGATCAGCTAAGTAAGGGCATATGTGCTAAAGGGACTGTGGGACCCCACTGTCTGTCTGTCTGTCTCTCATCTATCTCTCTCCTTCTTTCTCTGCCTCCCACCTCTAATTTCATCTTGACAATGTGAACTCTTCTACACACACATTCTCCAGCTATGATGTAACACAGCCATGAGGTAATGCCAGTGCCATGGTCTTGAATTTTAAAATGGTGAGCTAAATAAACCTCTTTTCTTCATAAAGTTAGTCCACCTCAGGTGTTTCATTATAATGAAAAACAGCCTAATATACCTTCTCTGTGCTTCCATTTTCCCTGCTTACTTGTTTCTATTGCCTTGTGCCATTATAAAAGACCATCGTTTGGAAGAGCTACTGGCACCCACCTAGGACAGAGATCAGAAAACTAGTCCATGCACAAAATCTTGCCCACCACTTGTCTGTGTAAATATAGCTGTGTTGAAACACAGCCATGCTCACTAATTTACATATTGTCTATGGTTGTTTTCATGCCATGACAACAGAGTCGAGAAGTGGAGAGACTGTCTGTGGCTTGTAATGCCTAAAAGATGTACTGCCTTTTAGAAAAGTTCGTTGATCACTCACCTAGAAAGCCATTTCCTTGGCCCACAAGACTCTTGAGATTACTGGAGCCATGTTTAGAGCAAAGCCATGTTATTCCTCTTTCTCACTGCTGCTGGGGGGAACTGGGGTTGGCATTGGAGCAGGTAAGGAGGCCACGGGTAGGTGATTGTGTGCATTCAGAGCCAGGCCTTGGGAGTCGTGATGAGGGCTCCCCATCATCACAATACTTTGTATACCTGCCACTCTCCCTGTCCCCGGAACACTTTCCTTCCGCGGCATTTGAATTTCTCAGCATGCTCGTATGAACACTGGGTTTCGCCAATGTCACTCAGCCATCTCCAGTGCAGAGCTGCCTCAGCCCATCTTGCTTACTGCCAAGCAGCAGGCGCCTCCTTGCCCATAGCAAATCCACTGTTCAAGCAGGTGCCTGTGAGAAGCTTTGAATGATCTCATTTTTCTTTTTATAAATTATGTAAAACTTTCAAAAAATAACAAAAGTAGACAGAAAAAAAGATAAAATGAAGCCAGAATCCCCATTCGCCAGGTTCAATTATACTGTTCTCCATGTCCGTTGCTTAATGATAACTTCCCTGTCTCCCTCTCTGTCCACAGGACAAAGCAATTTCATACATAAACATTTCAGCATGTTTATCTAAAAAAGGAGTTTTTATCATGACTACGAAAGTATTATCATGCCTTAAACAATAATTTTGTCTTTCATCAACTCTCTATTAAATGTTCAACCTTTCAATTGTCTCATTTTTGAAATATGGTTGGCTTCTTTGAATCAGGATCCAATTAAAATCCACACACTGAAATCTTAAAAACTATACTTGCTTGATTCCACAGTACTCTCCACTGTTCCTGTTTTAGTGTCTGAGTTTCGTACAATACAACTATTAGATGAATAGTTGCTGTGGTGTTTCTTTCTCTTCCTGAGAATTGGTTGTTAAAGTGGAAATGTAATTCAAAAACTCTGGTGATGATGCTGGGGATTTAGCTCAGGGGTTCCGGCACCTGCCTCCCAAGAGCAAGGACCCGAGTTCGATTCCCAGTACCACCAAAAAAAATATGGTGATTTATGAGAAAAATGTAAGATGCTATTTTTAGAACATGTAACAATGCTTTCACTAATACCTAGGATCCCCTGGACCAACCAGATTTCTGACACTATTAGCTCTGCCAGACTTTAGCCCTGATTTTATCAGCCATCTGTTCTCTCCACACTCTTTCCAGGGTTGTGGAGTGCTGCTGGTGACAGTCAAGCCATCAGCTGGGCCACCCCTATTTATCCTTAGCTGATTCCCTATTGGTTTCTCCATAATAGCTGCTGTCGTCTGAGCCCCTCCCCTGCCAGCCTCCAGACTCTGCCTCAGCCTTGGCCTCCCTCTACCAGATGCCGCCACACCCATGTGAACGCACAGGAACTACCAGCCCGGCAGAGCCCGCCGCAGACTCTTCAACTCTTCTCCCTCCGCCTTAGATTTCTTCTTACTTTCTGCCCAGGCCTCAGTGGAATGAATGCACATCTTATGTCCATGTGTGTGTACAGAGGTGAACAGAGGAATAAGTAAAAAGAAGACTAAAACATCGACATGGTTATATCTGGAAGGGAGGCCTCTCGGTGGTTTTTGGGCCATTTTCTTTTGGCTTTTCTATTTTTTTTTTCATGGATCATGTGTCATTTTTACAAAACTATAATACTATTTTATTTATTTCTTTTTATTTATTTTTTTGGTGCCGGACATCAAACTTGGGACCTTGTGCTTAGGAGGCAGGCAAGAGAACCATTGAGCTAAATCCCAGGTCCTACTATTTTAAAATGGAAGTGATCCTCACTAAAATGTAGGTGATCCTGAGGAGGGAGCAACTTTTAGTTTCTCTGGTATTTCCCATGACCCTTTCTCACAGGCAGAATAAAGATCCCAAAGACACACACACAATAATTCCCAGAATGTGTAAATATGTTACCTGACAACAGCAAAAGAGATTCTGCGTGTGTCGTTCAGGTAAGAGCTTGAGAATCACAGGTGAGTTAATGTAATCTCATGAGTCCTTACAAGCAAAACATGGAGGCTTAAGGGAGCTGTTACTAAAGAAGATGATCAGAGAGATGCAACACGGCTGGCTTGGAATATGGAGTCAGGACCAATGAGCCAAGGGGTGCAGGCAATTTCTAGAAGACACAGAAAGCAAGAAAAAAGATTTTTCCCAAAAGCCCCCTGAAGAAGAAGAAAAGAAAAAAGAAAAACAGTTCTACCAATACCCTGATTTTAGTCTAATGAGACCTATTTAGGTTGTGACCTCAAGAAATGCACAATTATAAATTTGTGTTGCTTTAAAACTACCAAGCTTATGTTGATTTGTTACAGCAGCAATACAAAACTTACACAATGAGTTTTTAATGTCACTTCAAATTACACACACTCTAAACTGAACCCACGGCTTCCTTTGTAAATACAACTTCAAAACAAGCTCAGGGCCAGGGATTTAGCTCAGTGGTTCTACACCCTGCTTCACAAGCACAAGGTCCCGGGTTCAATCCCCAGGTACCCCCCCACAAAATAATAAAATTAATTAACTAATTGTGTTGATATAATAAAATTATTTTTAAAAAAACCAAGCACAGTCACCACTGCCAATTTAAGAGTCACAAACTTATGGAACCAACTCGGCGGGGGTGCAAAATTCAGTCTTGGTTGAGATGTCAACTTTATCCCTGCATTTGACATGGGGCCCTTAATTCTCAAACATTCCTTTCCATATCCCAGTCCCAGCTTTAGGCCGGTGTTTCCAGGATATGTATCTTATAGGCACCTCAACTCCAATGTGTGCCAACAAGGATGATCTTCTTAACCCTGGAACCTGCTTTCCTGGTTAGACTCTTAGTCTCCATTACAGGTCTTTCATTTGCCCAGGAGCAAATGCTACCTTATCAGATGCACTCTTTCTCTGCCCCTACTTATCTCTTATGTCTTGTTATCCACCCATTCTACTCTCCCAGGACCCCCTTTTTTACACTCCCATCATCCTAGCCAAAGCCTTGGAGCTGTAACCATACCCTTGAAACAATTCTAGGCCATTCCAAACCTCTCATTTCCTCTGCTCTGTCTCAGGAATCATCTGGCCCAAACACTCGGCTCCCATTATACTTCTGCAAAACTTTCGAATGTTCTCTCTCACTTACGGAATAATGTTCAAACTTCATTCTTTTACTGAAAACCATAAACTACGCTGGCTGAAGCACATGCCTGGACCATGTCTTGCCTTTGCCCACTTTTGGACCTTTGTCGTGCTCTATTTCCCTTCTTAAGTCAATAATGGCTGACAACAGCTGCTGCATCCCAGTTACAGAGATGTCTGATTAAAGACAGTTTAACTTATAATTCTTGACTTTATGATAGTGTGAAAACAATACATATTCTGTATAAACCATACCTTGAATTTTGATTTTTTTCCAAGGTTTAGTGATAATGCAATATATTTTCTTGTTACACTGGGCAGTAGCAGCAAGGTGCAGCTCCTACTCAGCCACCAGGAGAAATGCCTGACACTCTATGGTGCTCTGGTTGTTTGGCAGAGTGTATTAAAGGGCAGAAAACCACTGTGTTAGATCAGACCTCTCAACCAGGGGTGATTTTCCACTTCCAGCCTGTGGGGACGTAAGCAGTGTCTGTAGACATTCTTGCTTGTCACGACTGTAGAGAGGTGCTGCTGGCATCTAGTGAGCAGATGCACAGGCCACCCTTCCCCAGCAAAGAACGTTCCAGTCCTTCACGGCAATCACACCAAGGCTGTGAAAGCCTGAATTAGGTATTACTTCCCAGCTCTTGCCCTCCTCCTCCGGAGAACTTCAGTGCCTACTTGCTTCTCTCTTGCTATTTAAGCATATCCTTGAAAACAATTCAGAGCCTGAGTTCTTGCCTCACAGGCCAAATCTAGGCACCAAGCAGCTTGGCTGCTGTCTCAGCTCGGCTGGCACCGAGCCCACTGGGGAAGGCAGGTAAGGTCTCGGCCTCCCCACTTCCCTTTAGTGCTTTGTTAACATCCAAATTACACTTGTTACAGAAACGACAGCTGGTTGTAAACACGTCTCTCTTACCCCTGGGGCTGGAGCTATAATTGATTCATCTGTTTTCCCACCACATCAAGCTCTCCGTGTTAGAGGGCTCAACAGATACTTGCTGCATCAAACGAATTAAAGGAGTATCATTTTAGTTTCTATCATGCTTCTGGGCATCTCTTTGAAAGGTAAGAGAAGCACAAATACAAATGCCAGTGAAAGCAAGAGCCCCGTTTCTGTTCCCGTGGAGTCCAACCCAAACACCACCAAACACCTCCGCACCTCCCTCACAGCGCATGCCTGCGCTGCTGTGGCTCTCCACAGTCGCAGTGACCACGAATGGCGGGATTTGAGGGGACTCTCGCGTAGAGATCTCTTTAAGACACTTTCTCACTGGTTAGCACAAGCGAAAAAATGGCTCATTTTCAAGGCAAAGCAGCAACTTGGAGAATGGCACTGAAAACTGCCTTGTAGAAAAATACATGTAGAGCAATGAAACATGGGTCTCCTGCTTTCTAGTGGACACAATTAGGCACAGGGGGTAGGAGCGAAACAAAAGACAAAGATTTATGATAGTATTCTCCTGTTCAATGTGTAGTGTCAGATTTGAAGAAAAGGAAAAAAAACTCCTCTAATCTCTGGTTTCTTTTTCTTTTTTTAATTTTCAAAGTTGAGAAAGTCAGCCAAGTATCTAATCAACTTGACATTCTTAAGGAGGGCAAATTTAAACCAAAGATGTGATATTTAGGGTTAAGAGTCAAATGTAAGGTCTTCCACTCTGTTTAGAGTACAACTTGGCAAACCTCACTTGATTTCCTTGTGCCTCGGTTTCCTGACATTGTTCTTCTAAAGGGGTGGCATAGCAACATTTTCAAAGCAAAAGAAAACATACATACATTATTTTTCGGCAAACTGAGCTCTCTTTTCTTCTACCGATGGTTTAAAATAGTACTAGGATATCGCTTGAATGTCATCCCCAGCTGAGATTTTTCATGATCATCCTCTATAAAATCCAACCCCCTGATATGCCACAGACTTCCCTCTGCTTTCTCACAGCACTTAAGTATTTTCTTATTGTCTGTCTTACTCATTAGAATATAAATTCCATGAAGGCTAGGAACCTAGGCTGTTTTGTTCACTGCTGTATTACCATCACCTGAGTGTTGCTTGACAGGTTGGGAGTGTCCAATAAATATTTCTGGTACGAATTAATAAATTATTCAATCTAAAACTAAAATATATAAAGTCATCAAAAGGTATAAATTAGATCTAACTGAATCAACAAGTCTAGATCCCAAAAGTTTACATTTGAATGAAAGAAGAGCAAGTCAGAGAAAAAGACAGAAATTTCCTCATCTGCAAACTAGAGCTGGTAATATAGCATTGCTAGGGTGAGCAATTCATTGATATTAAATGTTGAGAACAGTGATATAGGTGCTCAATAAATGATAGCTATTATCACTGTCACTGCTACATCGCTGATGAAAGCAGCGCATGTCAGACAGTACTACTAATTTTACATACTGTAATTTTTTTTTTTTTTTGGTTTTTTTGAGACAGGGTCTCACTATGTAGTGAGACTGACCTGGAACTCACTATGTAGCCCAGGCTGGACTCGAACTCACAGCGATCCTCCTGCCTCAGCCTCCCGAGTGCTGGGATTACAGGCATGCACCACCATGCCTGGCTACATACTGTAAATTAATTTTATGTGGTTAAATAAATAATTTTAAGAGCTCTGTGAATGGAAGAGATCTAGAATAGAATGGTCCAAAAGTTTTAGCATTATGCCATAATACTATAAATGGAGAATTGATAGAAATTAATGGTTAGAAAAGACCATAATATTTCCTCAGGCATAATGATGTTGAGAGAGAAAGGGAGACTGAGGCAGGAGCCTGAGAAATACAGGGAGACCCTGTCTTAAAAAGGGGTGGGGAAATAGAGAGAGAGAGGGAGGGAGGGAGAAATACAGGGACAGAGACACAGATGAACAAAAAGAGAAAGTGGAAAGATAAATTCTTTAGAACAAGAATTTGTTTTCTATTTTATCTCTCAAGTGTTTCTGGAATGAAATCACAGCAAGGATAGGATGTGCTTAGACTGGGCTAAAAATAACCAGAGATAAGATTTATAAATATACCTGATCCTGAGTCCTAGGTGGACAACATGAATTAGTTCTCTTAGATTGGAGAAAACTATCAACACAGTTTTAAGGTTAGGAATAAAATGTTCAAACTTACTGGTGCATTAGCCATTCCTCCACACACGGGATGGAGAAGAATTCTGTGAACGGCTCCCCTATCCTCTTTGGATTTTGGCTGGTCACGATGCCATGTGTTTAACAAGAAAACAATGAGCAAGAATTCAAGTCAGTTGCTGTTCTGCTTGTAAATTCACACTGTGGACTCCCGGGGGCCACTGGATATTGAAAGACATGAACAACTTACTTGTACAACCACTCGGTCAGGAAATCACAGGCAATGAATTTGGTTCTTTTCCTCTAGAGAGAGAAGAGATAATTGCATTATAATTTTACTTTGCCCACATATCTGAGTAGTACAAAGGGGAAAAAAAGCTAATTATTAAACATAGATGAAAGATGCATCACTGTCAAGAGATTTATAAACATATCAATGAGGAGTAACTCAGGCAACACAAGGATTTCTGAAAAGATTTCTGCAGTCAACTTCGTTGATAAGCATACTTCCCAACAGTCGAGACTAATCAAAATGCACAGTAGCAGGGGATTATAGCAGAGTTGTCTGGAAGGATTTTGTTGTTTATTGTTTATTGTTTTTATTTATTTTATTTATTTTTTGGTACCGGGGATTGAAGCCAGGACCATCGTGAGGCAGGCAGCAGAACCACTGAGCTAAATCCCTGGCCCAAGGAATTTGTTGTTTAAATCTAGACCGTGATTCTCTTTTCTGAATACTGTCATGTGTGAGTCCCACTGGGATAAGTGTGGTTAAGTTCTGAGAAATGCATCATTAAGTGATTTCTCTCACTGGGGCAACATCACAGTCATTACTTACACAAACCAATACACTTATTACATCACTAGGCAGCATAATCGTATGGGACCAGTGTCACATATTTGGTTGGCCACTGGGGCATTGACTGCAATGTCTTCATGTGGCACCTGGTTGTAGCAGTGTTTATGTATGCTTTGCCCAGTCCACTCACATCAAGAGTGACAGTTCTGCAGGTCTGGATGCCACCTTCCAAGGTGGAAGCCCAAAAAGAAAAATAAAAGCTACATTTAAAAAACCACAACAAAGACGAAAGACAAGTGCACGGTACCACAGCTATGCTGCTGACCGTGCCAGCTGTTCACCTAACGTCCACTCTCCACTTCATCCCTGTTAGAGAAACCTCGTTCTTCTAAATGGCAATCAATTCAGCCAAAAATCTGCATTTCTCAGGCTTCCAGGTAGCAAGTTCTGCTTTATGAGATAAATGTGGATGGAGCCTAGAGATTTCTGAGGAAACTCTGCTTTCTTGATCTCAGTTGCTTCTAATTCTTTGAAGTCTCTAATTTGGAACTGAATGTGGGGCTGGGAGTGGAACAGCAGCATTCAGCCACAGGCCAAAAGCCACATGGTAGTGATGGGGAAATGGGGAGAAGGTGTCAGAGCCTTAGCTGACTACATAAAAAACAATAAATAAAATAAACTGCATCTGGTCGATTTCCGCTGCTCTTGAATTTTCATGTCATGCAACCGAATGCAGTCCCTAGATGACAGACAGCTAGAAAGCCATAGGGAGAATGAGTTCCAGAGTAATGGGAGAGGTAGGCTGAAAATGGCCATGGCACAGAAGAGCAGTTATCCTAGCTTCTCTTTCCATCTCAAGTCTCTTCCTGTAACCCAAGCAGAACTGATCAACTTCTCCTAGGAAAGTTATGCAAACTGGGAGGCAGAGGGTCCCTGCCTCTCTATCAGGACAGTGGTGGCCAAGAACCAAGTCAGTCTAGAGGTGTTGGCTGCTACGTGGAGGGCTCTCTCCCAAGCACAAAAAGGCACAAAGTGCTCTGCAAATTCTCTGCCCCTGCCGGTCCACCTTCTCTACCCTGGCTCTGTGCCTCAGGAGGCTGATTTTATGGTTCACATCAGCAGGTTCCCTTATGATCTGGTTGGGTTCAGCCAGTAGGCAGTATCGGCAGGAGCTCAGAGGGAGGGGGAGAGAAAGGTGGGGTGTTATGGATTTAACTGTGTCCCCTAAGAACTCACATATAGAGTCCCAAGCCCCAGTACCTCAGGATGTGACCTTATTTGCAAATACGATGGCTACAGATATCATCACTAAGACAAGCCACTCCTGAGGGACAAGGCAGCTCCAATGTGAGTGAGCACAAGTTGGGTCCTGTTAGGAAGAAAGAAGGAAGGTGCTGCTGAGCGCTCCATGGTGGCAGGCTCCCGAGGACACTGAACTACACCCTGGGTCCAGCTGTGGAACTCCATGTTCCCTAGGACACTTGGAGATGTTAGCCAATATAGTCCCATTTTAAATGCAAGTTGGTGTGGGTCATTCAGTGCTTACAGCAGACAAAAGTCTCAACCACAGTTCCTCTCTTCTCCAGTGAGCTCACTCCTGTGGGTCCAAGGGTGCTCAAAGGAAAGCTGAGCATTCTTACGCCTTCCTTTCAGGGAAGACTCCCCCTAGTTCTCTCTCCACCCTCACCATAGCACCTCAGACTGTAACAGAACTACAGGCCCATGTGCCACCTCCCCTACCAAACTACAAATTCCATGAGGACCCGGCATACATCTTCTTTCTCCTTTCTATTCCCAACATTTAATCAAGTGCTTTGTATTCAACCTTAGGCATCAAAAAAAAAAAAAAAAAACCAACTCACGTACAAGGACTTGGACATTAAAAAGTAGGAATAAATAGTATAATTCTGGACAATTCTCTTCACTTTCTTCCTGTAATACTTTATTATGGAATTGTTTTTATTTCTTTCCCTTCACTTAGAAATAGCCAATTCAGTTTTATAATCCTGGAAAAGGTTGAAAAGACTGCTGTGAAATTGATGCTCATCAATATCCTTTTTTATTTTATTTTATTTTTTTGGTATCAGGGATTGAACTTGGGACCTTGTATTTCCTTTTTTAACCAAAAGCTTTGTTGTTGCTGCTAGTAAGTAAAACTCAGTACTGCCTCTGTTGCTGGAGATTATTTGCAGGCTCTTTTCCTCAATACTGATATCCTTTTATGAAAAAACTGGTTAGAGCAATAAAATGAAATGTACCAGATCATGTAACAAGGTCTATTGAGTCTGTTGTGCAAAAGTAGGATTCCCTTCCATAAGTCATCTTTAATCAAATTAAGAAAATACTTGTACAACAATGCAAATATGTAACTAGCATGAATTACTGTGTAATAATTTAAACAATCCAGCAATTGTAGGATGGCAGAGTCTCTCTCTTGTCTCACAAAAGATTAATTATTCCCTTGGCATTTACCATACCGTTTAGTGGTAAAGATTTCTTCTACAAAGGGAATGCAGCCGGGCTTGTTCTATTAAATTTAAAAATAGCCAAATGGTCTGATGTATGAAGGTCATGCAGACAGATTTAATCACTTTGGATGCAAAGAAATAAAAAGGAAGAAATTGTGTTTCCTTCTCTTCTGGACAAGCTTGGACGTGCCACGCATACCCAGACACACAGAACAGTGGGGGTATTGTTCAGCTGTTGTTTAGTTTAAAAATTATCTGCTGGAGAGCTGAAAGAGAAAAGGGAAGGCAAACGAAAGTTGTGCTGAGTGAAGAGATAAGAGAGGAAGCAACAGAGAGAAAAATTCAAGAGCAAGATTAAGAAAGTGTAGACACCCGGGATTTATGTACTGTGGACAAATATGCTGAATTCTTGATTGTTAAAAGGTACAAATGTGCAAGTTTGGGTGGGCAGAGGAAACAGAGTGATCCCAAACAACATTTTAACGTATTTCTTTAAAAATTCTAAAGTTTGACGAAACTAAAAAAAAAAAAAAAAAACACTAAATATCAAAGCTTAAGACATTATGTCATCATGAGTCTACAACTTACTTTGAAATTCATCCAAAAAAATCCAAGATGGACGAAAGAATGGGTTGCCAGAATGGACAGGTATGGTGTAAATGAAGCAAAGGGATAACTATGAAGTCTAGGTGGTAGATATGTGGGCATTTGCTCTGAAATTCTTTCAGTTCTCTGTTTGAGGAAAATGTACAGTAGAATAAAAGGGGGCAATGTCATAAAAGACAAGCTTCAAAGACAAAAGGCATCAGTTAGTAATGCTTCAATCCACCCAGTATTTTGTACCGATTTTTATGTTGGACACACATGCAAGAGACAGACTGGACAGGTACAGACTGGGAGGAGAAACAGTTTGAAAGCAGAACAGTTCTACCCCGAAACATCAAAAGTTCATGTTGGGAGCTGAGTGGATTAAAGCATGGCTGGTTTCGGCTTTGTGTTGGTGGAGACTTCTTAGGCTTGCGGGGAATAGCCATCTGTTCGGGTTATCCTGTGTCATAGCCCTTGCAGGTTGCTACACCAAGAGTGCCCTAGACTGGTCCAAACATTTATTTCTCACAGTTCTGGAGGCTGCGAAGTTCAAGATCAAGGTGCTGGCAGATTTGGTGCCTTCTGAGTGCCCGTTCCTCAAAGATGGTACCTTCTAGCTGTGCCCTCAGACGGAGCCAGGCTCAAACAGGTACCTTGGGCCTCTTATAAAGGCACAAAACCCATTCATGAAAATTCATGATCTGATGACTTCACAAGGGTCACACATCCCAATATCATCACATTAGTGACCAGGAAACAAGAATTTAGACTGTGACACCTTGGTTACTGGGAATTGAGATCAGAGTGGGCTCCATTTTTCTGGGATGGCACCTGATCTCTCAATTAGCTTACATCATCAGTGGTTTATTTCTCACTCAGGTTCCATGACCATTCTGACCCATGACAGCGGGCTGTTCTGTGTTGCCTGCACTCTGGCAACTCAGGCAGACAGAACAAGCCTCCATCTGAAATACGTTAGTTACCATGGAAACAAATAACAGCGACTGACATATGCCATGTCCACTGCTCTCACTGACCAAAGCAGTCACATGGTCAAGTGTTCCCTAGAAAGAGGTCCCAAATACTGTTGAACAATTACATATTCTATCACAGAAGGTTACTGTGGGTGAGGGCAGAAAGGGTGAGGAGGAACATAATCTTCTGCCTGGTGTCGGAACCAGTTCTCAGGCATGGCTGGACTGCTGCTTGTGGCCATTTCGGGCCCAGGAGAGGCTCCTGCCATCCACCAACACCTCTGGTTCTATTTCCACAAGGCACTGGGCTCCTTGGCTGTGGCTTCTTTTTCCATGCTTGTTGCTGCTTTTCCTGTGGTTACTCCCTCATTGGTTCTCTTTCCTCTCTGCTCACAAGGGATCTGTTAACTTGTGTCTTTTAAAACTTTCGCTTTGTCCCTGGGTGTCTTTCCCCTTCTCTTTCTTTCTGTCATCTGACATCCCAGTTCCCAGGAAGAGGAACCTGATTGGACATGTAGGTTGCTATCCAGGACAGAGCATCCCGGCTGGGCAGCAAAGTTGGACCACACCATTTTAGAATCACTGGCCAGCCTAGAGAGGCTGCCCACGGGCCTCTTATACCAAGCGCAGTTACTTATGGGGTAGGGAACACAGATAAAGCAGGGACAAAGAAGAGCAAAGGCTGTAGGCATGGCACGCACACAGAACACCACAGCTTCCCTTCCCACACAGTCATTTTCCATAATAAACTACGAAATACCAGGAATTCCCAGACATGACAAAACTGATCAATATTTATGATCCTTGAAATAAGATAACATTGGATTATAACCAGATGTCAAAATACTTATCACATCAGACTTCAAACAGGCATTCATATCTTTTCACTGAAATAGAGAAAAATAATACTTCTCAAAAGAAATTCAAAATTAGCACTTGTAACAAAATACTGACACAAAGACTTCCAGCCCAAGCCACGGGACCATTTCTAAAAGTGTTCTGATGAAAAGGAATAGTGCCAACATAATTCTACCACACCTTTCCTTCACCTTTTAGAAAATGTTTTTCAATGACTGCTGGAATTTCTAATTTTTCCTTTTGGTCAAGGTTAAGAATCAAAGTTGCCTCCTTCACTGTACTTTTTTTTGGGGGGGGACCAGGGATTGAACTCGGGACCTTGTGCTTGTGAGGCAGGAAGTGGTGGAACCACTGAGCTAAATCCCCACCCCGCCCTGTACTTTTAAAAAGATATTCAAGCACTTGATTGAAAGAGAAAACAACTATTAGAAGTGAATATAAAATGGCCAAGGAAGGTTTATAGAAAAGGGGATCTATTTTACTGAGTTTTTCTGGCAGCAAATTTCAGTGTCATGACATCAGTACAGGACTTAGGAGTTGGAAATAGTTTGTCAGTTATGTGGGAGCTGGTGAAGGTCCATCTGTACTTACAGCAGCTCCCCATTACTGTACTTGCTAATATTACTGCCTGAGCTGCCTCAAGTGAGGTCAGCAGCAGCATGAGATTCTCCTAAGGGCGTGAACCCTACTGTGAACTGCACATGTGAAACCTCTAGGTTGTGGCCCCCTTGGGTCTTTTCAACTCCCTGCTCCTTTCTGTGGAAAACTGTCTCAACCAGAAATGGGTTCCTGGGGCCACAAAGGTTAGGGACTGTGGTTTACAGTAGTCTTCATAGTCTGTTTTATTGATTGGTTGGTTGGTTGATTGTGGTACCGGGGATCGAACTTGGGCTCCTGTGCTTGCCAGGCAGGCGGCGGAACCACTGTGCCAAATCCCTGGCCCTACAGTAGTCTTCATAGTAACAAAACTTGAGTGCTTCAAAAAGCTGAGAGGGAAAATAGGTATGAGACAGAATAGAATGGGAAATGAAGTGATCTTTCTTCCTCTACCCAGACTCCACATTTTAATCCACAGTTAAAGCGGAGGTGTGATTTTCAGCCATCATTTTACTCAGGCACAAAATTTCTTATTTCTTTCCCAATTAAGCAAGGTTCTGTGCTCCAGTTTGGTCCCACTCAGCAAATATTTGCCAAACACCTGCTATGTGCCAGGCTCTGGGCTAAACCCCAGAGATGAGGAAATAACCATGATGTGCACCCCCTGCAGTTCCTTCAATGTCCAGCAACCACTGCCCTGACCCTTGAGCTGGATGGCAGCTGCCATGGGTACAACATTTAGCCCTAATCCAGCTCCAGCAGTGTCTCCTATAAGGCAGTCAAACAATCCTATCTCACCTCCATCTCTTGTCTCAGACCAAGCCAGTCCACATTTATCCTGGACAAAGGGATCCAGCGAGTCAGGAATGGGCACCTGACCCACGTTAGAGTGACAGCTTCTGGGTCTTCTGGGTAATGACATCCATGGCTGTTCTCAGAGAGCTTGTTCATTCCCTCCTCCTCACTGAAGTGGGTGGATGCGAAACTTAAACCTATGGTTGTAGCTGCTTTGCCACTCAGAAGGAAGCCAGCCTAAGAACAATGCTGAGTCTGCAAGAGGCCAAGCAGAGAGACAGAAGAGAACAAGGGCCTCAGTTATAGCCGTGAGCCCCTGGATCAAATCAGTCCTGAAGCCATCCCTTTCTGCCTTAGGACCCTTCACTTTTTTGAGCCAGTAAGTCTGCTTTTGTTACTGAAGCTAGTTTTCTGCAAGTTACATTACAATAGCTGGAGTGTGTCCCTTGCACCCTCTTTTGGTAACAGTATCCTGAACTCCTTTGCGGGGGTTCAGTCTCCCCAACACTGAAGCTGTGTGCTCTTGATGGGGCTCCTTGCCTTGCCTAACTGCCTGTAAATTCTCCTCATTCCGAGGATTTATTCAAAGGCAGGCAGTAATCCAAGTATGGTGGTACACACCTGAAATCCTAGCACTCAGGAGGCTGAGGCAGGAGAAATGCTGCGAGGTCCATCTAATGCTAGCCTGAGTTACACAGTGAGACTATTTCAAAACAAACAAATGAAAACCAAATAAACAAACAAACAAACAAACAAACAAAAAAAACAAAGCAGGTAGTAATTGACCTGAGTTGGTTCAGTTACAGAGAAATCCTGGGAGGGACTCTCTCTGCTCCTCTTGACCCTTACTGGTACCACCATAACCCGGGTGGAGGAAACCCAAAGGAAGCCCTTTAGGGTGGAGTGAGCCTAGAGGAAGCACGAGGGGGTGGAGGCAGGGACCATGCCACGATGACATCATCTGGGCCCGAGATCAAGCTGCACCAGAAGAGCTCCCCATGGGCCTCTTGTGTACATTTTTTAAAGAAATTCCTTTTCTATGTAATTCAGCTTGAACGGCGTTTTCAATCACAGATCTGCCCTCAAAGTGTTAACTCCAGCAAAGATGGGCATCTTGCCTCTGCGTGCTTAACACTCTCCAAATGCAGCAGACTCATTTGAGGCTGCACTACTTTTTTGCACTACTCATATAAAAAGAAACCCTTTTTCAAAAACTGATAATAGTAAAAATCATTATCCTTACTGAGTGCTCAAAATGTTGTCAGAGATGCATCAGAATTTCCAAGTGAACTGTTCAGTGCAGCCATTAAGCCAGTTCTGTTAATAAAGCAGTTCAATTAAGCTCTAATTAAGTTCTGATCTCTTGTGTTCCAATTAAGCTAATCCAAAAGCATGGCTGGATGTCAAGGGATCACTTAAAAACATCAACCCAACTGTAATGCTTAATCTTCATAATGATATTTACATGTCTCACTTAATTTGTTCCTGTAGAGTACAAGCCAGTTCTTGTTACAGCAGAGATGGTGGTGTGGCCTTTTAACCAACCTGTGGTCTAAAGAGCATCAACAATTCCAGTTGATTTCCTGCCTTCCTTGAAATAATTTTCTTTTCCAACTCACACAGACTTTGGCCAGGAAAAGGAGCTATAACTGCATTAGGAAGATCAGGAGGAGCAATGTCTATGCAGATTCAGTATGGAGAAGGAAAAACTCCCACAAAACTCCCTTCTCAAAATGAAAATTACTTGCAAACCTAGCTGCCCAGTCCTGCATCCAATAGACGGAGAAAGGGGTCTGCAGCATTCATGGCCTGCTTTCTGCTTGGGAAAGGTGTCAAGACCTGGGTGAAAGGAGGCTTTCAGCAGAAGCTCTGATAAATGCCCATGCAGATCCGTGTCACTCTGTTTGCCTGAAACTGAATTTTTCTCTCTGAAACTGGACCTATCTCTCCTTCCTCTTGCTTTTTGCTTGCTGCACTTTGCTTCCCTCCTTCAAGCACAGGTCTTACTAACAATGGTAGTGACTTACTGTGCTGGACATAAACCATGTCATTTAATCCTCCCAACAGCCCTGGTGAGGTGGGTACTGTCATCACACTCTTCCCTTAAACAGATCAAAACACTGAGGCTCATAGAGCAGAAGGAGTCTTCCCTGGTGCCCAGAGAGAGCAGGAGTTAGAAAGAGGATTCGAGGTCCCTTGGCCTTAGTCACTGCACCTGTGAAGCCTCCACATCCCTGTGACTTACTTTCTCCCACCTCTGCCTTAAATACCACCCCCACTTATAGGCTCCCATTGCAGGCCTAAGGAATTTTTACTTCAAATTAATTTTGTTCTTTTTTTTAATTATTGCATTTCATTATGGCTGTGCCAGGAACTGAGGTGAGGTCATTCAATGCATTCTCTTATTAAATTCTCATCAACTCCCTCACATGAAGCAATTGCTATCATTATTTTTGCTCTAACAAGGAATAAGCTGAAGCTTAGAAGACTTGAGATTAGCAGGTCACAATGCTAGCAAGGTCTGAGGTCAGACATCCAGGGGGAGGCACAAGCAAGTCCTAACATCAGGTGAAAACGGCCCTAACTCTATGCATTGCGCCTCTAGCTTAACAGCTATGATCAGAAAAACACAGATAGTTCTAGAACATTAAACAGAAGTCAGCAAACTTTTTCTTAAAGAGCCAGATATTAAATGTTGTGGGTTTGAGCCACCATTTACAAAAGCACACAGCGAGCCCCACGGCTACAGTTTTAGATGATCTTGCTGATCTTTCATGAGGCAACAGGAAAATCCACAGTGCTTGACATCTGACATGCAGTTGGAACTTAAGAAAGTGTATGTCACTTCCCTGTTGGAAAACCCTTTATTATTCTAGAGGGCTAACGGTTGAAACATCTGTTGGATGAGGGAATAGTTTATGAATTGAGTTTTCTTGTTCCTAAAGTGTAGCAAGGTAAATGCGGTTCTATAAACAAATAAGAGAGCCAGTTGTTTATTTTACAGCATGTTCTTTTAAAAACTTTTCACTGAATCTTGTTTTCCTTCTTTTACAGAAATGGCCTCCATTTTTTAGGCATCAATTCCCTAAGGAAGTTTGCGACATATGCAGAGCTTTCTTTTACTGCTGCTAGTTTTGTTTTGTCACAAATTGTGATGCTGACTCCCTAGCCATGATATTCTCACCTTCTGAGTTTGTTATTATTTCTAACATTTCTCTTTTCTCGAGTTTATTGGTACATTTTACACATACAGTACAGTTACATTCATCACTGGGACCTTGCACCTTTACATGACAGGTCTTGGTTCTCATTTTTACCCCCATTCCCCTGCCCTCCCTTCACCCCTCCCTCCTCCCCTATTTACAAAGACTTTGTTTCCATTTTTTCCTTTCCTCATATTTTTTTCCCCTTCGTTCCTTTACCCTACCCTTCCCATATCTCTAATGTTTCTATTTTGATTTTTACTAATGTATATCATGTTTTAGGCAATGCTGAATCCAAACTAGTAGAGACTGACAGTGGTTCAGGTTTCAGATTTTGGAATATATATATATATCTCAAATGGGGATGGGTCCTAAGTCTAAACATAAAATCCACTTATGCTTCCTATACAACTTATATGCATAGCCTGAAGGTAATTTTATAAAATACTTTTAATAATTTTGTGAATGAAATAGTTTCAGGTATGGAATTTTCTACTTTATGGTATCACATTGGTGGTCATTAAGCTTTGGACTTTGAAGCATTCTGGATTGCAGATTTTCAGGTTAGTGATGCTCAACCTATAATATTTTTAGAATGCTGAAAAGAGTCCACCCTTGGCCATCTACAGCACTGAGGGAGTGGTAGCAGAGATGCCATTTACCATCCACTCATGCGACAACTGGTCAAATGGAAGAGGCCATGGGGGAATAATAATCTTTTCACAGATTTGTTATTTTCTAAGCATACTACTAACTTTAATAGTGTCAACAAGAGTTAATGTCTATTAAGTGTCTTCTACGTGCCCAGAACTCTTAAATTTCACTTAATTCATTCTCACAACCACATTATTAGGTGCTATATATTCCCATTTCACAGATTAGGAGACTGGGAACTACCCTGCCAAATCACTTACCAGTAAATGGAAAAATGAGAACTTGGACCCAGGTAGTCTGATGTAAGGGCCAGCCCCTTTACTCATTAGCTCAATTAATCCTTTTATGATGCCTTCTTGAGATTTACAAGAGTCACCATGCCAGTTCCAAGCCTTGGGCTCAAGAGGCTTTGAGGACATCCTCTTGAATCCTGATAACCCTGCCCGGCTGCCATACAAACCACCTAGGATTACTCTGACGGCGATGAGAGAGGAAGTGGAAGGAAGAAGACTCATCTCAGCTGAGGCTAACCTAGACTAGCACACACCCAACCTGCCTTGGGACAGACCACAGACAAATTAATGGACCCCGCTGAGTCCAGAAGAAGCTCCCAGGTGAGCCCAGACCAAATTGCTGGCTTGCAGAACAGCAAAATAAATAAATGGTTGTAAATTTGTTTGCTTGTTTTGTTTTTTGAGACAGGGTCTCACTATGTAGTTGAGAATGACCTGGAACTCACTATGTAGCCCAGGCTGGTCTCAAACTCACAGCGATTTTCCTGTCTCAGCCTCCCAAGTGCCGGATTACAGGCATGTGCCACCATGCCTGTCTTAAATGGTTATAATTTTACGCCACTAACTCTTGAGGTAGTTTCTTATGTATCAAAAAGCTAGCTAATACCATGTACAATAACTGAAATGCAACTTATGGCTAAATGATAATGTCCTTGTATTTGGCAGTCAGTCATGACTGCCACCACAGTTACCTGGCACAAAGCCATCCTTCTGTCCCCTAAAGCAAGAGGACAAAGCTTCAGGCAGGAGAGGAAAATTCTGCCACAAAGCCACTGTCCTTTATTTCATAAGAAAACAAGGAGTCACCCTCAGGGCAGAGCCTGTTGACTTTCTTTTGAAAGTCTTGTTCTTTGACAGTGACTTTGATTTTTACAAACAAAAGTAACTCCAAACCAAATTTGGGGAATGAAGTGATCAAGTCTCTCTTGTTAAAAAAAAAAAAAAAAGAAAGAAAAGAAGCATGACTATAAAACATAATAAGGTTTTCTTACATAGCTTACAAACTGCCAACAGTTTAAAACTTGCTAAGGCTGTAGGATCACAAGTTCAAGGCCAGCCTGGGCAACTTACTGAGACCCTGTCTCAGTGTTTTTAAAGGCTAGGGGTGCGGTTCAGTGGTAAAGCACTTCGCTGAGCCTGGGAATATGTTGTCTTCCATGGTAAAAAGAATTTGCTGCAACTGAATTAAGGATCTTGAGGAGGAGACTAATCTGTATTACCACGGAGGGTCCAGCTTAGTCACAAGGATACTGCCAGGTAAAGCAGGAGGGTCAGAGTCAGAGGGGAGGTGGACCACAGAGGAGACCCTGAAGTGATGCTGTAGCTGACTCTGAACACAGAAGAGCCCCGCGAGCCTGGGAAAAACTAACTGGAAAAGGCAAAGAAACAGATTTTCCCGATAGCCTCACAGGAATGCAGCCCTCTTGTCCAATTTCAGCTTCAAAACTAGGGATATTCTGTACACAGTAGCAGCAGGGCTGTCCCACACGAGGAAAAACTGCTGCAGCCTAAGTATTTTCAAATACATCACCGGTATTGGTGAGAATCTTGTTCGTAACTGAACCTGGGATCTAATTCAGTTTAACACAAGAACACAGGGTCTTTCTGCATGGTTTAAACACACATATCACCCCAGGAAAATAACATGCATGTAAAAAAAAACATTATACTTTGTTTTATTCAGAACTTACGAGTTTTTCACCATTTCAGGAAATCCTATCACCAAAGACAACTTACAGTTCCACTTATGGTTTGAGAGGCAGGTACATGTGACTGCTCAGCCTGCCTCGTGTGGCATTTGTATGCACGGTGATTCTCTATATAAGCACAAGCGACTACTTCTCAGTATCCTCCAGGATCATTTTATTGGAGCATTTAAAAAAGGAAATGCAGCTGAGAGCGGCGGTGCATGCCTGTAATCTCAGCACTCTAGGAGGCTGAGGCAAGGGTATCATCACAAATTTGAGCCCCGTCTGGGTAACTTAGTGACTTTGTGAAACCCTGTCTCAAAACTAAAAAAAAAAAAAAAGCCTGGAAATAGGAAGGTCCCTGGGTTCAGACCCCAGTACTGCAAACACAAAAACAATACAAAAAAAGGAAGTACACATTAATTATATTATAAACTATCTTCATTGTATTTCTCCTTTATATTATAGTCCATAAGATAAACGACCGCTATATTTTTTGAAGTTATCACAGAGGTAGATGCTCTAGATCGTTATGAAAATGACCCCTAATTAATCACTCCTTTGCAAATGACCGCCACTTCCGCCAGGTAAGAAGAGCTGGAGTCTGCTTTCCACTGCTTGTGAGTGGCTTTGCACAATATGATAAAGGTCAAGTTGGAGCTGCGGAGCTTAGGCTTTGCACGACTGCCTTTACCTTCTTGAGTAGCTGTCCTGAGGTCACCATGCTGTACAGGAGCTGGTGTGGCCTCCAGGAGGACAGGTGACATGCGAGGGAAAACGGACACGCTCCAGCCACAGCCAGCGTCCAGGCCCCAGACACACGAGTGAGGCCACTGGGGCGCTTCTGGTCCAGCCTGGTCACCGGCCCAACACATGAGTGAGCCCAGGGTGGGACCAACAGAACAGCAGCCAGCCAGTCCAGAGAATCACAAAAAATAATAACTGTTATTTTCACGCAGCAGTTAGGTAATTGAGAAATAGTTTTTATTATCTAAGCATTTCTCTTCTTGATAGTAAGAAAGCAACACTATGCAACACTATGATGAGGGAGCCTTGGCCCCAATAGGGTTGACGATCACTGTTCTATTGATTTAAAACCAAAGCCACACTCCTTCCTGCCCTGCGCGATCAGGCTATGGCTGGCCTGCCCTGCCAACTTCCCCTCCCCTCTACTTTGCCCATTCTGTTCCAGCCACACTGACCTGCCTTTCGTCCTTGGAAAAGGCGGCTGAAATGGGCAGTGCTGATCATTAAGAAAACCTGAACAAAGGTGCAGCAGGAGATTTCAGGGCTGGAGCGCCACATGAAAGAATGAATGGTGAAAATATAGGGGTGAGAGTGATTTGCTTAGTTGTCAGTAAATATGAAAGAGAGTAAAAATAACTCAGACAAGATAGTATAGTCAAATATATGGGCTTTAATATGTTATCTAGTTTAGCGTCTGTTTTTTGTTGACTACAAGAATATTTAATACTTACTTTAAACATTTCAAACATTACCAAAGTACTAGGAGAGGGGCTGGAAGTATAGCTCAGTGGTAGAGTGTTTGCCTAGCACTGGGCTTAATCCTCAGCACACACGCACACACAGACACACCCCAAAACAAGAAAAAGGTCCCTACGCTTTCATCTCTCCCCAACTTAGATTAGGTTTTTCATTTATTGGGTATTAGATTCAGATTATATTATCTAACCCTTTCACCTCTGGCTTAGTCTACATAATGCTGCATAAATCAGCACCTGTAGGAAATATCTCTTCAGTTTCGTTGGCTCACAGATATACTTCTACCAGGTATTTGTTCAAAGAAACCATTTTCCATTCTTTATCTCTCACAAGGTGTGTTTGTTTAACACAGTATAAAACTACTAGCACCCACCTAGATTCACTAAAACTAAAAAGTTCATTGATCTATTTATAGATTGTCCTTTTAATACTGTAGAGATGTCACCTAGATCTTCTCTATGACCTTTTTAAATGTGGTTGAAAACAACCATCGAGGAAAGGGTTAAATGTACCTGTTTTACGTGCTAAATTCATACCATGAAATGCAGACTCTTGCCAGGTGTGGTAGTGCACGCCTGTAATCTCAGCACTTGGGAGGCTGAGGCAGGAGGATTGCTGTGAGTTCGAGACCAGCCTGGGCTACACAGTGAGTTCCAGGTCAGTCTCAACTACATAGTGAGACCCTGCCTCAAAAAACCAAAAAGGAAAAAAAGGTAGACTCTTGATCTAATTCCAAGGCTGAGAAAATTTGTAGAAACTATGCCCTTAAGGTTTGTTCTCCCAAATTATAATTCTCTCCAAAATTTAAGAAAGAAATATCTGCTTATTAAATGGGCTGGATTTTATTCTATACAGTTAAAAATCTAATGAACAAGTAGCTTGGGATTGTTATTAAATTGAAAATATTTAAGATGGCATATATAAAAGAATTGGATGATCAGTAAATAAACATCAAAATAATCAGTCTCACATAGAGCATTAGGGGTAGACCAGGGTTGCAAGTGGAGTCTGCCTGATTCCAGAGACAGGATTCTCAACCTTTGGACCATATGCTATGTATAGCCTCGCTCAAGTGTGAAGACAAACTTACATCTACATCAGCACACACACATTACACACTGCTATGGTTTGAGTGTGTCTCCTAACGGTCTGTATACTGGGAGCTTGGGCCTTGGTGCAGTGGTACTGGGAGATGGCATGGAAGTGGAACTTAATGGGAAACAATTAGATCATTGATGGTGTTTAGAAGGAATTACTGTAGTTCTCATGGGACCCTGGTTAGTCCTCATGAGGAGTTTGTTATAGAAAAGAGCAAGACCGGCCCCTCCTCTCTCCCTGGCTTTCCTGTCTCACTGTGTGATCTCTCTCACTCTTTTGTGCTCCCACCAGAATACCATCTGCCATATGATGCAGTTGTGTGGTCTCTTGCTAGAACTGGCATCATGCTATTTGAATTTTCAGACTCCAAAACAGTGAGCTAAATAAACCTTTTTTCTTTATAAATTACTTTTACAAGTTGCCTTGGGTGTTTCATTATAATAACGAACTAAAACACACACCAAGCATGTATGTAATTGCCCAGGTACTCTGTGGCATTGTAATTAGGTGTCACTTCCTGCTCTCATTCTATGCTCTCTTCTCTCTAGTCTTCCCTGGAGTTTCTCTGCTCATAGGACAAACTACACGAAGACTTGCTAGCTTCTTACTCCTCTTCTCCACAGATCCATCTTTCAGATCCATCTCTCACAGAAGCATCTGGCTTCTGCTTCTGGACCAACTGACCACATGGTGCAGTGGTCAAACTTTTCAGCCACTCAGTCTGGGTCTTGCCTCCCACTTCCTCACTGCACATCAAATTCATGCTTGCCCTCAGGGCTGCATGGCCTATTATCTGTAAGATGGCGACAACAGTACCCAAGCTCCAAGGATTGCTGGGAGGACTTAATGATTTCTTGCTGGCAAAGGGCTGAGAACAATGTCTGGCACAAAGCAAGGACCCTGGACGTGCTAGCAACTACTGTTTCCGCAGCCTACCCTCTTGCTCATCCCTCTAGCTCTGCAGGGGCCACAAGGCTCCTTCATTTCTGGGGCTCCTTGCTCAGCTCTAGCTTTTAGAGACTCACAGACCTGCTCAGCACTCCCCTCATTTACCTCCCTGTAGAGGCTGTAGATCCTGACACTGTAGGTCCAGTTAAGAAACTACCTCTTGCATATAACAGCCGTAGCAAGCTGACCTAAAGGCCACTGACCACTCTTGTAACTTGCTGTCTTCAAGCTAGGTCCTGACTTTGAGGGACCACACTCATTCCTTCATTCAATAAACATTTATTGGGTCCCTATAGTTCCAGTCATCAAGGGTGCTATAGCATGGAACAAAACAGAAAATAAGGAAGCAAATATAAATAACTAGTAGTAAGCATTTTAAGGGCAAAATAAAAATCAACAATTATTCTTGAGCAACCTAATATAAATGCTATTTCAAAATATACTTTGAATGGCTCTGGGGATTTGGCTCAGTGGTTCCACTGCCTGCCTAGCAAGCACAAGGGCCCGAGTTCAAATCCCTGGTACCAAAAAGTTAAATAAATAAATAAATGTGAATGGCTCTAATAAACATTGAATTATACCACGGTTTAAGAGCCATTTGGATGCAAGTTTGGTTGCTGATGACAGATAAGAATGCTGCCTTGGGGCTGGGGATTTAGCTCAGTGGTTCTGTGGCCTGCCTCACAAGTGCAAGGTCCCATTTGATCCCTGGTACCAAGAAAAAAAGAATGCTGCCTTGTGTAATTTGGGTTGGAGGCACATTATCAGTCAGCTGAAGCATCTCTTCAGTGATCGGATGTGTGGAACAGCTGAATGGAGAAAATGCACATCTGTTGGGAAAATCTGGACAACCCGAGTTCTACTCGGGTCTGACAATGTCAGGACAGCAATAACGTGATTTTTAAGTTTTCAAAAACAACCCAGAAAAGACTATGTGATGAGCGTGTGTGAGAAATCAGATTTAATTAACATCCTGAGTCAGAAAACAAACTTAACAGTGAGCCACCAGGCTTGTGTTTCTGTGGCATTCCGAAAACTGAGCTTCCTAGCATAGCCTGAATGGAAGAGGGGTAGGAAGTCAACGTTGCTTGACACCCGCGAGCATTTTTAAATACTTCTCTTCTTCCCGATACCAGGGACAGTTCTGTCATCCCTTTTACGGTGGAGGAGACTGAGGCTCGGGTCACTTGGGCCACACTGCTGTGAAGTTCCTCAGTGCTTGCAAGTTTATGGCTTTAAGAAGCCCATTTTCTGTCTTCCCTGATCACTCAATGTAAAATTTAGGCTTCACTGCTCCATTCTAGCACCCTGCAGCATTTGCTGTTTGGCCTGTTTTCATGTGTCTCAGCACAGCTCATCTGCGGGATATCAGTGATGAGATATAAGTTGGCACGAGGATGCTTCAGTTATCTCTAATACAAACAGAAATTTCTCAGATTCTTTACTCGAGTACAATCACTTCCTGGGAACTGGAAACTGTCTAGTCCCCTTGCTACAAAATTACTTATGGGCAAACATTAGACATGCAGCCTTCAATGTAAAATCTTAATTACTGCCTTTTTAGCTGATTTTGTGCCCTCTAAAGGGGTATAAATTAGAAGAGTACGGCTAAATAAATTAGAAGAAAGGCTGCTCAATAGAATAGTGCTGCTCCAAGGTCTAGAAACAAATTCCCAGTGTCAGATTGACTCTTGCCATTTCTGCTCATTCATTCTTGTTTCAGAGGAGTGAAAAGGGACAGATGGAGAGGAGAAAAGTAAGTCTGGCCTTAATTCATCATTATCTTTCACCTGCCAAAGAAGGCTCTACTATTATTTTGGGATTTTCTGGACGACAGGGCCATGTCTCGTCCTCTCTGTGTCCCCGGGGCCAGGATCCCATGTTCAGCACACAGTAAGGCTTAACAAAGGCTTGTTGGACAGAACTTCAGTAGCCCAGCCTGCCTGCAAATATTCTTTACATTTTTGCAAAGAGAGATGATTCTGTTGTGCTTAATGCATGACTTAATCATTCTACTAGCCCATCCTTTGATCCATTTAATACACTGAATATACTTTGGTCGACATCAAGATAAAAAAGTGATACAATTGCTGAGTGTGACTTGTGTGATGGTCTGGTCCTCCTCATTTAGCAGCAGAGACTGAAGCCAGAGAGACAGAGCCATGTGACAATGGCAGGGCCAAGCTAAGAGTTCTGCTCTGACCCCTCCATCTTCTCTCCCACCTCATATCTGTTCAGCACCCCTTAGGGGAGGGGAAGGTTGTTATAAAGAGTGGACATGAATTAAGCGCCACAGGGAGCTAAGGGAGAAAATGCACAATTGACAAGAATTAGAAACAATTTAGATTCTACAAACAAGCACGAAGTAGTCTGTTCTCTAGAAATGATAAAGAAAAATCAGGATTTCTAGGAGCTATTTGGAGGACCTCCTGTTTATTGGGAGGGAAGAAAGTCAGGCACTAGGGTCATTGGACAATGTCCTCCATCACTCTCCAGCTGGGGGATCGAAGGTTATAATCAGCTTCCGTGTTCTAGGTCCCTCCTCAGTAGAAAGGGATGGATGAAAAGGAGGATTCCATTTATAAAGTTATTTTAAGGGTGAAATGAAAACATGCATGAAAAGTGTTCTGACCAGTGCCAAGGCACAAGGACAGTTCATCAGTGAGGCAGCTTCTCTAAGTTGGATATGATTTCTGATGATTATCATGATAGCACAGCACAAATGAGAGAGGAGCCATTACCTGGATGTGATGGTCAGGACAGGAATCACTGCCATTTATTTTACCAGCTTTTTATTTACTGAAGGGTCTGATTCAGCAGGATGCCTTTTCATGTTAATGAAAAAGCTGGATCTGATCATTGTGCTTCCTGGGCTAAAATGGGGATGCCGGGTCTTTAACAAATCGGGAGAAAGAGGAGGGGCTGAGGCTCCCTAGATTTGAATTTAGCAGGCCTGTAACACAGAATTACACATTTCTTACAGAGCAATGCAAAGAATGCCTCACAGCCCTCCCATCGGTCCTGTCATTGGTCGAGATGTGATGGTCCCTGCCCCCAACCCCACTCCCAAGAGTCATAGATAATGGCTGAACCTTTTTTTTTTCCGTTTTTTTTTTTTTTTGTGGCAGTACGGGGATCAAACCCAAGGGCAAGCGACCACTGAGTGAAATTTCCTGACCTTTTTAAAAATGTTGACGCAAGGTCTCATTAAGTCCTCAAAATGCCTCTGCCTCTGAGTAGCTCGGATCCTAGGTGTGCAGCAGGTTTAAAACACATTTTAAACAAGTGCTTTGCTGGGTGGGCAAGCTGGAATGAAATTGCTCCAGACCAGAAGGGATCTAAGAGGCTGCAAGGGGAGTGGTCAGCTGCAGGGCTAAAAATGCTTAGAGAGGGTTAATGAAGTACTGCTTGGGGAGGTGTGTGTGTGTGTGTGTGTGTGTGTGTGTGTGTGTGTGTGTGTGTGTGTGTGATGGAACCAAGGACTGAATCAGTACTCCAGGTTGCCAAGGAACAAGAGTGATGCCACCCTGCCTATAGGAACCATAATGGTAAACAACACGTTAACATTGGGAAATATCTCATTATGTGTCGGTCTGCCTGCAGCACTTTGCATGTGCTTAATAATCCTGTGAGCAGGCACTATCTTCATCTTTATTTTACATATATGTAAATGACAGTGGTTTAGGAGCTGAAATAACTTGCCCTGGGCTGAGGAGCCAGCTGAGATGAAGGCGATCTTCAAAATTAGCCAACTTTGACGAGGGTCTTCCTCTTAATCACTATACTATAAATCAAGATTACTAAGTGATTGCATAATTAATATATGAAAGGGATCAGGTTGTGACATTTTGCCATCCACTGCTCTCTCCCATTTGTTAAACTTGTAAAGTAGATAGATCTCCTCTTCTTCCCTCACCCTTCCAGGCTGTCCCTCCAAGGATGGGCCCACTAGAATAGCTTTCCCAGAAAGACAAGCTAGGTTTTGGAGGAGGGCATGGTAACAATGGCACCTGGCTGATGTCTGACTATGTACTCGTTTATCTGACATTTATTGAGGGCCAGATGTATACTCACTATGTCATAGGCACTGGTAGAATATACTAAGCATTGATAAGAGGCACAAAAATAAATCAGACAGAGAATATGTCCTCAAGGCACTTAAAATATTGGGGGAGACAGGCATGTATAAAATTAAGTATATGTGGTTAAGAACATCTTAATTAAGGCTGGCTTGACTTACCATAAAATGCAGAACAGATGAATACTCTGAAATCTGAGAGTGGGGATCAAATACTTCTAGTTTGGGCCTATCATGGAACTGGAAGCCTGAGAGAAGCGTCATGCAGCTGAGTTTGGAAAAGCAAACAGAATTTAAATATGCAGAGAAGAGGAGCTCAAGTATTTTTTTTTTTCTTCTAAAAAAAGAAGAAACATATGCACAGAGATCATGAAGTAGGAGGCTGGCATAAGGAACTTAAAGTAGTTCCTTTCAGTTGGAGGGTACTGCCCGGAAAGGAGAGTTGTGAATGAAACAAAGAAGGAAGGGAAGGAGGGAGGGAAAGACTGAACAGGGCCTTAAGAGTCACGCTGAGGGCTCTTTGCTTCATCGGGTGGCTCCATCATTGTCCAGTAGTGTGTTGTGGCCCAAGGGGGAACTCCCAATTCTTCTTACACAAATGTCTGCTAGAGTTTGGGGGCTGAATGTCCCCTGAAGGCTCATGAGCTGAAGCCTCGATCTCCAGGGTTGTGGAGAGGTGGTGAAACATTTGGCGGAGGGGTACTGCTGGGAGGTCCTTAGTTTACTGGGGGTTACCTTAGCCCTTTCCTTTCTCTCACTGACCCCTGGTTTGTGAGATGAATAGTTTTGTTCTACCCTGAGCTCCTGCCATAATGTGCTTCCACGCCACAGACCCAAAGCAATAGGCCAATTAGTCTTGGACTGGAATCTCCAAATCTGTGATCCAAATAAACCTTTTCTCTTTATAAATTTATTATCTCAGGTATTTCATTATAGTGACAGAAAGCTAACATCTGTGCTATCCAAACTCTGACCAGTGCCTAATAATTCATTTCTGCCTCAATAAAGACACAACTTACATAGCGAGCTGTCAGAGGAATGTCATGCAGAGTACCTCAGGTGGCAGGAATGAGGGGATGATGAAGTGGTGAGGGATCAGTATATCAACGCATTGCTAAAGAAAAACTGAGCACTTACTTGAACACATGAAAACTGTCTCCTCAGTATATAAAAGTACCATCAGGGCAGGACACATTTCCTGGGCTGAAAGGCAACTAGGCGGGCGATTCCATTATCTGGAATCACCAGGATGTTGACATCAGTTGGGCTTGCAGCATAATTCTGCCCAATTTTTTTCTTCTTTTTTCTCTTTTTCAGTTCTGGGGATGGACCCTAGGGCCTGTGCTTGCTAGGCAAGCTCTCTGTCACTGAACTACATCCCCAGCCCTGCTGCCAACTTTTTAAGTGTCATTTTTAAATTATTTAATTTGGATTTGAATCTTAGCCCTGCCATTTCTCCTTGATCACATTTCATACTTCTGTGTCCCTCTGTTTTCTCATCTGCAAAATCCAGATAATGATACAGAAGGACCTCACAGGGCTCTTGTGAGAGTGAATTACAATAATGGATGTAAACAGATTCCTGGCATGGGACAACTGCTAGGTCAACTGGAAATGTTATTTTACTGTGGGGTGGGGGATAATCCAAAATTCTAGAAAGCAAAACTGCAGGGAACATATATACCCAAAGTATCTTGCGCGCTACAGAAGAGAGGGAGTATTAAGGGTGTCTGCATGGGGGTGCAGCCGGCTCAGAAGGCAACTCGGACGGATAACTGGCTGCTGTGTGATAATGACCAGGCCTCATGGAGCACTCTGCCAAGGCTGGTGACATACAGGACACCAGGTATGAAGAGCAGCACGCAGAGGCCAGAGAGGAAGACTGCCACAGAGTCAAGTAAGAAGTAAGGTGAGTTTGAATCACTGTGTGCAATAAATGGGAATGCAAGGCCCAAGAAACCAGGAAGATGCCAAATTACACAGAAGGGGAGGCGAGGACACCAAGCAGGATGGAAAACCTCTCCAGAGCCTGAGGCCAGACAGATAGTGGTGGTGTGTGTGTGTGTGTGTGTGTGTGTGTGTGTGTGTGTGTACAACTAGACATCGGTAAATGCCCAAACACCAGCTTTCTCTCCCAGAGGTGTCATTTTGAGAGTAACCACTTGATAGTACTGAGACAATGAGTTACCATCTGATCAAAATGAAATATTGAGAATTTAAAAATAAAACAACACACCAAACAACCAACCTCAAAACACTTTTCTTGTTTCGCTTGATGAAGGAGGCCGGCCATTCCAGGAAGCAGGACTGGGAAGACGAATGTTTCCAAATATTCTCTAGGTGAACCTAAAACAAATTCCCACTGCAGATCTCAAGCTGCCCAAGTTCATCTGGGAGAGACATTTGTTGCTGAACCAAAAAACATACTATCCATTCAATAACATGACCTTAAATATGACATTTTGTTCCAGATCCCTGAGCTGAGCTACATTAAGAAAGAAACTTAAAATGTCCCTCTGTGGTGTGCTGAGGATAGGCCAGGTCTGCCACAAGGCCAGACCCACCAGTCTATTATGGCCCTGACACAGGAACAGCAGGGAGGCTAGAAGGACAGAGGGACTTACACAGGCAAGTGTGGTAGTAACTGAGGCTAGAGGGGAACTGGGGCGGGAGCACCTTAGACCACAGGGACGGTGGTAGTGGTTGCCAAGGCCCAAAGCACATAGGTAGAAGGCACAGAACAAACCGGGAGGACAGTGCCAGGCACTAGAAAGGCCAGGGGAACCGAGGCTCAGGGGGTAGGATGTGCCTCAGTGGAAGGCAACATGGCATTTTCTTGTACTTTTTGCATTGGTTTATACCTTTCCCGCCCTCCTTTGCACTTAACACAGAATCTGAGTATGCTTATCCCTACTATTTCTATTACATTTTAACCTTAAAGAGAAATCAGTGGAGTTGAGGATACTTTTCTGAAAAGACAAAACATTGCATTAAGAGTCTAGGGGATGCACTAAGATAAATTAAGTAATTAAAAGGTTAAAAAAACTAAAAGACAAACACTGCCTTATTTCGGTGGTCTCCCTGAAGCCTGAGCCCCCACTTTGTGCTTTTGCAATGTTACAAACCCCAAATTATAAAAGATGAAGCCCCACTTCCTTACTTACATGTTTTTGGATTGATCGTTTCCGGTTTCTTTTGAGGACAGGGTGTGTTTGAGACGATGGTGGAATGGGGAGCTGGGAAATAGTGCTCTGTGTTGAGGTCACGGGAACCCAGCTCCTCCCATAGTGAAACCTGGCAGTAGACAGGGAGGGGAGTCATTTCACAGAAACAGTTTAAATAATTGATTTCTTTTATAACCTTACGAGGGAATAAAATTCCACGTCAGATTTTAGGTTCAAGAGGCACATGGAACACATATCTTAGTCTCCCTTTCCTCTGGAGACATCTATAAATGACAGTCAAGGAATAAACCCCTAGTAAAAAAACAAAACAAAACAGGAGGGCCACCTGCAGATGAGAGATTGGCCAGGGATGAAGCAGCCAAGCAGCAGGGATGAAGCCTGTGTGGAAAATCAGGAGGGAAAGTGGTAGCCACAGGTGGAAATGGCCTGGGAGGACACAAGTGCCTTTCCCTCTCAGAGCTCAGTGCTCAGAGTTGCCAGGCATAACAGAGGGTGAGAGAGAAAGGTAGCAACACACAGCACGGTTACGTGAAGATCTGGCTGGGCTCCACTGGCCTGCAACCCAAACTCCCTCTGCCCCTCAGTACTCATGACTACCTTCACACCAGCCTTTTATATCGGCTCTCCTCCTCTCCAATCACACTTCTGTCAACAAATGAAACAGGCAGCCTGGGAGGAAGTGGAACTGTGTAGGGTATACCATGCTGGCAGCCCTGTCAGAAAAACCCAAAACACTGACCATTGACTTGGAGGCCTCCTGCTCAGCCCCTATGACTCAGGTCTAGCTCTCCCCCTCCCTCCCCAAAAGCCTCATGCAGTTATAAGTGGGGCTTTTCAGAAGTGACTGGATCTAGAATGTGTAATGCTGGGAATGATTCATGGTGCAATGCTAGGATTAAGGGTGAGTGCTACCCACTCTCAAGTCGAGTAGCATGGATACAATGCAAGGGACACAAAGTGGCTTGTCAGTTGTCACTAGCTTGTTGCTTGCCGTCGTCTACCACTACCTGCCATGAACTGTTTCTTCTCTCTGATGCCCCTCTGCCACGTTACCCTGACTTGGAGCCAGCCAATTATGGACTGAAACATCTACAAACTATGAACCAAAATAAACTTTTCCTCCTTTAACATTTGGGGCTCAGGTATTTTATCTCAAAAGAAAAGTAACTAGGCTCCCAAATACTGACTCTGCCTGCTCACCCAGAAGAAAATCTTCCGGCAGACAATCACTCCCCATGAGTGCCTGCTCAGGGCTTTTCTGTTCACAGAAGAGACCCATCCAGAAAACCCACATATATAGCAGTAGCAGAAAAGCACACCAGCTGTGTTGGTTAATTTTGAAGGTTAATTTGACTGGGCTAATACACATAGGGATAGCTGGTAAAGCAGCATTTTTAGCAGGGTGTGTGAACAAATACCTATAATCCCAAGGTAGGGAGGCTGAAGCAGGAGTTTCAGGCCAGCCTGGACTACACAGTGAATTTAAGGCCAACCTGGACTAGGTAGCAAGACCTTGTCTCAAAACAAAAAAACAAAACAAAACAAAGAGCACTTTTAGGTGTATCTGTGAGGGTGTTTTTGGAAGTCAGCAGGTGAGTTGGTGGACTGAATGGGGAAAGATTTGCCCCTCATGTGGACAGGCATCACCCAGTCGGCTGAGGGCCTAAATGGAACCAAGAAGCAGATGGAAGGCAAATTCTCTCTTCTGGAGACAAGACGCCCTTTTTCACTTGCCCTGGGAATTCCATGTTCTACAGCTTTTGGACTCTGAGACTTGCATCAGTTCAAGGGCAAGTCCAGATCTTAGGTCTTTGGTCTTGATCAGAGAGTTATACCATCAGCAGCCTTGTTTCTGAGAACTCTGGACTTGGAATAAACTATCCTAACAGGCTCTCCTCATTCAACTTGCAGATAGCCTCTCATGGGACTTAGTCTTTATAATCATGTGTGAACCTATGACCTTACAGGCTTCCTGTCATCCATTCATCTGTCTGTCTATCTGTTTGTCTGTCTACCTATCCATCTATCTCTGTATTTATCTCTTACTGGCTCTGTCTCTCTGGATACCAGCCATACAGAAAATCCCACCCAGGCCCCCATTTTAGATTTTAAATAAATAATCAAAACTCTGTGAACTAGTCAAGAAAACCAGTAGCATAAACATAAACCGAGCAACTGATCCTGGAATAAAAACAGGTAATTCAGGGAAGAGAAATGTAATTAGTATCTACAGAAAAATATGAGACAAGCCTGTACCCATACAGCAAGAACAGGATACTGGCCACTGTGTCCTCTCTTGCATGGTGGCCCATACTCACGCTACAGGGTGTACTCCTTTTCCTACTTTTACTTGGCCTAAATTTGCAGAGTCTGTTTCTTTTCCTATCTTTAATAAAATTTTGCTACCATCAAAAAACAAAAACAAGGGCTGGGGATTTAGCTCAGTGGCTTCGCTGCCTGCCTTGCAAGCACAAGGACCTTAGTTCAATCCCCGATACCAAAAAACAAAAACAAAACCAAAAACAACAGGATACTATGAAAAAGAAACAATCACTAACCAAAAAAGAGCTTTAGACACAAGAATCTCTGTCATTCCTACTCTTAAAAGGGGGAGGGAACCCATTTGGGACCCCTCCTGTCTCTCAGGAGCTATTCCTATTCTGCAATACATTTTCCTACTCTTACAAAAAAAAAAAAAAAAATGAACCTCTGTCAGAAGTAGGGGCTGAAGTTAGTGTCAGACTACAGAAAGAAAGAAGTTAGTGGAAGTCTAGAGACGTAGATTTGGGGTCCATCAATGTGATCCTACTCAACTTGTTCCAGCATTTGTTTGTTTTGTTTTTCAGTACTGTGGACTGAACACAGGTCCTTTATTCTGAATACATTTCCAGTCCATTTTTTATTTTTTGGGATAGAGCTAAGTTGCTAAGACTGGGCTGAACTTGTGATTGTCCTGCTTCAGCCTCCTAAGGTGCTAGGATTACAGGCATGTGCCACCATGCCTGGCTATGTTTTTGAGATTTTAAACTCTCTTAAGTGCCTATTAGCCCCAAGGTATACACCCAAGGGACTCCCCTCCTGGTTGCCCAGTCCTTGACCCTCTCTGAGCTCAGTCTTCACCTGGCCTGCATTGGCATGCAGAGAAGTGTGTTCTGTTCACAAGTGTTCCCCAAGTAGGTGTGCTGTCAGATCCATCCAAGGCCTCTCTCATCCAACATCTCATTTGCGCCCCATGGAGACACCACGAGTTAGTCAAGGATTACCTTTCCCATTTAACAGATGGAGAAACTAAGGTTCGAAGAGGCTATGCATAAGCAACACTGTTAATAGTAGAGTTAGGGCAGCCCCAGGGTTCTAGTTCTAGCTCCGGTGCCTTCCCCATTTTGCCTCCCTAACTCCTGACACCACCCAACCTTCCCCAGCCATCCACAGTCTTCTCATGTAATAGCCTTTAAGTACGATGAGGCCTGGGCAATACTCACAGTAACTGGAGCTTCTTGTTTGATTACATATCCTTCTGGAAAGTGAGGCTGCTCAGCTTCATACTCTAAAGAGAATGGAAAAAGTCTTCAATTTCACATTTCATTGCGGTTTGTGATGTAATGTCCTCATCACTAAGACAATTTTCCTTCAGCTGGCACTTTACAGAAATGAAAAGGTTAATACTTAACATGGGTAAGCCACTTCATTTAAAATGGTTGAGATGGCTGCTCCCTCATACAAAAGCACCAGGCTTTAGGTAAGAGTCTGAGACTCTTTTCCCAAGATGATACAATTCAGATTTTGCTCCAACATAACTACAAGGAATAAGGGGAGGGATACTAGGGAGGGTGGTTAAGGGCGTTGCCAGTGGCACACACGGAGCAGAGACTAACACAGAAAACATGCCACCCTGAGAGCTGCCCTATTTACTGAGAGAGGGACAGAAAATGCTCATGAGCTATATTAGTTATATCCCTAAAGGAAAGGCTGATAAAAATTTTTTCTGGAAGGGTGAGTGTTTTAAAAGCAACTGCCCACTCATTTTGCAGTGATGAAGAAAAAGTTTCTGGGTAAGATGGTACTGATGGAATGCAATGCACTGGAGGTCAGTTTTATTCCCTTATATAGTTACTTACCGGTTAGTAGAGTATTACTCAATTTTTTTTAACTCCTTAAATTTTAGGCTGGGGGCAAGTACATCAGACTACTGGTAATAAGCACATTTGCTTCCCCGTACCAGCTAATGCTGGGTAACAAGTTACAGCACTTTTCACTTGCTGTGGCTTGAATCTAGAATGTCTCTGAAAGGCCCATGTGCTAAGTAAAGACTTGGCATGTTGGGAGGTGGCTGAATCTTTCAGAGGTGAGGCCTAATGGGAAGTCTTCTCATCCCTGGGGATGTGCAATCGAGGGGGAGAGTGGGGCTCCAGCCTTTCTTCTCCTCTGCTTCCTGAGCATGAGAAAAACGGCTTTGCTATGCCATGCCATCCCTCCATGATGTACTGCCTCCCCACTGGCCCAAAAGTTACAGGGCCGGTCAACTAAGCCCTGGTATGGTTAAAAACTGTGAGCCAAAATAAACCCTTTGCCTGTTGTTATAATGAGGGAAAGTGAATACAGCCCTTACCCTCAGAAGATACGTCCCAAGATGTCTCTCAGATACCTAAATCACGATTATACTGAGTACTACGTGTGTTTTTCGTGTTCACATATATATTTATGAGAGTTCGACTTATAAATTAGACACAGAAAGCTGGTCGTGGTGGCACACGTCTGTAATTCCGGCACTCGGAAGGCTGAGGCAGGAGGACTGCTAAGAGCTCAAGGCCATGCTGGGCTACATGGTGAGCTTGAGGACAACGGAACTACAGAGCAAGGTCCTGTCTCAAAAAGAAAAAGACACAGTAAGAGAGCAACAACAGTAACTAATAATAAAAGAGAAAACGTTCAGCAGAGCGGAAACTTAGCAAGTGAGCAATTTAGCAAGATCCTATCTCAAAAAATAATTAATCACAATCTCTTATAAAAAGTTATTTATAATTATCAATTGTTTCTGAAACATTCCTTCCATGAATTTTTTTCAGGCCACAGTTAATTGCAGGTAACTAAAACTGCAGAAAGTGAAACCTCAGAGAGAAGGGGCACTACTGTACTACAGAATTAGGGATTTAAAGCAACACAAATTTATTATGTCATAGTTTCCTTGAGGTAAAAGCCCAGGACTAGAGTTCGGTACATTAGCACACATCTGTAATCTCAGCTATTAAGGAGAATAAGGCAGAAGGACCACACGTCTGAGGTCATCCTGGGTGTCTTAGTCACTTTGTCACTGAGACAATACCAGATAACCACAAATTAAAAGGAAGACAGATTGCCGGGTGTGGTGGTGCACGCCTGTAATCCCAGCACTCGAGAGGCTGAGGCAGGAGGATCGTTATGAGCTTGAGACCAGCCTGGGCTACTAGTGAGTTCCAGGTCAGTCTCAACTACATAGTGAGACCCTGTCTCAAAAAAATAAGGGGGAGAGGTTGATTTGGCTCTTTTCATTAGTTGGCTCCAACAGAGGATAGCACGGCACAGGGGTATAGGGAGGAGAGCTGCTCATGGAATGGTGATAGGGAAGCAGGGGGCAGAGAGGGACAGAGAGAGAGAGAAGGAGAAAGGATGAGAATGAAGGAGCCCAAAAGGAAGAGATAATCTTCTAGGTCATACCCACAGTGACAGCCTCTTCCTACCAGACCCTACCTCCTAATACCAAGACAGCTATAACACCCCCATAATCCAGTTACCTTCCAAAGGTTCCATGTCTGAGTGCATGAGGCTTCAGGGGACATCTCATCCACAACAGTAGGCAACTTAGTGAGATCCTGACTCAAAATTTTAAAAATTTTCACATTAAAATTGAACCAAACTTTTGAACAAATGGACTTAATAGATAGATATCTATTAACAGAGTGTCCTACCCCACCACATTAGAATACACATTCTTCTTAGCTGCACATGGAACTTTCTCCAAAATAGACCATACACTAGCTCATAGAACATGCTTAAGTAAATACAAAGGAAGTGAAATTAGCCCATGCATATTATCAGACCATAGTGCAAAGAAATTGGAAATCAGTGGCAAAGAAAACCACAAGAGCTTCATAAACACATGGAAATTAAATAACACCCTTCTGAAAACCAATGAGTCACAGATAAAATTAAAGAAGAAATAAGACAATTTCCACAATTAAATGATAAGGACAATACAACATACTAGAATACAATTTCCACAATTAAATGATAAGGACAATACAACATACTAGAATATATAGGATGCAATGAAAGCAGTCCTGTGAGAGAAATTTAGAATGGTGAATTCCCATATCAAGAAAGCATAGCAAGGTTGGGATTTAGCTCAATGGTTCCGCTTCCTGCCTTGCAAGTACAAGGTCCCAAGTTTGATCCCCAGTACTGCCCCCGCAAAAAAGCAGACAAGGCTCAAACAACCTAATGTTGAACCTCAAGCTTCTAGAAAAAGAAAATTAAGTCAAGCCCAAAGCTCGAAAGAAGGAGGAAATAATAAAAATCAGAGCAGAAACCAATGCCATGGAGACTAAGAAAACTATACAAAGAATCAATGAATTGAAGAAATTAAATAAAATGACAAACTCTTAGCCAACCTTATCAAAAAAGTAAAGAAAAGCCTCAAATCCATGCAATTAGAATAAAAAGGCAGAAATCAAAATAGACCCTGCTGAGATCCAGAAGATCATCAATACCCATTTTGAGAACATACATTCTAATAAGATAGAAAATACAGAAGAAATGGTCAGATTCCTAGATACAAAGGAATTACCAAAACTGAATCAAGAAGATATAGAAATTCAAAATAAACTAATATCAGCCCATGAAATTGAATATATAATCTAAAAACTACCAACAAATAAAAGTCCTGGCCCTGATGGATTCACAGCTGAATTCTACAAGAAATTCAGAGAAGATCTAATGCTGCTACTCCTCAAACTCTTTAAAGAAATTGAAAGGGAACCAATGCTCCCAAATTCATTCACAGAAACAAGCATTAACCTGATTCCAAAACCAGAGAAGTATCCAATCAAAAAGAAGAAATATAGGCTAATCTCCATAATGAATATAGATGCAAAAATCCTCAATAAATACTGGCAAACAGAAAGCAGCAAATGATCAACATTATACACCATGACCAAGCTGGATTCATCCCAGGGATGCAGGGATGGTTCAACACATACAAATCAATAAATGTACTACACCATATTAACAGAGCCAAGGACAAAAACTACATGATCCTCCCAATAGATACAGAAAAAGCAATTGACGAGGTCCAACATTCATGCATGATAAAAACCCTACAGAAGACTGGAATTAGTGGTCTTTATCTCAATCTGATAAAAGCCATCTACAACAAACCAACAGCCTTTATCCATATGAAATGGATAAAAACTGAAAGCTTTCTCTCTAAAATCGGGAACAAGACAAAGATGTCCACTATCACCATTCTTGTTCAATATAGTTCTGGAAACATTAGCCAGAACAACTAGGCAAGAGAAAGAAATAAAAGGAATAACAAACAATAGGAAAGGAAGAACGTAGATTATCACTATTTGTGGATGACATGGTATTCTACATAGGAGACCCCCTCAAACTCCACCAAAAGACTTTTAGATTTGATGATCAAATTCAGTGGCATAGCTGGATACAAAGTCAAAAACACTCAAAAATCAATATCCTTCCTGTATACAAATAACAGACTAACAGAGAGAGAAATTAGAGAAACAATCCCTTTCACAATAGCATCCAAAAAACAAATGAAATACCCAGGAAACAATCTAATAAAGGAAGTAAAAGATTTATACATTGAAAACTACAGTACTCTGAAAAAGGAGATTGAAGAGGATATCAGAAAATGCAAAGATATCCTTTTTTCTTGGATAGGAAGAACCAATATAGTGAAAATGGCCACACTTCCAAAATTGTTATACAGATTCAATGCAATCCCAATCAAATTCCCAACAGAATATCTCACAGTATTAGGAAAAATAATCCTAAAATTTATTTGGAACCAGAAGAAGCCTAGAATAACAAAGGCAATTCTGGGCAACAAAGGCAAGGCAAGGGGTATCACTATCCCTGACCTGAAATTATACTACAAAGCTACTATGATAAAAACAGCACGGTACCGGCAAAAGAACAGACCTGAGGATCAATGCAACAGACTAGAAGATGGAGAAACAACTCCAAACACACTTAACCATCTTATCTTTGATAAAGGAGATAAACACCTAAATTGGAAGAAAGATAGCCACTTTAATAAATGGTGCTGGAAAAACTGATTTCCACATGCTGAAGATTGAAACTGGACCCCTATCTTTCACCATGAACTAAACTAAAATTGAAATGGATCAAGCACTAAATCTGCTGGAAGAGAGAATAGGTAGAATGCTTGAGAGCAAAGGACTAGGCAAAGACTTCATGAACAAAACCCAGACCACACAGGAAACACTACAATCAACAACTAGGACCTTATATCATTAAAAGGCTTTTTCACAGCAAGAGAAACCACCAAAAGAGAGAAGAGACAACCCAGAGTGGGAAAAAATTTTCATCAGCTATTCAGATAAAGGATTATTATCTAGAATATATAAGAACTCAAAACATAATCAGACCCCTTAAATTTAAAGACCCCATTGCAAAAAATAGGCATTTGAAATAAAAAGACACTTCTCAGATAATTATAAAGACAAATAAGTATATGAAAAATGTTCAACATCACTGGCCATTCAAAAGATGCAAATAAAAACAAAACCGAGACTCCATCTCACTCCAGAAAGAACGGCTGCTATCAAGAAATCAATCAATAACAAATGCTGGTGGGGATGTGGGGAAAAAGGAACCCTTTTCCACTGTTGGTGGGAGTGTAGACTAGTGCAACCACTGTGGAAATCAGTGTAGAAATTTCTCAAAAAACTAAAACTAGAAGTTCCATTTGATCCAGCTATACCTGTTCTTGGCATCTTCCCAAAATAATTAAAAGCATCATATTACAGTGATATATGTTTATAGCAGCACAGTGTGTAACAGCTAAATCTTGGAAACAGCCCAGTTGCCCATCAACTGATGAATGGATAAAGATGTGCTTTGTTTTTATTTGCTGGACTACTACTCTACCGTAAGGAAGGATGAACTTCAGACATGTATAGCTAAATGGATGGATCTTGAGACCATACTCTTAAGGGAAATAAATTGGACACAAATGCTTAAATACTGCATTGTTTCTCCACACCATACTCTTGGGAAATAAATTGGACACAAATGCTTAAATACTGCATTGTTTCTCCACTGTGAGAAAGCAAAAATGGAAATAAGGATTGAAATGTATAATCCATGTTGGGTAATGGGAAAAAAGTGTTCAAATGAGTGAAGGGGAACAAAGGAGGAGGGAAGGAGAAAGGAAGGAACAAGAAAAAAGTGAAAATAGAAGAAAAAATGGAAACAAAACTTTTGTGCATAGGGAGAGGATGGGGATTGGGGGATGGAATAAAATAAAATTTATTTTTAAAAAGCAGAAAAAAATATATATATTTTTTTAATTTTAAAAGGGTAGGGAAGTAGTTCAGTGTTCCTTGGGATCAGTCCACAGTTAATACCTCCCTTCCCAGACACACACATGCACACAGAGTAGTCTGGGAAGGGATTCAGGTCCCACTATGCTGGAATGCAGGCACCAGCCACGGCTGTGACTTTATCTGAGAGTTGGGGTCCTTTCTGAGCTCACTAGTTGGCAGAATTCAGTTTCTTGGGTTGTAGGTGTGAAGTTCCTGTTTCCTGTTGGCTGTCAGCTGAGGGCCAGAGCTTCTACAGGTCATCTTGGGGTCCTTGCCAAAGGCAATGCACAATGTTGCTGTTGCTACAAGACCACCAGAAGTCTCCTTAGCTTGAATCCCTGACTTCTGACTTCTTTCAAGGATTTGATTAGGTCAGGTCCACTCACAATAACCTTCCTAATTTAAAGTCAACTGATTAATTAGGGCCTTTAAAATATATCTGGAGAATATTTTCAAAGCTCACATGGGTAGATGTTTGAATATCAGAGGTATGTGCAGTGGAGGTGAATCTTGGGGTGTGTTAGAATTCTGCCTATCATCCCATACCAGCTGTAGCTCCACCACTATTTTTCCCAATTGGCAAGCAAGTGAATTCCCCTTTCTTTCTTCATGGCCTTGAGAACCACTTGAGACAGCATGAAAACAGTCTCAGTGTAAAATATGTGCATTTGTAAATCTCAAATTGCTGAAGCATATAACTTTTAAACTCTGTCATTTCTCTTCATAATCCACATCAATTTTCACTGAATTTTGTAAAACTCAATAGCTATCTTTTTAAATAGACTGTAGTTTGGTGAGGTAAGTACCTGGGTTTGTTTGTGCTAATGTGACCCCAAATAATACTTGCTGGATGAATAAATGGTGCTTAAAACACAGGGCAGCGTGTTACCATTAGATTCATTCATTCTACTTGTGAGGGGAGCAGCTGTTTTCTGCCACACCCTTCTGCCAACATGTTTCTGCCTTGACAAGGTCAAAAGCAATGGAGCCAGATGACCATGGTCTGAAACCTCTAAAACAACGAGGCAAAATAAGTCTTCCCTTCTCTAAGCTGTGTTAGGTATTTGTCACAGCAACAGAAAGCTGACTAATAAAAAAACAAAAGCCTAGACAGTGCAGGGGGGTTCTAGGTAGTGAATAGTAGAGTCTTCCATATATATGGATGCAAATATGTGGGTTGGCATAAAGAACTTCCTAAAGGCCCGACTCTTCTCAGTGAATGCCTTTGTGCCAAGTGTTATCACAGAACGTTTGAAGGATTAGAACCCTGGACTTGTGAGTGTGGGCATGGGCAAGGTACTGATGGATGTCGGTGGATGAGCAGTGCTGAGAACTGGCTAGTGTCTTTCTCTTTCTTGCTCAGCTGCTTTGCCGGGGAACAAGTGTTGACTCAAAGCTGATCCATGTTGGTATCTGGCAGGTGGGACAAGGGATAAGATTTTATCATAGCATTAGGGCTTTTGACCTGGAGAATATCTAATTAAGTGATGAATCAAGGACAGTAATCACAGCAATAGAAAATAGAAAACTGTAAGCCTCAAATATTTACACTCAGTCTTGGTTAAACCCAGTTAAACATAAGCCACAAGCCAGCTAGATTTGGTTGGAACCCTTGGAAGAAAAGTTTATTGAAACTAACACAAGTGCTTTTGAGAATATAAAGTCTACAGTCATCACTAGAAAGAGGAGGGGGAAAAGTGAAAAACATTTATAAATAAGTTATTGTAGAGGCAGGCATGCACACACACAAAAGAACACGAACCAGGGAGGATAAAGGTCTTGTTAAAGTATATAATTTACCTATATTGTATCTTGTCTTCATGAAGTTAGGTTCCATGTGGTTACTTACTTTTTAAATGGAGACATCCTAATAGAATGTAATACATAGCCTAATGATTACCACAAAGCTTATGTTTTCACATTTCTTATAAACAACTGAATTTAGTCACTGTGTATTTGTCACAGAAAAGTGCCATTTGTTAGATGTTTAAGAATTGGATTTAATCAGGTTAAAACAATCATCACAGTGCCCATGTGTATAATTCACCATCTTTGACCTCACTAATTTCAATATTTAAACTCCATCATTTTAAGCCAGGTGTGGTAGCGCATGCCTGTAATCCCAGCACTCGGGAGGTTGAGGCAGGAGGATCACTGTTAGTTCGAGACCAGCCTGGGCTACAAAATGAGTTCCAGATCAGTCTCAACTACATAGTGAGACCCTGTCTCAAAAAACAAAACAAAAAAAAACCCCACTCCATCACTTTATAAATCAATGGAACCAATTCACTTGCTTTTCAGAGAGCCTCCACACCCTTTGTTTTGTTTTCTTGTACCAGGATCAGACTTAGGACCTTGCACTTGCCAGGCAGGCCTGCACCACTGAGCTACATCCCTGTCACACCTTTTGCCTTTGCTTTCTCTTTATAGGCCTGATGTACCAAAAAAACTCACTCTAAAACACAATGAAAAGCACATTTCTTTGCTGACACTAAGGAACATTTATAGAATACTTTGTAATTGCAGGGCTCTGTCCAGAGAACCTTTGGATAATTATCTCATTTAGATCTCACAACAGTCCTGTAAGGTAGGTGCAACAATGACCCCCTCTATAAGAGGATCAATTTCCCCAATGACACCCTTCTAAGTTGTATTATGACTTAGAGAAGTGAACACACTTGGAAAAAGACAGCCACAATAACTACCTTCTAATACCTGAGTAGATTTTTATGGTTAAGCGATTGGATTAGTTCCTTGGATCATAGCACCAAAGGGTAAGAAATATTTTATTCTAGTGCAGTGTAATGCTAGAAGAACTTTAACCACAACAGTTTAGCCATAATGTCACTTGAGCAGCATGTCTGCTTACATAATGACTATCCCGAGTATTGCTCAGGCAGGTTTTATTTCAACCAGTTGATTCTTGTATTGAATAAATTTGATAAAACTGCTGTTGTTGACAGGGATGTAGCTCAGTGGTTCCACCGCCTGCCTCGCAAGCACAAGGTCCCAAGTTCGATCCTCAGTATAAAACTGTTGTTTTTATATTTCCTGTTATATTATAAAAATTAACCAGAAAAGTATGCAATTTTTGGTCATCCTCTATTTAAATAATTGGCCTGGTAAGTGGCTAAGCACTGGACAAAGGTTGAAATAGATGGCCTGGTCTAATGAAGTCTAGACAGACATCTGTCACCTTGGTGGGTGACCAAGACCCTCAGACTCATCCCTTCCTGAAAACTTTCTTCTAAGTACACTTGCTATGTGATTTTCTTCCTCTATGGATCAAACAACTATACTTATAATCTTATTGGTTGATCATAGCTGTAACCCATGTTGTAACCACGTGGTTGTGCTCTGTAAAACTTTCCCTGAGAACTGGAATCCTTGGCAACCCACTTTTGGGTTCCCTCCTACCTCTCAGGAGTTGTGTCTTTCTCCTCAATAAATATTTCCTACTCTTAACCTCTATTCCTTAAAATTCATTCTTCAATTTGGGAAACACAAACTTAAGTGGGTTGGACATCTAGCAGGTTGGGAGTTATAATAATTCCCCTACATCATATTTAGAAGTCCAGCCTCTCAGGAGTTGTGTCTTTCTCCTCAATAAATATTTCCTACTCTTAACCTCTCTATTCCTTAAAATTCATTCCTCAATTTGGGAAACACAAACTTAAGTGGGTTGGACATCTAGCAGGTTGGGAGTTATAATAATTCCCCTACATCATATTTAGAAGTCCTGTATCATTTCCTATATCAATAGGGCCACAAAAGCACAAGTAAGTGAAACTCTGCTTGTAGGTGTCGAATAAGCTTTGAAACAGCCTGGCCATAGTGGTGCACACACATAATTCCAGCACTACGGGAGAGGGGGAAGATTGTACCTTGGTGGCCAGCCTAGCCCGACCTTGTCTCAAAATATTGGTGCAAGATGATAATCCCAGTGCATGCCTGTAATCCCAGTAGTGGGCGGGCTGAGGCAGCCTCCGTGGGTTCCAGGCCAGCTTGGCCTACACAGTGAGTTCAAAGCCAGCCTGAACTACATAGCAAGACCCTGTCTCGAAAACAAAGCAAAACAAAATACCTCAAAAAAAACAAGAACATATCTGTGTAAATGTCCTGGATTTTCAATTCCCGGTACCACTACCACCACACACAAAAGTTTTAAGCAAGAAGGAATTAAAACCCATTTGCCTACAAGGTACTCAACGCGTGTGCACCACATATTACACCTGCGGCGCAGGTTTCCTGGATCCCATTGGAAGCTGTTTCCCCCTATTTAAAACGCGGATGTCGGCGGGGCTGAGCTTGTAGCCTCCAACTTCAGCAGCCAGGCTTACAGCTGGCGCTCAGAAAACAAGGCCCCCAGCCGGGCTGCCCCGGACCCGCCCCTCTAGGCCAGCCCGAGCTGCCTACCCTCACAGATCTGCTCCCACAGATTTTTGCCGGGTGGCTCGGCGACTTGCCCCGGGGAGACAGATTCAGGAGACACGGGAGACACAGTGGGCACAGAGGTCGGGGTGGTGACCAATGAATCAGCAGAGCCTGTGGGTTCTTCACGCTGGACCGAACGACTAGGAAAGAGCCGAGTCGCCGCCATGATCGCAGTTTCCGTGGTAACCGCGTTCGCCTCAAGGCCGCGACCCGGAAGCAGCCGGAACTTGCAGGGGGTCGGCTCAGCGACTCGAGATTAACTTCCGGGTCACGGCGGAGAGCTGTCTCACGTGGAGGCGGGGAGGTTTGATCTGCAGGTGAGTGCGAAAGGAGCTGTGCTGGTCGTCGCGCGGAATCAGTAGGTTGGACATGGGGTTTGCGCGGCGGGGAGGAGGGGAAAAGGAGACGTCCTGTACCTCACAACCCGCCCGGGCCAGAGGCCGCCGCCTCCGCGAAGTTCTCCCGCTTGGAAGGCGGCCGGGGAACCTGCGTAACTCCTGGCTGTGTGCTAATACGGCGGCTTCGGCTTGCTAGGCCCTCCAGTGGCCGCTGCCACCTCCTGACCCCCTTTAGCCCTACTGGTGGGTGCAGTGGGAGTGGGGATTGGTGCGGGGGCTGCGTTGGCATCACTTTTGCCACCTGTTGGTCTCGAGACCTACCTAGGACTAGTGAATGAACGTCTCCCAAGCCCGTGACGCTAAATAGACAAAACAGCCTTTGGGAGGCTTCCGCGGGAGTTTAAAAGCGCTTTTAGAGAAATCATTTGCGTAAGGCACATTTCCTCTTCCTTTCTCATTGAAAGAGTAAAGAGGAGGATGCTGCAGGCTTCAGAATGGCAGAGATGGGGACAGAATCGGATTAAGCTGACCTCTGACCTCCCGTAGCTTTATTTTAATCAACTCTCTTCACCATTCCTCCATCCTGAAGTACATTGGGCTTTCTTGACTCCATCCTGTCCAGGTTTGCACACTCACCTTCTGCAAGCCTCTCTGTTTAAATGTCAACATTTCTTGGGCTCCTGTCTTGGGTTTTGTTCCGGTGTAATCATCACCCATATAGTCCTGTTTATGTCCTCTGTGTCCACATAGTCACCATCTATCCACCTCTCCAGTAATCATCTTCACTTGTATATCTTAAGTCATCTGTCCAAGATGGTTTACTTGGATTGCCCAACAGGAAACTTCTGTTCTTCAGAAAGTCATGGTAACTGGTAGGGTGGGTTGTATGACCTCCATCACCCTGTCCTTACTGCCATCCTTGCTCTTACATCTGCAGCATTGACATCGTGCCTCTTTCTCTCTCAGATCGACCTACTTTTGGATGGCTGGTTTATGAATCTTGTCATCTCTGTAGCTCTTACCTAATGCATTCTGTGAGTATTTATTGAGCACCCGTTGTGTGCCAGATGCTGAGCTAGGCCCTAGCATACACCAGGAAACAGAGTGAACAGGAATGAATGAAAGAGGTAGATATTCCCTGATTCTTCAGGCGCTGCTGGAGGAGGTTATGAATGAACTTGAGTTGTACCTCAGGCCTGGCTCTCTGAAACTGCTAAGAGGTGCTGAGACCAGTGTGGACCCTCTAGGCTCTGAGATCAGGATGGAGAAGCTCCTGGTCTTTCTCTCCCATCATCTAAACTTCCAGTGGGGAGATAACTTTGTTTCTAGATTCCCTGAATCTCTCTGACATCTAGCCCTGGTGCAGGAGTAGTAGAAACTGGGCTGGTACCTGGAGTTAAAGCAGCCCAGCTAGAAGCTGAAGTGAATTGAGCATCCAACCCCTTTTCACCGGTGCCTTAGGTTGCTGTGTCACTGCCAGTCATTAGATGTTGGCAGTCAGTTTAAAATGTAAAAAAACAGTGAAACGGGTGCTGGGGATTTAGCTCAGTGGTTCCACCCCCTGCCTCACAAGCACAGGGTCCTGAGTTCGATCTCCAGTACAAAAAAAAAGTGAAACAGGCTTGCAGTCTGGATGTGGCTCCTGTCCTGAGAAGTCTCTTGTTTCATCTCCTTATGGAGAGGGAAACAGGCCCAGAGGAGCCAAGGGCAGGGGTGTATCAGATCCAGGTATTTGATCCAGGTCTTTCAGGGGTATCCAGACCTGGTACTTGATCCAGGTCTTTCAAGTCCTAACTGTGGGTTTTTCTTTCACTGTCTTGTGGGAAGACAGTTAGGAAGTTGTAAAAGTTACCTGGCATAAGGGTGGAGGACTCATTTCTAGACCCCAGAAAACCATTCAGATGAGCCAGAATATGGAGTTAATTGAGCCACTGTTGATCCTGCTGGTGGGAATTGGCAAGAAGAATTGACCTTAGGATTTCTGTCTGTGGTATCCTGTGAAAGGTCAGCCCCTAGGGGAACCTTTGGTCTTTCTGACTTGGTCACACTTGTGCCCTCAGTTGCTAGTCCCGGCTAGGCCCTTGGTACATGGCATGTTGAATGAATGACTGTGCTTAGGGCTTTGAGGAACAGAGTAGAAAAAGAAACAGTATCCCAAGCATTTTACATGGATCACCTCACTTACTGTCTGTAATAATTCTTCAAGGAAGAGGTGTTAGTCCCACTCCACCCCAGTTTCTCAGATGATAAAACTGAGGCTCGGGGAAGTTGGGTGATCAAGCCTTTTAAAACCTAGGGCTTTCCAAATTTAAACTTCTAGCAGATTTCCCATCGCTCCAAAGGAATCATAGCCATTTTTTCCAGTTCCCTAACATGTCAGACTATCCACCTGGGTTTTGTGCAGAGCTTAGTAGAATTGAGCACTGAGGGCTGGATGTGGTAATAACTTCTACCTTTCCCGCCCCCCTAGAAATGATCACCAAGACTCACAAAGTAGACCTGGGCCTTGGGCTCCTGGAGAAAAAGAAGAAGAAGAAAAAAGTGGTCAAAGAACCAGAGATTCAATACTCTGTCATAAATGATACTAATTATTTTGCTGACACTTCTCCTTTGAGGGCCACAGCCCCCTCTAGGACTATGAGCCAAGGGCAGGCACCCGAGATGCCCCTGATAAAGAAGAAAAAAAAAAAGAAAGGCCACAGCACCCTTTGTGAGGAGTTCCCAGAATCTGAGCCCACATCACGAGCCAGACAGACAAAGTTGGCCAGCCCCAGGAAGCAGGCCCTTGACCCCTCAGACTCCTTCAGTGGGGAGAAAAAAAAGAAGAAGTCCTTGCCTTTGGTGACGTCACAGGGCTCAGGGCTAAAGACCTCCCTGGTGGGTGAGGCGGCCACCAGTGCTAGTAAGAAGCTCAAAAAACACAAGAAAGAAAAAAAGGTCCGGGATACCACAGCCGGCCCCATCCAGGATCCTTGGCCCTGTCAGGCTGGTGATGCTTCATATGGAGGCGCTGTGGGGAAGGAGGCCGAGGAGCAGGCAGCCTTGGGGCAGAAACGGAAGCAGGGCAGCTCCAGAGAACGCAGTGGGAAAGTGAAGAAGAAGAAAGTTCACCAGGAGGAAGACACCCACCTGGGCCCCTCCGAGCTCCCCAGGTCCCAGGAGAGCAGCCCTAGGAAAGGAAGGAAGAAGAAGCCAGTCAAAGTGGAGGTTCTAGAGTACATCCCAATAGGAGACGACCCTAAGGCCCCAGTGAAGAAGAGGACAAAGGCAAAGAAAAAGGTAGAGCAGCCAGTTGTTGAGGAGCTGGCTCAGAAAAGGAAGAAAAAGAAGAAGAAAGAGAGCGTGGTAGCAGCAGACCCTTTGAAGGAGGTAGGTTTTCCTTCAGAACTGGATTTTGCCTTGGGAGAGTAGGAGCAGGTATTGGGAGTGCCCATGTGCATGTGAATGCACATTTGCACACGCACGGGCACTTAGGCTTTTAGCCTCCAAAACCCTGGGAGGGGGTTACTGACACATAATTGAAAAGGCTCTGTGTTACCCAGCTTCAGGTATAGCTAAGCATATCACCAGTAGTATAGGTCTGCCTTGCAATCAAAGCCCTACCCAAATTCTGACCCTCTGTTACCAGATTCTCAATAACTTGGGGTCACTTTTCAAATGAAGCCTTTGATTTCTGAACTCCTGCCGTTTGCACAAAGTCTGAGCTCAGTACACGTGATGTAGGAGTCACATATATTTACATAGCAGGAGATGGCTGTGTTTTTCTTAGTTTTAGTCCTGGTTTCTCCTCTGCTCCCCAACCCCCACTTCATGGCTTTCATCTTAGTAGTTCAACCACCCACAAGAAGAGTGGCTCCTCAGAATAATTCCGGGAAATGTCCCAGGCCTGCTGTCATGGGTCTCAATTGGGTCACCAGCTGGAAGCCCTGCTAGGAAAGCAGGAGTGAGGTGTTGAGGGTGTCAGTCCCACCGAACCTCGACCTTTGAGAAGGAGGGGTGCGGGACAGTTCCTGAGAGGAAAACGGGTCTTGTTACCAGAAGTAAAGGAGTGGACAGTGGCCCAGTGACAACCACTGAGATCTGCTGTCTCTCTGCTGACAGGTCTCCTGGAGCATGGGGGTGGGGGAGCTAGAGAGAAACGCCAGTGACTGCACTGACCTGCAGCCCTTACTAGCTGGGCCCCTGGCAGGGCCAGGCCACCACTCCTGACCTCAGGGTGTGTGAGTGGAACCAGGATGGCGTGTGACCTGTCACGTGTGCCATCACGGTCGGTGTCACTTCCTGAGGGCTTTCTGTGTGCCTGGGCGGTGATAAGTGCTCTCCATGTGTTGACCCATTTTATCAGTGTGGTGAGGTAGCTGCTCCTGTCATCCCATCTAACAGACAAAACAGGCTCAAAGGAGAAAAGAACTTGTCTAAGGTCACCCTGCTGGGAAGAAGTAAAGCTAGGATTCACACCCCAACTTGGGCTCCTTCTCTGAATCCTCCTGTGTACCCTTTCCTAGAAGCCAGTCATTCATTCATTCATTATTCATTCATTTGGTACCGGGGATCCAACTTGTTTCCTTGCGCTTGCGAGGCAGGCGGCAGAACCACTAAGCTAAATTCCTGGCCCGGAAGCCAGCCTTTAGAGCCCGAGAAATGACGTCCTCCATGAGACAGCTCTGGATTCTCTTTCCCTGCAGGGATGAGGTGGGCAGGAGCCACATGAAAAGTATCTTGACAGGCCTTAGGAGCCTGGATTTTCCATTATTTCTTTTTCCATTTTCCTTTTTACGGTACAGGGATAAACCCAGGGCCTCATGCATGCTAGACAAGTGCTCTCCTACTGAGCCACATCCTAACCCTTGGATTTTCCTGTGAACAACCAGCCCCAGCTCTTGTGCACTGGCTGGGGGCCAGCCTGGCCTGGGGAGGGGCCTGGTTAATAGCACTGTCCCTGAGTGGTAGGTGATCTTGTATTGGTCACCTTCCTCTCTGGCCCTCGGTTTGTCAGATAGCTCGGTGTTACTGTTTTAGGGAAAGATGAGAGTGGCAGGGCTTTGTCAGCTAAGACAGTTAGGCGGCAGGGGCCCGAGCGATGCTGCAGTCTGGGGTCCTCTTTGGACTTCGTCATGACCTTACCCTGCTGGCTGCTGGGCCTTTCGCTGTGTACTGGAACCTCACTGCCTCCTTCCTCTCATGCAGGAGCCAGACACAGACCTGGAGGTGGTGCTGGAGAAGAAGGGCAACATGGATGAGGCGCACATAGACCAGGTATGGCCCTGCTACTGTCTCCAGCCACCCCCAGGAGGCACAGGTCCAACTTTGGCGGCACAGCTCCAGGGGCAGGGACCCTTCCTTCCCTTCCCCCTGTGGAGGAGGGACCATGACTGCACAGGTCTTCTCAGACTGCAGTAGGGACCCAGTGCGGTTCCGATTGGGATGGGAAGGAGTCGCAGGCCTGGCTTCACAGCTGTGCTTGGTGCATGGCGGCTGCTCTTGACTCTGTCCTCATGTGAGTCCCTGGCAGGGGCTGCACTAGTGCCCGAGATACAGCAGGGTATGGGAATGAGATAGAGGGGGCCTGTCAAGGCTCCGCCACCCCCGGAAAGAGGAATTGAGGGAGCTTTTAGGAGTGAGCCGAGTCTGCGGAACCAGAAGAAACGGGGAAGGACAAAGCCTGCGTTGGGGCATTAGGAGCTCTTTAGAGGGGACTCTCATAGTGAGGCCAGGAGGGTGAGTGGGGTGACAGTGCCAGAGCCTCTCTGCAGGACACGGCCCTGGTTGGCTCTCCCTGGCTGGGCCAGCATTGCCAGAGCTGCTGTAGTGGGGCTGGGCGCCAGGCGGAGGGCTGTGCTGGGGCCCCGCTTGTCCAGGCCCTGGCCCTTCCTAGTCCCCCAGCTCCTGGGGACACAGTAAGAGCTCAGCCTGAGTTCTGTGTGCAGAGCTCTTTGCTCTGTAGTTACTTGTGCTTCTTTACTATGGATTCTAAGCTACTATAACCACAGGGGACGGCTGTAGTGTGACTCAACCTTTTCCCTATAAATACTAAAAGGTTCCTATGTTTAAAAATGGGAAAAAAGGGATGGATATTTAGCTCAATTGGCACCTTGCCTGCCTCACAAGTGTGAGGTCCTGAGTTCAGTCCCCTGTACTCTCCCTGAGAAAAACATTAAAAATGGGCACCTGGACTGTAACCACTAGTCAGTGTTAGCCCCTTTGGGTGTCCTGCCAGACTTTTTGTTGTATCGATGTATGTAAGTGTAGTTTAACAGTATGGACTCGTGCTGTACCCGTCGTTCTTTCTACTTATCTTCTAATTGCGCCTGCACATGCACATCTGTTAACACCCTTGCACATCTGAAGTCATCCTTGCGTGACTTCACTGGAGGGGTGGACCTTTGTTTTCTCTTTTCCTACAGCTGTCACCTTATTTTTTGTAGTTAAAATGGTATAAGAGGACCCATCACTTGACAGCCTTAGGCAGATTAGAGAGGAGGGAAAAGGGAGGACGCGATGCAGAAACTAAAGTCATACCTGGACCCTGGGGCGGAGAGAAGGCCCTGGAAGCTGCTGTGTGGAAGAGCACGTTGTTGGTGCTCACTGGATCGCCCACAAACGAGGCATCCCTGTTGCGTGCCAGGGGCTCTGCTGTGTAGATACTTTTTTCTCCCATTTCCCCTCCAAAGTGGGAGACAAGCAGACCAGTGTTCAGAAAGGTTAAGTGACTTACCTAGGCCACATAGCTGGTTAATGGCAGGGCTGGGATTCAAATTAGCCCATGCCTTTCTTTTAGAAATCAGCACTCTCATTGTTGAAATTAACTACAGTATCCAGCACGAGAACATAGAGCAAGCCAGGCATGGTGTTGCATGCCTGTAATCCCAGCACTTGGGAGGCTGAGGCAGGAGGATCCCTGTGAGTTCCAGGCCAGCCTTAACTACAGAGCAAGATCTGTGTCAAAAAAACAAAACAAAACAAACCATAGGGCAGTGGCATTGCATTTTGAGAAAGTTTCTATCCTAATGGCTGTTTTAAACCAAACTGTTGGGAGTGGTTCAGGTAGATGAGTTATTTCTAAGAAATTCATTCTCAAACTGCAATATGAGAAAATTTAAAAATGGAAATAAAGTGTTTGTAAATGGGGAGGGGAGGAGGGGGTGAAGGGAGGGCAGGGTTAAGGGGAAAAAATGAGAACCAAGACCTGTCATGTAAAGGTACAAGATCCCAATGATGAATGTAACTGTACTGTATACCTAAAATGTACCAATAAACTCAGTGAGGGAAAAAAAAAAAAAGGCACTGCAAGCTGGGTTATGGTACATGTGTGCAATCTTAGCACTGTGGGGGCTGAAGCAGGAGGATCAAAAGTTGAAGCCCAGCCTGGGCAATTTAGTGACTTAGACTCTATCTCAAAATAAAGTATAAAAAGGGCTGAGGATATAGCTTATTGTGAAGGCCCTGGGTTCAATCCCCAGTACCATCATCAGAAAAGACAAACTCTGCCTAGGAGGACAAAGGAGGCCTGCAGATCCCAAGTCCAAGAGCCACAGCCCTGACAGTGCTTTTGAAAAAGGCTTACACAAGGTCTAGCAAAGTGAGGTTCACCATCTCCTGCCACCCTGCATCCCTCAGCCTTTGGTTTTAAGCTCAGAAGTAACATCCCTGTCTCTTTCCCCTCTTTCATCATCTTGTTAGGTGAGGCGAAAAGCCTTACAAGAAGAGATCGATCGGGAGTCAGGCAAGACAGAAGCTTCTGAACCCAGAACGTGGACGGTGAGTTTGCTGCCAAGGTCTCCGAGGTGCCTGCTCCTGCTCCAGTTCTCTAAGCTCCAGCCCACTGGCTCGGCTGCCTGTGCAGCTCTCAGTCTTCCTGAGGGACTTTCCTTATTTTGAAAGGGTGTCTGCCTCCCTCCCGAGGAACTGGCTGGGCTAACAGCTGCCTGGACCTTTGGGTGTGCGGTGGGGGGGTGGGGTCCTGTGGATTAAGCCCTGAGGACACATTTAACACTCTTTGCAGCTGTGGGCCGTGTCCTCAGAGGGCTGCTAGGAAGGGGTGGGAGGCAGAGGTGAGGGTGGAGCAGTGGCAGGCCTATCTCGGGACTGGCTTAAGATCCCAGTCTGAATGGCAAACTTCTGGGCCCTGCCCAAGCAGATAGGATGGTTCCGAGGGCAGCTCTTGGTCCATGAAAATGGGTTGCTGTGGTTGGTGAGCTGGGACCCTGGCGGGTTGCTCTGGCTTTCCCCATTCTTGGATCAGTTCAGCTGAATGACTTCACCCCATTTTGGAGCTGAGTGATGCTTTGGATTAGAAAATCTGAGATGAGTTAGTGGCCTTGCCTCTTACTAACTTAAGTCTCTAGGCTAGCACTTTCCCTCTCTGCCTCAGTTTCCATACCTGTGAAAGTGGCCTTATGCCCCTAACTGAGGTTATGGACAGCGGCTCCATTGGGTGCCTTTCCCTCCACCCTTTTGAGCTGAGCAGAGCTGACAGATGACCCCATGGAGTAAGGGCAAGTGACTGTACTGGGAAGGACCTGATGGCAGGAGATCTGGGCTGGGAAGTGCTGTGTTCACCTGGCACTGCCCCAGGACCTAAGCTGTGAGCCTGAGGAGGCAAGTGTGGGTTTCCAGGCTGGCAGCCTTGAGACACCAGCTCACCAGGCACAGCTGGTGTCTGTCACAGGCCACCTCTGCTGTAGAAACTGCTGAACTACTGATTCCCACATCTGGGCCGTGTGTAGTGACACCCTGGTTCTGATGTTCCCCAGAGCTGACCTAGAAAAGCGTGCAGGCCTGGCATTAGGCTCACAGGTGCTAAGTTCCTGGGGAGGCAGAGGTCAGCGGCCTGGAAGGCGTGGGGCAGGAGGAATGACCAAGGACCGCAGATGTGCCAGTAATTGTGTGCTGGGATTTGTGGGTAGAGGAGTCACTCTTCATCTTGGAGATGAGGACCCTGAGCTCAGAGAGGTGGGGTGACTTGATCAGAGTTCTCAGGTGCGGCTTCATCCAGGCGGTGACTTCAGTCACATCGTCGTGGGGAGCTGGGTTTCTTGCCTCTCCCATTTTCCTGCACGTGGAGATTTTCATGTGGGTGGTAGGGCACTCTGGCCGGAACTGGGACCTCCAAGGTCCCGGGCTGGCTCAGCTGCTGACTTGGTGTGACCCCTCTCCACTGTGGGCCTCCTCCTACCCAGTGTGAAGGGCAGCACCTCCCAGAAAGGAACTGCTTCCCCTTCACGGGTGACCGAGCAGCTGGCCGGGGTGTGGAGAGGTGTGCTGTCCTGTCTAGGAATGGCCACCGTGCTCCTTGGAGGCCCTGCCGGTGTTAATAAGGCAGTCTGTGGTAAGGGTAAGTGGCACTCTGCCTAGCATTTTAAGCAGCTGAATTGCTTTGGATTAAGCAAAAGTAACTGCTTTTTTTCTCCTTACACAGGGGACTCAGTTTGGCCAGTGGGATACTGCAAGTTTTGAAAGCAAGGAACAGAAACTGAAATTTCTCAAACTCATGGGTGGTTTTAAGAATCTGTCCCCTTCGTTCAGCCGCCCCCCTAGCATGACTACAAGACCCAACATGGCCCTCAGCAAGGCGGCAGCGGACACCCTGCAGCAGAACCTGCAGCAGGACTACGACCGGGCCATGAGCTGGAAGTACAGCCGGGGCGCCGGCCTTGGCTTCTCTGCCACCTCCAACAAAGTCTTCTACATTGACAAGAATGCGTCCAGGTCTGTCAGGTTAGAAGATTAAACACTGTCCTCTACCCAGATAGCCCAGATGAAAGCCACCCAGCAGCTCTCCAGGACAGAACACCCTTGGAGACTAAGGACAAATGGGCAGCTCATGAGTCCTGGGAGCGGAAAACCTGCTTTCTCTTACTCCTACATCCCTGTGGTGACATGGGCATGTAAATAATGGCAGCTGACAACTGACCTTTGTTGAGGATATAGTTTGGCCTAGGGAAATCCTGTTTTTGCATTACTGTATTTAATGATTATGAAATAGGTGCTATTCATGAGGCAGCTGAGAGGTTCAGGAAGTGAGTTAGAAAGTTGCCTAGGGGCACCCACCACTGAGTGCCATGCATTACAAGGTGGTTCCCTGAGCCCTAAGTCACTAATCACTCTGATGTCCCTTCTAGGGACTGACCCGGGATTCTTGTTGGGGGTTAACGGATGGAGGAAACAAGTTTTGTGGCATGTCTGACTCTCAGGAAGTAGAACCGTGATGGGGGATTGGCAGGCTCGTTTGCCTTCCCCTGTTCGGAATAGCTGCACACGGGCCAACAAGGAGATGCGGCCACCCTTTCTCTGCTGCAGCTGAGCTGGGATGCGCTTGGATTTGGCATTTCTGGGTGTTGGCTGGACTCTGAACAAAGCATTCTGGAGAGCAGTTACACGAACTGAGGGCGAAGGATCCAGTGACTTCTGTGGTGGAGGCTGAATGCAAGGAGGCTTAGGCTGTGGAGATGACACAGAAGGTTGCTTTACCATGTAGGAACAGGTTCCATGCTTGGACTCCAGTGAGCCTCACAGCTCCAGGTATAGTGTCCACTCGGCCACCTGCCTCCCATTCGCTACCTTGTGCATCCGACCTAAGAGCATCCTCTCTACTGCAGCCACAGCGCATCTCCCAGCTGACCTCGCTCCTCCCGGGACCTGCCAGCACATTCCAAATCCCGGTCTAGCAGTGTTCAGGAAAAGGAGTTAACTGGGTGACACATCTGCTCTTTGTAAGTCTTCCCTCGTGGTGTACGCAGCTCTCACTTCCAGGTGTTGGTGCTCTCCAGTTGGTGAGCATGTGGTCTTGGAACTGAACCTGTATGGAGTGGTGGCCCTGTAAAAGTAGATTGTTTTTCCAAGTTCGTTTACAAAAGAAAAAGCAAATGTCTGCTAGAAAACAAAGTTACCCATGTTCTTTTGCAACTCCCTTTCTTAAAGGCCCATCCTGTCCTCGGGCTGAGGACCTGAATGACACTTGTGTGAACAAACACTGAGAGACTATTTTTTGGAGAACAAGATTTGATTTTAATGCTGATCCCCACTTCTCACTGTCCGTACCTGGGGAGAGGCCAGAGCCGAAACCAATCTGTATATGTAAAAATAAAGTAAAAACAAAAAAACTTCATTTCCAGTAAAAATGGAGGGTAGCAAAGATACGGTATTTTTGGACTCAGTGCCAGAGTCCTGGGGACTGGAAGACCAGGGTCAGGTCCTTGTCTGCAGAGGGAGTCTCAGGGCCAGCTCAGTCAGGTGATTCATGTCTGGTTGTTTGCTTCGCTTCTTGATATATTCTAGAGTTTTCACCTAGGAAGAAAAGAAAGATCCATCCTTTTTTTGGTACTGGGGATTGAACTCGGGTCCTTGCACTTTTGAGGCAGGCGGCAGAACCACTAAGCTAAATCCTCAGCCCAATAAAGATCAGTCTTGCTTCTGGCTCATAACTATCCTTGGAGCCCAGGGCTATGACAAATCAGCTTTTACGTGAATTACACTTTTTAGCAGAATGTAGGGAATGTTGAATGATACAAGGGGAGAAATCACTTTTTAAAGCAGACCTTAGGTTGTAACAAGCCCTTAAAATGAGATTTGTGTTTAGCCAGGAATAACTGGTTTTTATATGTATGTCTTTTATTCAGAGGGAATACACTTGAAATGCCATGCCTCTTAGCAGTGGGAAGGGACCCAGCAGAATTCTTGGGTATGGCCTTTTTTAGAAGGGGAGACCAGGGCAGCCTGACGTCTGGCCTCCACCCTGTACAGCAGCCAGTGGGGCTTGGCGTGGGGCCCACGGAATGCCTCACCATAGTCCTGGTATCTGCGCAGCCGTGCCTCTGTGCTAGGTGCCACAGGTTGACAGAGAGCTGGTTAAGCTTGTTGTTGCGTAGGTCTCCGTGGGCCAAGATGCTGTTGAAGAAGGACAGGCCCAGCAAGCTCTGGCGCTTCAAGGCCTGAAAGAGAAAGGAAAAGTTACAGCCTCGGGCTTGGACTGTGGCCGAGGCTGAGTAAGTTATGGTAGTGCATGCTTTCCCCATATCTGTTGTACAGAATGGTGCTTAACCTCCTGACTCCCAGCTCTTTCATCTGAACTGAGTACAGGAGGACCAGGTCAGGGGACATGTCTCCATGCCTCACCTGTAACATGGAAGACACAGGTCGTTGGGTCAGGAAATGAAACTTAACCGGCAGTAGCTGGGCATGGTGGTGCACACCTGTAATCTCAGCACTGCAGCAGCTGAAGCACAAACCTGAAGACTGTCACAAGCTTGAGACCAGCCTGGGCTACATGGGGAGACTGTCTCAAACAACAAAAACAACTGGCAGTGAAAGGCCTGCTCACTTCATTCAGTGCAAGCATAATATAAAGCCAAACAGGCATCAGCATCTCTATGAGATGTACCTCAAGTTGCCCAGAGCTGCAGTCACCATTCCTGCCCCTTAGGTGTGACAGTAAATGCCAAGTGATCCCTTCTCATGAACCGTTCCCAAGGTTTGTTGCTGACATCTGGCTTTCCCAAGAACCAGTTTATACCTAGACACCCCACACTGCTAGTCCTTAGCAGACCAGACCAAATGAGAGTCCTGGCATTGAGACAAAAAAGCCAACCAAATGCAGCAACAGGCTAGCTTCCCAAAGGGAAATGCAAGCACCTAGGAAGGCCGCCCAACGGGTGGCCAGGCCGAAGCATCCAGTGCTGGCCACTAGTGAGCCAGTTTCCAGGCCCTTGCTGAGGTCCTGCTGTGCATCTGATTTGTTTTGGGGCAGCTAAAGGGTGCAGACTTGAGTATGCCAGGGCCTCTGCTTCACAGCTTCTGAGTCTGTCTGCACAACAGCTTGGTGACAGGTACACTGATAACGCTCCAGCAATCCATCTGGCTGTTCACGCAGGTAGAGGTGGGGATGTACAGACAATGGGCCCAGTAGAATGACTTGAGCCCTTAAAAGCAGAAAGCAGCGGGAGAAGCAAGCAGAGGAAAGATGAGGCAGAAAGGAGGAAGGTCAGAGAGGTTTAAGAAATTCATCCACCATTGTTGGCTTTCATGATGGAGGAAAGGGCCTAAAGGATATAGGTAGCTTCTAGAAGGCGAGAAAGCCCTGTGGGCAACAGCCACCCAGGAAGTGAGACCTCAGTTGTACAACTCCACGGAGTAAGAACTCTGCCAGCCAACACTGAATTCAGTTTTGTGAAACCTGCAACAACCCAGCCAGTGCCAGCTTCTCACATGCCAGACTGTCGAGCCATCACTGGGTCCTGGTCTCAGCTGCTAACCTGATGGCTGTTGGGTGCACAGCAACAGGAAGCTGACACCCACTGTGCAGAGGAAGAACACGCTGAGTGGCTAAGGAACAAGCCCCCAGACCCCGCCAGGAGTTCCGAAGTGGAACTGAGCCAAGGCAGATTCTAGAGCCCAGGCTTGTGCCAAGTCTGCCCACACCACAGACCCACGGTGGGCATGTGGTCAGGAAGCAGCTGAGCTGACCAGGAAGAGCCTCACAGAGAAGCGAGTATGCTGAGTGCCCCAGCAGCAGGCAGACTTACCACCTGGCTGGGTGTGGCCTGCTCTGGCTTTGTCCGTCCATCAGACCTCAGTGTCCTATGCCAGCGAGGGCCCTGTGCCCATGTCTCCCTTTAGAACTGGCCATGTCTGATGCCTGATTTTTGCTAAGCTAAAAGAAAATTCTATTTCAGAACAAACTAAAAGCATCTCCCCTGCGAGAGGCCTTAAACTATATTTCACTGAAGTGAAGATTTTTAAACAGTCAAACAAGAAACTATCTAACTGGGGATTTCTCTGCCACAGAACTCCTCAATAAGCATTTTTATCCTAAAGAGCTCCTTTCACAAGTATTTTAATGCCATGTCCCATTAAAACACCACGAGAGCCGTGACTGAGGACTGCAGAGGCATGCCAGCGGATATCCCAAGACAGGAAAACATGAACATGTCACAGCAGAGCCAGATCAGGGCCACAGGCCATCACTGCTCTCCATGGAGGTTTTAAATAGAAAAGAGCTGCTTTTCCGTCTGTTCCGAGATTTGTCATTTCCAGGAAGCTCTAGGGGTCTGGCATGGTTCCCAGCTCACCACACCCAAACATCTTCATAAGGCTCATGATTAAAACAGGGCTGACTCCTTTCTCGGGTCAATTCTGGAAGCAGGGATGTCGCCAGTGATAGCAGATGTCACATCAGCGGTGAGGCACCCCTTCCCCCTGGGGAGGGGAACACAGTGCCTGCGGTGGGCCTGGCACCAGCCTCAGGCTCCTGAGGCTAATTACTGACCGGAAAACTCCAACCTGTGCAAGAATCTGTACTGAACTTCACATGGCAGTGTTGAAACAAGGGTGAAGTGTTTAGTTTCACCTTGGTCCATCCATATTTTTCTAAAATATACACATATTTGGACATTTTCCATCAAGTCCCTAGTTTTAATGCAAGATGAAATATCCTTAGAAACATCCCAGCTTTGCTCTTTCTCAGAAGCCTTTCATAGTTATTTCCATCAATCTCCTCTTCCCTCTCTACAAAGGAAAATGAGAAATATTAAAGTAGATTAGAATTATATGGCTACATATGTATTGTGAGCTGGGGGTGTTAGACTATGCTTGTTAAGGTGGCCCTGCTGATTAACCCTGTTTGATGCCTGTGTGTGACAAACTCTATTTTCAAGTAGATTAGAATTATATGGCTACATATGTATTGTGAGCTGGGGGTGTTAGACTATGGTTGTTAAGGTGGCCCTGCTGATTAACCCTGTTTGATGCCTGTGTGTGACAAACTCTATTTTCAAGTTAGGTAGCAAAGTTTTTATGGCTGCCTCGGGACTAGAAGATGGAGGCAGAGCCGCTGGTTTTAGGAAATCAGGAAAGAGAGGTCAGAAGAGGTGGGGGTGAGGAGACTAATCAGTATAAAAGTGGGAACAGAAGGCAAAAGGTGGCTTCCATTTCTTCTGTAAGGTACAAAGGCTGTGAAAATCACCTACACAGACAAGAAGCAGGGCCCTAACCCTCACTGAGAGAGAGTACTATGTTCATGGAAGGGGGGCCAGGTAGGGAGGTGCCTTTACTGATCCTCACTGGTTTGATAAACCAGCTTTCCTAACGAGTTAAATGCTGTTCCTTCCATGGCCCCCAGGTGCCCGCTTGCATGAGTTTGAGCAGAATTTGGCCCCAAGGGCCCACACATGCCCTCCTTCTCTGGAAAGGGTGCTGTTACGTGCTGGGAGGTGCTAAGCCCCAAGGTAGTGGTTCCATATGTTCTTTGAGCTACTAACCCTAAGGCTGGCCATTCAGACCCCTGAACCTGGCAGACCCCAGTGGGGTGAAGCCCTCAAAAAAATCCCACTGCCTCCAGCAAAGGCTTGAATACCCTGGAGAGAATGGGAACCCAGACATATACAGAGGTCTGTGTATGAGTTCTGTATCTGTAGAGTCAACTCACTGGGGATGGAAAACATTCAGGACAAAAACTGCATGGAAACTAGATGGATACAGACTGACACGGGGTCGATGGGATCCAAAGCTGCAGAGACGGAAGCCATGATCAGCATAACTGGAAGGAAACCTGATAGTGAAGCTCAACATGGAAACTGTATGGAACTCGATACCTGCCCATATGGGAAGATGGGAGACCCACTCTGAAAACACAAAGACACAGCATCTGACAAGAGAACCTATTTTGGGGACAGGCAAGGGCATTCTAGAAGGCTGCCTTGACTATACCCACAGCTACCACTCTCAGGGTCTGTTTCCTCAGTCAATATGAAAGGGCTGTTGGGAGAATCAAATGAAGCCACTCACAGGGAGCTCTCAATATGACAATGGGTGGTAAGGCTGGGAAGGCAGGCCCTCCTACTGCAGTTAGACAGCATGTAAGCCACTGCTGAATAGATGAGAGGAAAGGCCGCAGTTGAGGAGGCCAGAGGTCAGGCTTCAGAATCAGGGTAGAATTTCTGCTATCAAATTTCTCCTGTCAAAACCACATGAATCAGCCAAACATGATACTGCACACCTATATGCCAGCACTCTAGAAGGCTGAGGCAGGAGGACTGCAAGGTCAAACACAAGCCTGGATGACATCGAGACCTTGTTTGAAAATAAAAGATAGAAAAGACGGGGATATACTTCAGTATGAAGTTCCCGGTTTTAATCCCTAGTACTACTGAACAGAACAGAACAAACAACAAAACCACACACAAAACACAAGAATCTCTGGGTCTCAATTTCCTTTTCTGTTCTGTGAGAATAAACATGGTGCCTTCCTCTCACAGGGGCACTGTGTGTGCTAAAAGCTCAGGAGTAGAACACAGGCTGTTATTTGGTCACCCTGTCCTGCTCTCTGCTGGCTCCATGTGGCAGGGG
>NW_022900946.1:9863175-9865730 GCF_012274545.1 Fukomys damarensis | reverse complement strand
CATGGTGCCTCTCTCACAGGGGCACTGTGTGTGCTAAAAGCTCAGGAGTAGAACACAGGCTGTTATTTGATCACCCTGTCCTGCTCTCTGCTGGCTCCATGTGGCAGGGGTGCGGAGCTGACGTGAGTGACCGTGGGAGGCTGTGGCTGGGCTTGTCCGAGACACTGGTCATCCAGACCTGCAAGGCAGACCTGCAAGGCTCCTGAGGCCCCTCTGCCTCGGAACTTCCGATGGTGGGGGAAGACGTGTGGACAGCAGGTACACAGAGCACTACAGAAGTAAGTTTAGTGAGTGCAACAGGGATGTTTTCACAGGGACAGGCAGGTGCACGGTGGTTACTTGAGAGGGGTCTGGGATGGACTCTGGATGTGCTGTACTTTGGAGCTGAGGCGTGAATGGTGAAAATCAGGCAGAGAGAACGGTAGTATCAAAGGTCCTGGGGTGCTCGGTGAGCATTTTGCTCATAAACACATCATCCCTATGAAATTCTTTCCCTTTCAGGATAGACCGACATCCACCCACCTTGGAAACACATGCTTTTCAGAGCCAGGCACCCACCTCGTCCTTGGCCAGTGTTTTCAGGTGCTCCAGGATCTGAGCCATCACTGTCTCGCACAGCTTGCTGTTTTCAGCCAGGAACTTAGAGTCTCCACCGTAGAGGCTGTCATTGGAGTCAACTGGTTCAACAAACAAAATAAGAACAGTGAGAGAGGGCTGGGGAGTGCAGCTCAGTGGTACAGCGCCCGCCCAGCATGTGTGAGGCTCTGGGTTCCATCCCCAGCACTGCAGAGAGAAGGCAGTGGGCACCTGCTATGTGGACAACATGAATGGCCAAAGCGTCCCACTGGCCTTAGGGCCTTGAAGGTCACAAAGAAAACACCTGGCCTATGGGACAGTCTGGGCCAGAGACACACAAGACAATGGAATAGAAACCCCCTCTGGCCCATCCATAGAGGGCGACAGCAATAATCACCATGACCCAGAGCAGCTACCAGGCACTGCTCAGGTTTTTGTAAAGTCATCACAGCCAGTACATTAAAGAGATGATACAAACATGTCCCCTTTATTGATGGAGAAACTGAGGCACACAGGTGGTCCCAGCTTGGATTCAAGACCAGGAGGTCAGATTCCAAAGCCCAGGCTCTGAACCACTCTGTCCTGTCTTTGGTCACCTCCCATGACAAGCACTGCCTAGAGAAAGGCCAGTCCACCCAGGACAGCCTGAGTGTGGGCTCCCTCAAGTCCTGGCCTCCTCTTCTGGGTAAGAAAAGAGACCGATACCTTTGGAGTTATTTCCGCCTTACAGAGTTCATTGTTTCTATGATCACACTGCCCCTTTTCCCACTGGATCCCTTTTCAGCTGCTGTCACACTAGCCCCCCCAAACCCAGTTTGTGTGTGGCCACAGCAGTGCTCTTGGGGAAGCTGGGGTCAGTGTGGGGACCTCACTCAGTGGCCAGGAAGAGGCAAGTGGACAGGCAGCTCTTGCTGCCTCAACCCTAATGGGGCCCCCTGTGTATGCCATTGTCACAGGTGGGGGACATCTGATAAAGCCAGGGGCCAGCCTGTGCCTTCGGGAGATGTGGCCACAGGTGCTCTGGGCTAACCTCATCCTGCATTTAAGGGACTCAGCTTGCTTAGCGGCTGAACGTAATTTGCTGCGCTCTTCCTGCCCCACTTCATCTCTGTCAGAAAAGAAGAGGGGAGTATCCTGCCTCAGATCGTCACACAGTTACTAAGAGACAATATGAGAACACAGTAGGGATGTGTGGTTGTACAAACGAGGGGCAAACAGCACAGGGTTTCATCTGCAGAAGGTTGAGGCTGCGAGCGAAGCCAGAGTGGACGTCCTGTCCCTGTCACAAGCTGCCTGCCAGGGTCCGCACAGAAATACTCACTGCTGGTCACAGGCTACAGACACAAGGAACCCTGTGTAACAGACACTTCCCAAGAAAACCGAGAAAAGCTAAGGTACAAAGTCCAGAAATGGCTCTGAGCTCTCACAAAAGTAACCATCAGAGGAACACTGGCAAATCCATTAAAAGTCAATGCTTCCAAAAGAGTGATACGTCAGTTCGCGAATGCTTCTGTTCCCAAACAATTTGGTTCTCAAAAGCATTCGATGAAATTTTGCTTCTGCTCACAAACTCTACATGGGTAACAAACACGACCAGGGCCATCTTCCCCACATAACTGTAGTCATCTTCCCAAAATGGTGAAACAAACTGAGTTCGTGAACTGAGGTACTACTGTATATTTATATGGCCCGTGAGTTTAGTGGGAAAGCTTAAAAAAAAAATAGACAAGGACAGGAAAAATAGATGAACAAAAAATTTAAAAAGAGAAATGAACATCATCAGCAATCAAAGAATAGAATATTAAAACCAAAAAACTTTCTTATCAAAAACCTGATGATACGCAGCTTTAATTACAGGGTTGGGAAAACTACTGGTGGAAGTAGAATAGTTCGGATTAGTTATGAAAAGTTAGAAATGCCCAGTATCACTTCATACCTATTAGAATGGTTACATAAAAAAAAAAAAAAAAAAAAAAAAA
>NW_022900946.1:9834356-9863158 GCF_012274545.1 Fukomys damarensis | reverse complement strand
ACTGCACGGATTTCTCATAAAACCCCAGATCTAAGAAGTGGACACTGGAAAAGGTCGTGGGCTGCTGTCTCTTATCAATCAATCGAAAAGGCTGATGGGCCGGGGATTTAGCTCAGTGGTTCCACTGCCTGCCTCGAAAGCACAAGGATCTGAGTTTGAATGTCAGTACCAAAAAAAAAAAAAAAAAAAAAAAAAAGGCTGTAGCTCAGCAGGAAGGCCCTGGATTCTTGGATTCAGTCCTCAGCAACACACACACACACACACACACACACGACTAGAATGATCCAACAATTCTTTTCTAGATATATGCCCAAAGGAATTGAAATGGCACTCAAAGGTATTTGTACACCAATGTTCACAGAAGCATTATGCACAACAGCCAAAAGATGGAAACAATTCAAATACCATTATATGAACGGACAAAAACAATGTGGTCTATCCATGCCGTGGAATATTATTTAGCCTTGAAAATGAATGAAATTCTCATAATGCTACAACCTGGATGACACTTGAAGACAGAGTATGCTAAACGAAATAAAGCCAACATGAAAAGATAAATACTGTATAATTCTACTCATATGAGGTTCCTAGAATAGGCAGATTCATAGAATAAAGGTCACCAGTGCCTGGGGGAGTTTTATTTATTGGGAATAGGGTCTTTGTTAGAGAAAAAATTCTCGAAATGGGTATGGTGATGTTTATACAATATAATGTACTTGATACAAATGTTTTGTTTGTTTTTTGAGACAGGGTCTCGCTATGCAATTTAAGCTGGCCTCAAACTCACAGTGACCCTCCGGCCTCAGCCTCCTGAGTGCTGGGATTATGGGTGAGCACGACTCTGCCTGGCACTGTACTCAATACAAATGAATTGTGTACTTAATGGTAAATTTGTTACATATAATTTTATCATAATAAAAATATTTAAGAAAAAAAAAGTCTTTGTGTCCCCCCCAATCTGAATCTTTTGACTTGGGAAAATTATTGACAGTTATCTTAAGAAATAAGCCAGCAAGTACTCATGGACATATGTGTGTGATCTTCTTTGCACTGCAGTCTACAATAATGAGATGAGAAGCAGCATAAATGCTTATCATCAACAGAAAGATCACGAGTTCAAGCCCAGCCTGCGCAACATAGCCAAACCCTAGCTTAAATTAAAAACAAAAGGACTGGGATGTAGCTCAGAGTAGTAATGAATAAACAAAAAAACCAAAACAGTTCTGATTAAATGCTTTATGCTCTACAGTACTACTGAGGAGCCCATCAAAGTACATGGCCTATTAGTACCATCTACTGTTACTCAAAGGTAGCTAGAAACTACTCTTAGAGGGACACAACAGTATACATAGGAGGCCGTACAAAGAAGCACACAGATGTAAGTCCATACATATTTCTTTTCTTTTCTTTCTTTTTTTGAGACATGGTCTCACTATGTAGTTGAGACTGACCAGGAACTCACTGTGTAGCCCAGGCTGGTCTCGAACTCAAAGTGATCCTCCTGCCTCAGCCTCCTGAGTGCTGGGATTGCAGGTGTGCATCACCACGCCCGGCATATATTTCTTAAGGTATAATTTCCTAGGAACTAATTTTTTGCATTTAGTGAGTTTTTCATTATGCTAGGCATTCCTGTCATCTGCCTGGACTCTTCGGGGGAAGGGGTGAGGGGAAACCTACAGCAACTAACTGTAAAAACCTCTTCCACACCGCTTTACGTTCATTTCTGACTGGTAGTTCAGGAGCAGCAGAGCTTCATTCTTTTTTTCTTAGCTTTTTATTTTGAAAGATGTCAAGAGGATAGAGAAGTAGACACAAGCACTCAGAGTGAACACCTGCGACCTCTCACCTTGGATCACCAATCCAGGATGGGCCAGGAGCTGTCGCACATGCTCACTCTACACAAATACGCAATTTTTATTTTATTTATTTTTTGCTGACCCATTTAAAAGTAGGTTGCAGATACATCGCTTAAGAATCAGAACTGGTTCCTCTGCTCCCAGACGCTGTCTGCTGGTAATTTCTAGCCCACTCCCGCAGGCCCACCACATCTTTGGCAATTGCTCCTCCAGTGTCCTGGGATTATTCCTTTCCCTTCTCCTTCTCTTTTCTTTTCTTTTTGTTAGTACTGGGGATTGAACCCAGAGCCATTCCACTAAGCTACATCCACAGCTCTCTTGTTTTGAGACAGAGTCTTGCTAAGTTGAGTTGCCCAGGCTGGGCTTGAACTTTCCATCCTCCTGCCTCAGCTTCCCAGAGTGCTGGGATCACAGTTGTGCACCACGATACCGGGGATTCCACACTGGATGCTTAAGATGGTGCTGGCTGCTGATGCTGCCTACAGTTGTGTAGAGGACGACAGTTGTTTGTGTAAGAGGAGAAAGCATTTCATTCAGCCTCTCACCACCCGATTGTGAAGAGTGCACAGCCGTAGCCAATGAAGGAATTCCTCATGTCTGTGGCTCAGGCCAAGAACAGCTCTGTATGTAAAGCCCCAGTCTTGCCCTGGCTGATGCTGACTCTCACTCTGATCGGCTTGGCCCTGGAGAACAGGGCAGGCGGGGCTGGGGCGAGTGAAGAGCAGGCTGCTTAGATTCACACATGCACACGACATTCCCTGCATAAGGCTCCTCACCAGGTCGACCCAGTAGGGGACAAGGCTGGCCTGGCCCTGCCCTCAGATCTGGGCTTTTGGGGGAGTTCTGGAATCAGCCAGAGGCCCTGAAGGTTGAATTCACTAGAGAGCCTGGGAAAAGAGGGCAGGGACAGCAAGTTCTTTTTGCTAACACTTGGTGGTCGGAAAAGGGGAAAGCATTAAATTTTTTTTTTTTTTTTTTTTTTGAGACAGGGTCTCACTATGTAGTGCGACTGACCTGGAACTCACTATGGAGCCCAGGCTGGTCTCGAACTCACAGTGATCCTCCTGCCTCAGCCTCCCGAGTGCTGGGATTACAGGCGTGCGCCACTACGCCTGGCAAGAAAGGAGTAAATTTGAGAATAAGAAGTAATGTGGTCAGGCCAGAGTGTAGAGGAGGTCTAAGAGTTCAGACACAGCCCTCGAGATGGGGAGAAAGGACACCCCTGGCAAACGGCCACCCAAAATAGCCCGTGGTCTCTGCACCTTCTGACCTGAGGGTCACAAACCCACATGCTTCAGGGGCCCGGCGGGGGATGGGGAAGAGTAAAGAGAGTAAGGCTGGCTTCGTAGAAGCATCTGGGCTGTCCTCTGCCAACAGAGATCTACTCTGTCTGCACATCAAACACATAAATAATCAGTATCCAGGAACAGTTTTCACTTCTACATCTCGGACACTCTCACAAAGCCTGGCGGAAAGTGCTGGGCTACTGCTCTAGGTAATGTCAGAACAATGTCAGAACGGTCTCCTTATCAGTCTGGGAACAAAGCGACTGAGCCATCTTTTGCCGATGCAGAAATTATTTAACCCTTCTTTTTCAGAAGTCTTCAGTCGAACCTGGGTTCAGGGCTGCCTAGACAGGAAAGGAAGCAGGGAGGAGGCAGCACCAGCCTGCCCGGGGGCCTGACCTGCTATTAAAGATGTCTGTCAGGTCACAGCTGAGCATCCAGAGTGAGCAGCTGGCTGGGAAGAAGGAATTCTCTTCTGATCCACCCTTCGGTTTGCATTGAAAAGCTAGAAAACCAGGCTCCCTTAGCTTTCCTTAAAGATGTTGTTCTGAGACAGGAGGCAATGAGCCTGCCAAGAGGAGAGAGGGCAGGGCAGAGCACGCTCCCCGATAGCCCTGGGAGTTTCAGGCTGCGTCTGTGTCCTGTATGCCCTGTAAAACCTTCTGCTGTCCAGAGCCTTCCGTGTCCACATTACAAAAGCAGAAATGAAACAGTAAATGAATGAAGGAAAAGGAATTTAATCTCATTAGCTATTAGACACATGCAAGTTTCATCATCAGAATGAAAGAGACCACACTCAAAGAGACTGGATACAGAATGAATGGACCCTAACTTAGGCCCAGTGAAAGCGTCAGCTGGTGCAACTGCTTAGAAGCTAGGGAGGTAGCAAGCACCAAATCTGAATAGCAGCACATCCCATAGGCCAGAAACTCCCCTCCTAGGTGTCAACCTGAAACAGATATCCAAGGATGTTCACAGCAGCTCTATTTATAACTGGCTCACAATGGAACTGAAAACATGCAAACCCCAAGAAAGAGAAGAAACCGGTGTGTTCATGGAAGAATACTATACAGCAATGCAAAAGGACGAGCTACAGGGATACACAATACTGGCAAAGCTCAAGCCACACACCAAAGAATGCTTGCTAGACAATTTCATTTACAGACAACCCAAACTGGCAAATTCACTCATAATGCCAGCAATCAGCAGAGCAGGCCTGTGGGGGCGTTTCTTGGTGGGACATGGGTCTGGATGCTGCTATGGGCCACACAGAGCCCCTGGAGGACGTGATGCGTTGTTTCCTGATCTGGGTGAGTTCGCTCTACGGCAGCTCACATATTTCGTGCTATGAGGACACCGTGACATGTAACAGGAGGTGGTGCTGCGTAGTCCGCCTCCTTAGTGTGACCTGTGCCCTGGCCAGGAGCCCTAGAGTAAATCAGTGTCTTCTCGGTCTCCCCTTCTTCACATCTACAAAGGGGATGTGACCGCCTTGTCTCACAGCGGTGCTGTGACAATTAAAGGAGAGAAAGGCTTGGAGCATCCGGAAACAGGGAGGTAGCATGTACCAAAACTGAACATCAGCAAATCCGAGGAGCCAGTGACTCTCCCAGGCATCCACCAGGAGAAATGTGTGTCCCCTGGTCACGGCAGCCATGTTCACTAACACTGGCCGGCTCCCTAAGTCACATCTGTATAATCAGCCCCAAATCCCTGCGAGCACAGCCTGAGGGTCCTGGCAGAGGCTAACCTTTAGCACTGAAGATTTGGTCACTGCAACTTCCATGTAGCAAGACCTTTCTTTTTAAGCTCTAGAGAACACGATCACTGGCCAAAGCACTTTTAATGATAGAGCCCTGTTTTTTAGAAATTAGAGCTAGGAGCTGAGGGTCTGATAAGGAGAACACAGGGCCTCAGAGGGACAAGGCTTGCAGGACCACCCCATGTTGTGTGCAGGACCCAGGGAGGCTGTGCCTAAACCTCTGCCAGCCAGTTCTAAATGGCCCTCTCCCTCCTCCACCGGCCCTGGGCTCCGGCCAGGCAGGGCCTCAGCATCACTGGTGCACAGGCTCCAGACACCTATACCAGGACCCGCTGGCGACAGGTTAGGAAAGGGGCCAGGGCTAAAGCTCGTCCCTGTGAGCCCAGAGTCATCACGGCAGGTGAGTCTGTAGCAGTGACACAGGAGTGCTGCTCCAAGCCTGGCTGAGGTCAAAAAGACTTTGGATGCTCGTGAAACACAAATTCCCAGGCAGGAGGGGACTTGGAGATCTGGACTCTTAAGAGGGGCCTCAGGCGTCAGAACAGGTAAATTTAGCAGACTGCCTGACTAGGAGTTCATGGTAGTGGAAACATCAGAGGAGAGGAAACTAAAGAGGTCAGGAAAACATTCTCTCTACCACCACATCCAAGCACAGCATGGCGCAAGGTGGCGTGAAGGGACTCCGCTACCTTTTTCTATATGGTACAGATAGGTCTCCTGGCTCATGGCGGACAGCAGGTGCAGGACACAGGTGCAGACGCGGATTTTGTCATCGCTGTTGTCCTCCCAGGTGTAGTCCTGGATCACATTGAGAAGCTCTCGAACGAGAAATAGGACCCCGTGTTCAGGATGATCCTGGTGGAGGAGCAGAGCAGCATTAATACTCCTACATAGGAAAGAGGAGGAAAAACCACGTCAACACAGAAACCCCGGCCCCTCCCTTTAGCAGCTGCAGAGATGAGAGCGCCAGTCACTCCACAAAGGCAGCCTGGGTAAGCAACACAAGAAAACGACAAGGAGCTGCTTAAACCCTAGTCAACCCCCTTGGGGGCTGACAGATGAGAAAGTAGGTACCGTCAGTCTAATAATGCCTGTTTCCAGAATTACTCCCTTGTTCTATAATAGGGTAAAAAAAAATAAGTCCTGTTCTGTCAACTATAAAACAAGATTGTAGGTCTTGCAGCAGATGGGACAGCAGAAACCACCCTCGGGGTAAGCCCCAAACAATCACTGTCACCACTGGAGCACTGACTTTAAATACAGCCCCGCACCCGGGATGCTCCCCAGCAGTGACAGTCAAATTGTGGACACTCTCCTGGGAAACTGGCACGAGTCTCACATGCTACACAGCATCCGAGAAAAGGATCACAACGCACAGAAGTGGACAGCGTAAGTGTGTGATCATGCGGCTCCCTGCTGAGACCTGCCAACCTCCGCATCTCATGTGGGCTCGGCACGCAGAGTCCCCTCACTCCCTCCAGCCACACCACCGGGGTCGCAGCGGCACTCCAAGTCAGGTGGGGAAGGTGCAACGAAGGGCACGGGTGAGGCCGGGCCAGAGCGAAGGGAAGCAGAGAAGCAAGGCAGCAGGGTTTGGAGACCACAGACGCTGTCGCCAGCCACGGGGAAGGCGCTGCTGGAGCCGAGGTCCCTGCAGCTAGAGGCCACCTGGCAAGAGATGTGGCCCTTAGTGGAGGAACAGAGTCCCTGCCAAGGTGTGGCCCAGGAGTGTTGAGGGATGGGGCTCCCCACATCACCTCCCTGCCGCCAACCCGCCTCCTGTCGGCTGAATGGGCAGGAAGCGAGCAGGCAGGCCAGGGGCCACAGTCCCCAGAGACCAGTCCACAGTAGAATGACAGGGACGGGGCTCCACGGAGGGCCAACACACATGCCAGGGATGCTCTGATCTCCTCCTGCAGGACTTGGGCCTTTGGTTACCCCCAACCCCTTTTCTCAGTACTGGGAGTTCAACCACATCCCTAGCCTTTTAAAAATGTTTCTGACATAGAGCCTCACTAAGTTGCCCAGGCTGGACTTGAACTTGAGATCTTTCTACCTTAGCCTCCTCAGCGCTGGGATTACAGAGTGCGCCAGCGTGCCCAGCAAGTCTGTCATTCGGAAAGAAGACATGGAGTATGAGGGCGTTTCTGCTGAGGAAACAAGAGCTCAATCCAGACACAGAAGTGACACCGTCCATGCGTGAGGTCGGGGCGTGAGGTGTTCTGCACAAGCAGTCACATCTCTGGGGACTGCTCCTGTGACACTGGCAAGAAGAGGCCACACAAGGCTCACAAGCCTGAAGGCCACCAATGCACACATCCGAACTGCTCAGGACACAGCACCTCCCATCTAGAGCAGGCCCAGCTGAAAGCGTCCTGCCGCTGCCTCTGCTCACAGCTGTTTCTAACTAGGCTATTTTGTTCTGCTATGTGGACGTTCAGAAATATACTTAAGGGTCCGCCTTGAGAACAGACAACAATCTAAATGTTCCAGCGACTTAATTTCAACCCAAATGCCATGACCCTTGCAGACCATTCGACACAACTTCAGGAAGACGGAGCAAGGGCCAGCGGGGAAGGGAAGGTTTGCAGTGAGCCAGTCCCATGAGCTTTTGCTTACAACCGAAGAGGAGAGAGATTATTTCCATCTTGCTGTACAAGGAAAAGGTTTTCTAAGTGATATCCATGCTTCAGTAGTTGCAATATTTTTAAAAAATGTTCTTTGATGGTTCATTGCCAACAACTGAAGCAAAACAATGGCGTTTTTCAAAGGAGAAGATAAAGGTCCTGGATTCAGACAGCACTTGCACGGCGAGAGGGCTCCCCTGGGGTCCCGGGCAGGCTGCCTTCTGGGCAGACAGCGGATGTGATGGGGGGCTCTCAAGGCAGCCTCACCTGCACCTCTCACACTGCCCCTGTGGTCTCCGAGGACCCTCCCACCACACCCCTCTGCCAGGAGAAGCAACGCCTGAGGAATGACCGACCTCCCAGGAGGGCCAGTGCGGGAGACAGCAGACGGCCGCACAGCACAGACATCCGGGCTCGGGATCCTGGTGGGGTCACTTACAAGCTGGGGACCTTTACTTCTCTGCGCCTCAGTTTCCACTTCTATGTAATGAACACAATGCCAAGCTTGTTGTGAGATCTGCACGCTGGTTAAGTAATAAGACCCTATTGGCAGAGAAGTGAGACGCGAAGCACAGGAGAGCAAAGGGGCGCTGAGCAGGGGCAGATGGGGGACTGACTGTCAGCCTGCTGCTGGCTGTGGAGCCGGCCTGTGCGTCCCTCCAGCACCCTCTGCCCTTGTGGGGTGCACGGCACCCTCTCCCAGCACAGAGCCGTCACTCACACTGTGCCCTCTGCTCTCCCTGCACCTGGCAAGCTGCTGCCTTGTCTTCCTTCGTGAGCTAAATGCGAAAGGAGAAGGGGCCTACACGTGAATGGAGGCCAGCTGACCTTCAGAGATAAAGCCGAAACACGCCACAGCACGGATGAGCCTTACGAACACCGCACTAAGTGAGACGAACCAGCTTCAGGATGAACACTGCACGAGTCCCCTTAGACGAGGGATCTAAAACTGTCAAAGAATAGAACCAGGGAGCTAGGGGGAAGGCGGAAGGCGGAGAGGAAGGGGAGCTCCCACTCCGCAGGAAGAGTGTCGGTCAGGACTGAAGCTGAGTTTCTGTCTCTGAGGATAAAGCCTTCCAGAGACTCGTCATTTTGAAAGGCAGAAAACTCTATGTGCAGCCGGTAAGTACGCAGCAGTTCAGCACTGAACTATGATTGCCATCAAGTGGCTCGTTGGAAACTCTCAAGTGTTTTCCTTTTGTCTTCTCACTTAACAAATAACTAGATTATCCCAAAGAAGAAAGACTTAATATTCCAGGGATGCAAAAGCCCAGGAATCAGCATTCTGCGAAGGAATTCTAGCGGTGTCCTGTGGCTGTGCCCACTTGACATGTCAAGTCCCCTCCTCCTGGGTGCGGCCTCCACCTGTGGCCTGGGCTGCAGTCCTGGAGTGAGGCCTCCTGAGCTTCTCCCCTGACAACCTGGAATCTGAACAAGGACAGCCCGCAGCTGAGTCGCTATTTGTTTTCTCAGCTTTCTTGAGAAACATAATCCACATACCAAACAATATCCTCATTTCAACTGCACAATTCAAGGACTGTTCGGGTAGTCTGGAGTTTACAGTCATCACCACAATTGATGGTAGAACATGTCATCACCCCAGAAAGGAACTGTGCACCCCCGGGGAAATGAGTCACTTTCCTGGCCCAAGTTCTGAGTGATGCGCTCCAAGCTGGCGTTAGGATCGCCTTTCTCCTGAAGTGCAGCGAGGGTTCCCAAAAAGGTTTTTAGGACTATTTTGGCCTCCTAGGGAGACTCTCTGGGACAGGACCCAGGAATCTGCATTTTTACAAGTATCTCAGAATTCAGATTCACATTTGGCTTAGCCAGGGATTTTAAATGTGTTTTATGGAACTGACCCTGCAGCAGCCAGGTAAAGCCTATGGTAGGGACTCCTGGGAGTATTTTTAATATGGAAAATAAAATACTGTAAGACTACAAAGGAAACCAATTACACTAAAATACAGTTGTGAAAATATTTTTCCCAGTGCATTTGTGATACAACAGTCTGTTGAGTCTTGTGAATGCATTCATAGGCCTTATTCACACAAGGATACACTACCAAGGTGCTCTTTAAGGAAGGAAGATCCTGGACAATCTTTGGAAATCTCTTTCACATGTGCAACGTGACAAGGCGATATCTGGTGATTACTTGGGATTGGGGGGGTGTGAAAAGGAGTTAAGATGAGTTACGTATGTGTACCAACTCTCCACGGTGAATGTGTGTAATACAAATGTGTACTCATAAAAATTAAAATTAAAAAACAAGTCTCACCTGCTGCTGTGATTACTCTAGCTTGTTGCCTCTAATTCATAACTGGGTGAAAGGCAAATTTCACTCAGAGGTTTGTAAGAATAGAGATGTCATTTTTTTCACATCAAATTCATTGTCACTCTGCCAGAACCCCAAAGAGCAGGTAGATCTCAGACTGAGGACCCTCGAGCTAAGATCTTACAATCCCCAGCTCAGGAGAGTGGCCAGGATTGCTGTTGGTGGTCCCTGAAGGGGACTTGACTGCCTTTAGTCCAAGCTTGGGTGTTCATGTCTTACATCCACCAAAAACCCAGCATTTTTCCAACAACGCCCCTTTCAACCTCTGTGAGCTTGTTTTCATTTGTTATTTACTAAGAATGTCACTTTTTTTTTTTTTTTTTTAAGTGCTGACTACGTGTTGAGCCTTATGCCTGTGCATTCACTAATCCGATCCTTCATGAAAACCCGGAGCTGTAGAAACTATTGCTGCTTTCACTTTAGAGAGAAGGAAGCTGCAGCCCAGGAATGTGATGGCCAAGACTTCAGAGCTGGGAGGAGGAGGAGGAACTGGACTACAGCACAGCCACGAAGTCCCCAAGCTGCACCCAGACCACCAGGCATCCTGCCTTGGCACAGAGGGCACAAGCCAGACATCTGTGCTCCCCCAAAATACAAACAGTGAAACCCTGATCCCATGTGACAGTATTCAGAAGTGGATTAGGTTCCAGATGACCAGTGACCCAAAAGGCCAGAGAGCTGCCCTGGCTCATTCCCTACCATGTGCGAAAGCACAGCGGCACCCTGACGTTGGGTACCAGCCCCAGAACCATGAGAGTTATGAGCCAGCTTCTGGTTCACTGTTGCAGCTGCTCACGGTGACCAGCCCAGGCACCCTGCACTCTGAGGAGTAAATAAGGCAGGTCAAAGAATGGCATCACCTCTGGCTCTCCCGGGGAAACATACCGGAACTATCAATAAGGTGGAGAAGAAGTTGCAGAGGAATTCCAGCAGGAATGATTCCGACGGCCGCATCTTTCCATCAATATTTATCATCTTTGGAACTTCTGGAACGAGGCTTATAGCAGCTTTAAAAAATGCATCAGCTGCAAGAGAGAAGAAAAGTGGGAGCGTGAGAACTCTGGGAAATGCAGGCTGCTTCCCCCTCCATGGTGCCTGACAGAGGCAGTCCTGAGAGGCGGATGAGGTCCTGCAGGTCCAGCAGAGTGCGTGGCTGCAAATGAGGAGGAACTCGGGACATTCGGATGGGAGGGCGTTGCTGCTAAAGGCAGTCCAGCTTGAAGTCCCTTTCAACTAAGTGCAAAAAGCAGGTTGGAAACTTTCACAGAAAGTGCAGAAGTGACAGTCACCAGGGCCAAGGGCTCAGCCTGGATTGGTTCTGTGAATCCCCAGGCCCGCCACACGCAGGAAGTGCTGTCATCAGGGCCTCCTCACAGGTGGGAAACGGGCCTGAGACCCGGAGGGACTCCCCCGAGGACCCAAACCCTGGTCTGCGGGAGTCTTTTCTGGTGTTCACTATTTTGCTAGAGAAATAGCCACAGAAGTAAGTGTCTGAAGGTGCCTAGGTGCACAGGTACACACACGTGCACACACTCATGCGCACACACAGACGTGTGCACTCACTGCGGCTTTAGAGCCTTCTGACTGGGTGACAGTTCCGAAGAATTTGGGAACTAAAGATGTCTTAAGAAATATAAAATAACCTATTAAGCAAGAAGATTTCAAAAGATGGGAGAAGGGAAAAAGGCAAGGGAGTGGGGGAAGCAGGAAGGATTGGAGGTGGGAGGAGGACAGAGAGGGAGAGTTCTTTCTAGAACTGCCCAAGCACTGACTGTGAAAAAAGCCTCAAGGTCAAGCACTTAGCTTACAAGTGAAGCCTTAAACTACCTGATGGGATCAAACGTGCCCCAGGTCCCCTTGCACTGAGATACGTTCGAGTGACAAATGTGCAGCAGGGTACAGGGGCCCCTGAGAGTCCTGATGCCCGGCGCTGGAACTGGGACAGAGGCCAGGGTTACAGAGAAGGTTGTGCGTCTGTAGCTGGGTGCGAGTTTTCTCTACCTCCAAATAATATAAGGGAAACAGTGTAACTTCCAACCTGCTAGATGTTCCACACGCAGAGTTTGTGTTCTCTAAATTCAAAGAATGAACTCTGGATGAAGGCAAGGGGCAGGAAGAATTTATTGAGAGAAAGACAGCTTCCAAGAGAGACAGAAAGGGGTCTGCAAAGTAGGTTGCCCACACACCTCGATTTTCAAGGGAGTTTTACAGAGCAAAACCATGAGGTGAGGCAGGTACAAGGAGGGCCGAAACTATAGTCAACTAGTCAGATTACAAGTATAGTCACTTAGGAAATACTGATCCAGTGGGAAAATCACAAGATGGGTATGAGGTGGGTCAAAACTACAGTCAAGCAATAAGATTACAACTAGTCGTTTAAGGAATACAGATTAAATGGGGATCAAATGGGGAAGCAGGTCACATAGCAAGCTTATATGGAAGAAAAAGGATTCCTAAGAAGGATGGATCAGGGACCTTTCTGGAAGGGATGGGATAAGGTCTTGGTTCCCCACCCAGGTTACTGATGCCTATTTAGAATATCAATCACTGCTGTTTATCCCTAATGGAAGTACGTTTCTCTCTGTTTTGAAGTCTGGCCTTCAGTAAATGTGTCTCTGGTCACGACTGTCTTTTACACTGACTTGTTTTGTTTTGTTTTGGGTACCAGGGATTGAACTTGGGTCCTTGCACTTTGGAGGGAGGCAGTGGAACCTGAGTGAAATCCCCGGCCCTACACTGACTTCTTTGAGGGCCCTGCCTGGTCTAACTGCTTATAGTATTTTTAACTTGGCTGACTACAATACTCTTTCTCTTCAAAGGAAGAAGTCAACATGAGATGGAGAGACTCCTTCCCCAGAGCTGTTTGTACAAAGTGAGCTCTGCTCTGGAGGCCTCCTTGCCTGGTTGTCACACACATCCTAGGTGCATGGCCTTTCCACGCCCCTAAGTGAAGTTACTGAGCACCAGCTGCAAAAGGAAACACTCACGGGGGCACTGTGGACACTCACAGGGAAAAAAGCAAGTGGAAGGGTTGACAGCATGAGCTGGATATGGTGGCGCATGCCTGTAATTCCAGCACTCAAATCACTGCCGAAGAGTTTGAGGCCAGCCTGAACTACACAGTGAGACCCAGTCTCAAAACAACAAAAAGCTGATGGCATAAAATGGCTATGTGACCAGACCATTTAATCGCACTAACTGGTACCTCAGTGCTAGGAGCCTGCTCTGTACTTTGTCTAAGAAGAAGTGCAGCAGCTGATCTCGGCCTTGTAGGGGGACAGAGATTAACTACAGGGCCAGGGGAAAGGTACCTGACACTGGTCCTCTCAGAAAGAGCCAGGGGCTATGAGGTCTTCTACCTTGATTTTAAATACCCCATTAAAAAGTATTTGGTGGGGGGGGGGCCACTGGGGACTGAACCGAGGGCCTCCACACGGAGCTAAAGTCCCAGCCTTTTAAAAAATCTTAAGACAGGCCCTTGCTAATTTGCTAAGGTGCCCAGGCTGGACTTGAACATGTGATTCCCCGGCTTTAGCCTCCCAGAGTACTGGGATTACAGGTACACACCACTGTGCCCAGCTTTTGTACCCAGGCTGCCGGAGAGGATGCGGCACTCAAAACAGAAATGGTGGGGAAAGGCAGTAAGTATGTGAAAGCTGACTCTGGGCCTTGCACCGTGCTAAGGTGCAGAGTTCACCTTGTCCTCCACAATGCCGCAAGGTGGTTGGCTCAGAGAGGCAGGATTCGAAGCCAGGTCAGACTGTGAGGCTCAAACTCTCCAACCCTCTCAATGTGGCTGCTTGGTGCAGTGGCTCCTGTCACAGACAAGGGAAAGAGAAAGCCATTCTTTCTGATGAATCTTTGTGTCCTTTTATTACAATGTGCAGTCCATTGCTTTCTCTTTTTGCTTTGGTTTCTGGGAAACTCAGAGCTAGGTTTCCTCTTTGGAAAAACTCACCTCGGCCTTACATTTCTGATTTAATTATTCTTCAACCTCAGCCCTTGTGTTTATGATTTCTGCTTCTATCACATCAAAAACCGTTCAGTGTAACAGTCACCTGAAACTGGGGCAACCAACCTTCCAGTCCTCCTTCTGTCCCTCTTACACAGAAGCTTTATTTCTTTCAATAAATTTTTCCTACTCTTAAAAAAAAAAAAAGTCACTTTCAGGCAGGGAGGTAGGCTGGGCAGAAATGCTTAGGACACAGTATGAGCCATTGGGGGTCTTCATGGGCTGGGCTGACCACCCCTGGTTGGCCTCTGAAGTGGACTCCCCTACACCCCTCCTTTCCAGGAAGGCAGAGGCACAGCGGGGCCTTCTGTGGCGGTGAGAAGCTTTACAGTGTCCTGGTCTCCTTGCCAGCCCCTCACAATTCAAAGGGCGTCTGCCACTGCATTCAACAGCTGAGCTGAGCACCCCCCTAACCCATAGAGCCCTTAGGGTTAACCAGATAAAAGGAGAACAGGAGCTGAAAACAACAAAAAACACAACCCAGTTTAAAACAGCCAAGGAACTGGATGCCATTCCTTCAGAAAGTACCTGCAAAAGGCGAATAGGCATCTGAAAAGATGCTTAAATGCTCTAGTTGTCATGGAAATGCAAATCTAATCCACAGAAATACCACCTCCTAATCACCAGGAGTATGAAGTAACTGCGGATGGACAGATGGAAGGTAGGAAGGAAGGAAGAAGAAAAGAAGGGAAGAAAAGGCAAAGTTGAGGAAAAAGAAAAGAACAAGGGCTGGCAAGGGTATGGAGAAACTGGGAACTTTATGAAGCTGGTGGCAATGTATGTAAAATTCTGCAACGTCTGAGGACAAATGTGGTGATTCCTCAAAGAGTTAAACACAGCTACCATCTGTCCCAGCCATTCCACTCCAGGCGCACACCCTGAATAACTGAAAGCAGGACTCACAGAGATCACTTGGGCATCGATGTTCACGGCTGCATCGTTCGCTGTCACAATCGCCAAAAGGCGCAAGTAACCCCAGTGTCCACCAAAGAACAAATACGCAACATCCAGTGTACCCGCAAAATGGACTACTACTGAGCCTTAAAATGAATGAAGCTCTGACCCACACTATGACACAGATGAGCCCTGGAAACGTGCTAAGCGAAGTACATCAGACATGGAAGGTAAGCACCGTATGAGCTCGCCTGTATGAGGCACCCAGAATAGGTAAACAGACAGAGACACAGGAGACCGGAAAGCTACCATTTAATGGGTAGTTTCACCTGCTTGGGATGACAAAGGTCCACACAATATTGTGGACGTACTTAATGTCACGGAACTATGCACTGAAAATGTACACCTGGGTGCACTTGACCACAGTAAAACGGAAGACTAACCCTACCTGATGTTGCCCCCTTAGCACTGGACGATACTGAGATCCCACCACAACCAGCTGCCTTCTTCCTTCAGGAGGAGCCACTGTCTCCATGCCGGAGACGGTGACGGTGGTGGGGCTCCTTTCCAGTAAAAACTTCGCCAACATCACAAATCAAGGCCAAGGGCTCTTCTCAGTGGGAACTAACAGTCTGCTCCAAGCAGCTTGAAAGACCATTTATTTTTTTCTATTTATGTGTTCATTACTGAGGGTGCAGAGAATGTGCCTATTATGTGTCTCATTAAAGAGAGAGCGGCTTTGTCCTTGGAGCTTTGCTCCTCTCACCCACCCCACCCAGTCCCCATTCCTCAGGAGGGAGCTAAAATAAACAGTTATTTAGGGGTTGGGCCTTCAGGGTTCCAAAGAGGATTTTTATTTCCATCCTCAACAGGCGCGCCCCAGATAGAAGACACTGTCTGGGAGCCTTCTCACTGTTATCTTTGTAATTATAACTCAAATCTAACTAAGTGAAAACAGGTTTTCCTCATTACTTAGAGTTCTGCATACTCATGTCAACATCACATTTTCCCTTTTTTTTTTTTTTTTTTTGCATAACTGTGGACTGAATCCAGTGCCTGAGCTGCATTCCCAGCCCTTTTATTTTTTATTTTGAAACAGGATCTCACTAAGTCTCTCTAGGCTGGGCTCAAACTTGCAGTCTTCCTGCCTCAGCCTCCCAGAGTGCTGTGGCTACAGGCATACACCACCAGCCTGGCTTTAATTTTTGTTTTTAAGAGCTAGGACCTCAGGGGAAGATGGCGGAGCAGTTAGTAGCAACAAAACCACCTCCACAAGATTCGGAATGCAGACACTTATTGGAAATTCTTATTGGAAAATAACAATTTGGGGAAGAGAAGGAAGGAGGTGGATCCATAGGATTGAGAAAAATCTGAAGGGAAAACTGAAGCCCACAGAGAAAGTGAAGAGACAGATCACAAGGCAGACAAGTGAGTAGGTACAGATTAAAAAAAAAAAATAGAGGTGCTTAGGAAAGACATGGGAACCATGAATGCACAACATATAAAAGAACTGGATTCCATAAAACAGACTCAAATAGAAATCCAGGAGATTAAAAACTGTACTGAAAGTATACATTGTGAAGACAGAATACCAGATCTAGAAGACAGGATTGAGACTGGTAATCATCAAATGAAAAAAAAAACAAAAAAACAAAACAAACTCTTAAAAATAACAAGGAACAGGGCTGGGGATTTAGCTCAATGGCACTGTGCCTGCCTTGAAAGCGCAAGGTCCTGAGTTTGATCCCCAGTACAAAAAAAAAAAAAAAAAAGCAAGGAACAGCTGCTAGATGATGCAAAGAAGACTAATATAAGATTAATGGGAATCAATGAAGAATGAGAAGATAGCACAAAGGGCATAAAAAATCTGTTCACAGAAGTAATGGCACAAATCTTGACAAGCACGGAAAAAGAATTTGAGATACAGATAAGTGAGGCATACAGAACTCCAAACAGTCATAATCAGAAACAAAACAAAACAAGGCATACAATAGTTAAGATTCCAGAAATTCAACACAAGAACAGAATATTAAAAGCTGTTAGAGAAAAGAAATGAATCATCTATATAGGAAAACTCATCAGAATCAAGAAGACTTCTCAATACAAACCCTTAAGTCAAGGAGAATTTGAAGTGAAGTATTTCAAGCCCTAAAAGAAAATAACCTCCAACCCAGATTGATGCACCCTGCAAAGCTATTTTCAAAATTGAAGGAGAAATAAGATACTTCTCTAACAAAGAATAGCTGAAGAAATTCATGACCACCAAACCAATACTCCAAAAGTTCTGAAAGATATTCTAGGAAAAGACAATGAAGACAACAATTCCAGGCATCCTAATAGAATGAATCCACCAGGCAACACAAACAACAGAAGGGAAATAAAGGGAACCACCAAAAGGAAAATAATATGACAAGGATAAGTCAATATATATTGGTTATAATCATTAGTGTGAATGGTCTGAATTCATCAATCAAAAGAAATATTGGCAGAATGGATAAACAAGATCCAACGACATGCTGCACAAAAGAAACCTATTTAACTCAAAAAGAAATTCATAGACTGAAAGTCAAAAGATGGAAAACAATACACCACAACAGAACTCAGAAAAAACAAGGGTAACAATTCTTTATGCAGACAAGTGAATTTCAAGCCAAGACTGATCAGCAAGACAAACAAGGTCATTACATACTTGTTAAAGAAATAATCCAACAGGGAGAGATAATAATCATACATACGGGACCAGGCATGGTGGCACAAGCCTGTAATCCCAGCATTTGGAAGGCTGAGGCAGGAGGACTGCTGTGAGTGCGAGACCAACCTGGGCTACACAGTGAGTTCCAGGGCAGTCTCAACTACCTAGTGAGACCTTGTCTCAAAAACAAAAAACAAAAAATAATAATCATTGTAAATATGTATGCATCTAATATCAACTATATAAAACAAACACCAATGGGTATGAAAATCAGATAAGCACTAATACAATTTTAAGGGGGACCTCAAGAGCCCACTGGTGCAAACAGATCAACTATGCAGAATAAAAATCAACAAAGAAATAATATCAGAGGGCTGGGGATTTAGCTCCGAGGTTTTGCCGCCTGCTTTGCAAGCACAATGTTCTGAGTTCGATTCCCAGCACCAAAAAAAAAAAAAAAAAAAAAAAAAAAAAAAAAAATCAGAGCTGAGCCAAAATTTTGAACAAATGGCTTTAGTAGATACGTACAGAGTGTTCTACCCAACAACAACAACAGAATACACATAGGATATTCTCCAAAACAGACTACACACTAGCTCATAGAACATGCTTAACACAAAGGAAGTAAAATTATCCCATGCATATTATCAGATCATAGTGCAATGAAATTGGAAATGAATGGCAAAAGAAACAAAATTGACATAAAAATATGAAAATTAAGTAACATCTTCCTAAACAAACAACAGTTTCTACAATTAAATGATAACGCCAGTATGACATACCAGGACTTATGGGATGCAATGAGAGCAGTCCTACAAGAGAAATAGTGGTGAATTTTCGTATCAGAAAAATAGGCTGAGCTCACATAAATAACCTAATGTTGAACTCCAAGGTTCTAGGAAAAAGGAGAGCAAGTTAAACCCAAAGCATGTGCAAGGAAGGAAATTATAAATATCAGAGCAGAAATTAATACAATGGAGACTATGAAAACGATACAAAGATCAATGAATCTTTGAGATGTTCTTTGAAAGACTAAATAAAACAGACAAAATCAGCCTTTTAATAGCCAACCTTACTAAAAAAAAGACCCAAATCTATGCAACTAGCAATGAAAAGAGTGAAATAATAGATCCTGCAGAAATCCCGAAGATCATCTATACCTAATTTGAGAATCTGAACTCTAAAATAGGATGAAAAATTCAGAAGGAATAGACAGATTCTTAGACACATATGAATTACCAAAGCTGAATCAAGGAGACATAATAAAACCTTTAAGTAACCTAATATCAGTCAAAGAAATTGAGGGGGGAAAAAAAAAAAGACTACCAACAATGAAAAGACCAAGTCCTGAAGGACTCTACTGCATTCTGCAAAAGCCTTAGAGAAGATCTAATGCCACTGATTTTTAAACTCTTTAATGAAACTGAAAGGGAAGCAATACTCCCAAAGCCATTCCTGGAAGCAAGCATCACCCTGATAACAAAACCAAAAAAGAGAACTACAGGCCAATCTCCTTAATTGACATAGACAAAAAACTCTTCAATGAGATACTGGCAAACAGAAGGCAGATAATCCAGATGATACATCATGACAAAATAGGATTCATCCCAAGGATGCAAGGATGCTTCAACATACACAAGTCAATAAATGTAATATACTACCTTAACAGAACCGAGGACAAAAACCACACAATCATCTCAGTAGACACAGAAGGAAGCATTTGACAAAGTCCATATGTGAGAGACTGCTTGGGCCTGCATAAGATGGCTGCCCTCAACCTTAGCCTTTGCCTCGGTGGAAAAATCCCACTAGACTACATACGTGACCTTTGGCAGGTCTAGCCCCTGGGCAAACAGGAAATCTTACAGAAAAAATAGCCCTTTGTGCTAACCACAGGGTCACGGGATCTGGAGCAGGAGGCCGGTGGTATTTCCTTGTCCTGCTTGCCCCTAGAGATTGTGAAGTTAAAGATTGCATAGGGTTAATTGTTGATGTACACCTTCCCACTTACCCCTCCCCACATTTTGTAAAATACTGATTGCTGTATGCTGCTAAGTGCTTTGTCCCTTTATGGTTAAATGCTTGAATGACTCATGTGATTGGTAGAAGATTTGTTTGAACTGTCCAATAAGCTTGCTGAACCTTCCCCCTGGGATAACAGTATATAATCGTTTTATCGGCCTCTGGACCCACGAATAAGAGGCGGCTCTCACCTCCTATTCCCCGCGGGACGGGGTCCCCCCAGAGAGCCGCATCCATATACATTCATGATAAAAATCCTACAGAAAACTGGAACTGAAGTTCTTTACCTCAATCTGATGAAAACGATCCATGATAAACCAACAGTCAACATCACACTAAATAAGCCAAAAACTCTAGTCCCAGCTCTTTAAGGTATCTCCATATTGATTTCCACAGTGGTTGCACCAGTCTGCACTCCCACCAACAATGGAGAAGGGTTCCTTTCTCCCCACAACCCCGCCAACATTTGTTATTGTTTGATTTCTTGATAGCAGCCATTCTTTGTGGGGTGAGGTGGAATCTCAGTGTTGTTTTCATCTGTATCTCTCAGTGATGTGGAACATTTTTTCATATATTTACTTGTTGCTTTTACTTCTTTGTCTGAGAAATGTCTGTTCATTTCAGATGCCCATTTTTGAATCGGGTCTTTATATTTGGGGGCGCTGATTGTTTTGAGTTCTTCATATATTCTAGATAATAGTCCTTTGTCTGAGGAGCAGCTGGTAAAAATTGTTTCCCACAGTGCAGGTTATCTCTCAGTTCTGCTGATAGCTTCTTTTGCAGTGCAGAAGCTTTTTAATAAGATGAGATCCAGTTGTTGATTCTTTCTGCTAGTTCCGTGCTACTAAGGATTTGTTCATAAAGTCTTTTCCTATGCCAATGTCTTCAAGAGTTCTGCCTAACTTAGCAAGTTTAGTGTTTCTGTTTTAATATTTCCCAGCCATCCCTCTTCTGGGTATCTTTCCAAAAGAATGAAAAGAATCATACCAGAGTGATATACGCACACCCATGCTTATAGCGTCATGCAATACATGGCATACCCATGTAATAGCTAAAACTTGGAAACAGCCCATTTGCCCATCAGTAGAAGACTGGATAAAGAAGATGTGGTCTTTCTATAAAATGGAATACTACTCAGCCATAAATGAGAAATTAGACTCATTCCTAGGAAAATGGATACATATTGAGGATATACTCCTAAGTGAAATAAATAAGTCACATGTGTGTAAATACTGAATAGTTTCTCTGGTATGAATAAACTGTAATAGTACATAAGATCCTAAAGAGATAACTGACATTGTGAAATGGGAAGAAAAGGGCTAAAGGTGAAGGGAAAGTGGGAAGGGTAGGGGAAAGGTAATAAAGGAAAAAATATGAGAAAATGAAAAAATGGAAATAAAGTGTTTGTAAATGGGGAGAGTAGGGGGGGTGAACGGAGGGCAGGGACAAGGGGAAAAAATGAGAACCAAGACCACCTGTCATGTAAAGGTACAAGATCCCAATAATGAATGTAATGGTACTGTATACCTAAAATGTACCAATAAACTCAATAAAAGAAAAAAAAAAGCCAAAAACCGAAATCCTTCACTTTATTTTTGTTTGTGTTGTTTTTTTTCTCTGGTACCGGGGATTGAACTCAGGACCTTGCGCTTGCAGGCAGCCGACTGAGCTAAATCCGCAGCCCCTGAAATCCTTCAGTTTAAAATAAGACAAGAATGCCCACTATCAATACTCCCTATCCAACATAGTCCTCATTAGCCAGAGCCATTAGACAAGAGAAAAAAATAAAGAAATATGGATAGTAAAGGAAGAAGTTAAATTATCATTAGTCGCAGATCTCATGATATACTACACAGAAGACCACAAAAACTCCATCAAAAGACTCCTACAATTAATAAGCAAATTCGGGAGTGTATCAGGATACAAAGTCAGCATTCAAAAATCAACAGCAGGGGCCAGGGATTTAGCTTAGTGGTTCCAGCACCTGCCTCGCAAGCACAAGGACCCAAGTTTGATCCCTGGTACCAAAAAAAGAAACCAAACAAACCAAACAAAAAACAAAAATCAGTAGCAGGCTGGAGATTTAGCCCAGTGGTTCTGCTGCCTGCTTTGCAAGTACAAAGTTCTGAGTTGGATCCCGGATACAAAAACAAACAAACAAACATCAATAACATTCCTGCATATGAAGAAGAAACTCATTCAGAGAAATAGAAAGCAACACCTTTCACAATAACATCAAGAAAAATGAAATACTTAGGAATCAATATAAGGAAGCAAATGAAAGATCTATACATTGAAAACTACAGTACTCTGAAAAAGGAGATGGAAGAAAATATCAGAAAATGGAAAGATACCCCCTGTTCCTGGAGAAGCAGAACCAATATAATGAAAATGGTCATGCTTCTAAAAGTGTTATATAGATCTAATGCAATCCCAATCAAAATATCAGTAGCATACCTCACAGAACTAGAGAAAAATAATCCTAAAATTTTTGTGGAACCAGAAGAGAACTAGAATAGCGAAAGCAATTTTGGCCAACAAGAGCAAGGCAGGGGGCATCACAATTCCTGATCTGAAGTTATACTACAAAGATACTGTGACAAAAACAGCATAGTACTGGCAAAAGAACAGACCTGAGGATCAGTGGAATGGAAGAGAAGATACAGAAACAACTCCAAGCATTTTCAGATGCCTTATCTTTGACAAAGAGGCTAAACACCTTCACTGGAAGAAAGCTATCCTCTTTAATAAATGGTGCTTTTCACGGGCCAAAGATTAAACCTAGACCCACATCTCTCCCCACGCACTAGCACTAAACTAAAATCAAAATGGATCAAAGATCTAAATATAAAAACAGAAACAATCTGCTGGAACACAGAATAAGTAAAACTCTTGAAGACACAAGTATAGGCAAAGACTTTATGAACAAAACCCTGATTGCACAGGAAATATTACAAAGAATCAACAACTTGGAATCACATCAAATTTAAAAGCTTTCACATAACAAAAGAAATGACCAACAGAATGAAAAGACAACCCACAGAATGGAAAAAAAAAAATTACCAGCTACTCTTTAAACAAAAGACTGACATCTGGAATACATAAAGAACTCAAAAAAATCAGATCCCCCCCAGATTTGAAGACCCAGTCCAAAAGGGGCATCTGCAATGAAGAGACAATTCTCAGATGAGGAAGCACAAACAGCAAACAATATATGAAAAAATGTTCAACATCACTGGTCATTTGAGAAAGACAAATTAAAACACTGAGATTCCATTTTACTCCAGAAAGCTATCGTCAAGAAATCAGCCAATAACAAATGCTGGTGAGGCTGTGAGGAAAAAAAAAGGAACTCTTCTTCATTGCTAGTGGAAGTGTAGTTTGGTGCAACCGCTGTGGAAATCAGCATGGAGATTCCTCTATGAACTAAATGTAGAGGTTCTATTCCTTCCAGCTGTTCCCCTTCTATGCTACCTTCCTGAAAGAGTAAAAAGCATCACACCACAGCGATATATGCACACCCACATTTATAGAAGTGCAATCTATAATAGCTAAATCTTGGAACCAGCCCCTATGCCCATCAGCAGATGAATGGATAAAGAAGATACGGTATTTATACACAATGGAGTACTGCTCTGACATAAATAAGGATAACTTGAGTCATCTGTAGGGAAATAAATGCACCTTGATACCATAATCTTAAGTGGAATAAATCAGACACACAAGATTAAATATCACATTGTTTCTCTTATGTGAGAAACTCAAAGGGTAAACAAGAGGCATAATGGAGTATAGATTCTGGGAAGCAGGAAGGACATAATCAAATGGGAAGAGAAACAAGGGAAGGGGAAGGGAAGAAATGGAAAAAGAAAAAATAATGGAAGGAAAAAAATGGAAGCAAAGCCTTTGTAAATGGGGCGGGGGGGAGAAGGGTTAGAGGGAAGGCAGGGAAATGGGGAAAAAAGATAATATATTAGGTACAGTTTCAAATTCTCTCTGATGAATGTGATCAAGATGAAAGACAAATATGTACTTAAAAAATAAAGTCAAATGTGAGATAATGAAAAGATGGAAATAAAGTGATTATAGATAGGGAGGAGAGGAGGGGGAGTGAAAAAAAATAAAGTTAAAAAAAGAGAGAACCTCATTCTGTCATCCAAGTTGATCCTGGGCTCAAGTGATCCTCCTGTTTCAGCCTCCTCAGCTGGGACTGCAAGTGTGTACCACTGGGCCTAAATCAACATCATCATGCATAACATCTTATTGCGCAGCTATTAAAAGCCAAGGAAGAGGACCCATGATGAAATGGATTAAATGGGGATTTTTCATTTTGTTTTTCACAGTGTCTCCCTATGTAGTTCAGGCTGCCTCTGAAGTCACTACGTAGCCCACATTAGCTCAGTCTCAGGAAGATCCTCCTTCCTCAGCCTCTCAACTGCTGGGATTACAGACATGAGCCACTACACCCAGCAGGACATGTTTCCTTTTAACCTACAGAAATGAGAAGAAATAAGATTTCCAGTCATAAAAAATATCACCCTAGCTGGGTGTGGTGGTGGTGCACGTCTGTAATCCAAGCAGTTTAAGAGGCTGAGGCAGGATGATCACAAGTTTGAGGCTAGCCTGGGCAATTTACCAAGACTTTGCCTCAAAATTAAAAATTAATAATAATAAATGTGCCTGGGAGGCCCCTCGGACCAGCTCCTCCAAGTAGCAAGCTGTTTCTCCAAGGAGCAAGGGATCCACACATCTGCTTGCAAGGATCCTTCCTAAGGCCTCGAAAGGAGCCTCTTCTGGCTCCTGCAAAGGACTTTGGGGCTGGTGGCCTCCCCCGGGCACAGACCCCAGAAGAGCTGCACTGCTATCTGTCTTGTTTGGAGGCTCTGAATGTGTGTCTGTCCCAACAACAGGGTGCACAAGCGTCAGGAAGCTTCAAAATGCTCAGAATTAAGATGCAGGTTTGTTTAGAGTCCGAAAGAGCAGAACTCAGGAAACAATCCAAATAGTTGTCATTGTAGAAATATTTTCTCAGGGAAAAAAACAGGGAGGGAGGCTGGCCAAAATAACGTATAGCACTTCCAAAATACAGAAATAGAATACCGATCAGCCATTACAAAGATTGTGGGAGATCTGTATGTACTGATATGGGCTGCTGGGTGGGGTGCACCAGATTTACTGGCAAGCTGAAAAAAACTTAGGAACACCATTACAGAAAGCTCAGCCTCATTTCTTTCCTAAGGGGACACGGACTGCATATGAGAAGGAGGGAAAGGTAGGCAGGATAGAGAGGCAGAGAAAATATAAGAATAATGATTATTTTAATGGCTGTACAGAAAAAAAATCAAGAAAAATGTCCAAACAATAGATTTTTAGTGGAAGGAGATGGGAGACAGGTCAGATTATTGGAGACTTTTTTTTTTTCTTTTTCGGTGGTACTGGGATTAAACTCAGTGCCCTTGCACTGAACTACATCCCCAGCCCTTTTATTTTCTTTCTTTCTTTTTTTTTTTTGGTTTTTTGAGACAGGGTCTCACTATGTATTTGAGACTGACGTGGAACTCACTATGTAGCCCAGGCTGATCTTGAACTCACGGCGATCCTCCTGCCTCTGCTTCCAGAGTGCTGGGATTACAGGCATGGGCCACCATGCCTGGCTTCCTTTTATTTTCATTTTGAGACAAGATCTCACTAAGTCTCTAAATTGTGCACGTGGGGCTCAAACTTGCAATCCTCCTGAAATCCTTAGCCATCCAGGGTGCTGCGATTACAGGCCTGCAATGCTACGCTTGGCCTACTGGAGATTTTTATTTTGGAACTTTTGCTTTTTCAAAGTCTGACATTTCTATATTGTTGGAATTTTTTCAAATGCACTTTCCAAATTTTTATACTAAAACCCATCAAAATTTAAAATAGCATATAGATTACCTCTAATTTCAGCATGGTACAAGACAATCTCCCTAAACATCCCCTGGAGACAATAAAATAAATTTGGATTTAACGATGACCTACGGGAGTACGTTCATCCCTTGGTGTCCTTGGCATTGGAGATTTGAAACATGACTCAGTACATGAATCACAGGAGACACCAAGAAGTGATAACGGGCCCACCTTTGGAGATGGCAATGTTTTTTAAATAAGCGTTAGATCGGTGCTGATGGAAATCTTTATTTTGTCAGGGTCATAAACTCCCTAGGTCAAAGAAGACCTCAAAAGCAATTCACTCCATCCCAGACCTTCATTCTGTCACATGTCCTCCTACATAGCTGAGCTGGACAGGTGCCTCAGTCCAGACAACACTAAGAACACAAACATCACCACTGATGACAAAATGTTCCAACAGTTGATGACTCTCAGCCCTTGAATATGCTTTCCTAACACAGCCTTCTGCCTGTAAGAATTATCCGTTCTCTCAAGCTCCAGGAAGCCCACTGCAAAGCATCTTTACCAACCTTCAACATTTTCCCTTGCTGTACAGATTTAGGTTTGGATGAAGAATATCACTATAACGGAAATAACCACAAAAATGCTACATCAGGAAACATCCAGTTCCTGCAAACCCCGTCTGCATCAAAGATTTTGCTGGCACCAAGATATGGGAAGCCTCTGGTAAAGCCAGGGCCCAGGTCGCTATCCACAGCCAAGTGACACATTGGGATTTGTGTTTTTTAATAGAACTCGTTATTAAAGCAGCTCCTGTTGAGGACTTCAGAGCCACTATTTCAGCGATAGGTACACAGAGTAAGATTAAAAGGGCCATGAATGCCTAGGGACAATTAAACATGTCATTTGTCGTCACTTAATTGCCGCCAATGACAGCTTCATCTAACCTGGGTTTTGCCACCTGGTTTACACAGCACGCCTTTTATGTTCACTCTATCAATATTTAATGGGGAATGTCCACTTGGGACATATAAATTATTTCCTCATTTCAGCAGTACCATCAGCAGGCTCCTGAATATCTGCTCTCACACTGAGCTGAGCTCACTCAGCCCACAGGCCACCTAACTCGTATCTATAGACACTGCAGAGGGGACAAGCCTCTCTGTTATCCCTGCGGGAGCTCAGGGCAGGCCATCTCCTCTCTGTAATTACTATATGCCTGGATTTCCCTAAGCAGAAAGGGTTAGGCGTTCTCTATCTTAATTCTGGTTCCTGGTTTCCTATATAAATTTATCTAATGTTCAATCTATAACAACTCATCTCTAGCAGCTACCTACACCTGGGACTAGAAAGAAAACTTTGTATTATGGCACAGAGGAACAATTAACCCCAGGGAGGAGCAGTGGTTAAGAGCACTTGATGTCAGATAGTCACTTCTTGGATGCTCCTGGCTGTCTTAAGCCTCAGTTTCATCATCTGCAGAATGAAGATAAACCACCTTCTAGTATATGGAATAAAGCGAGACTTTATTCTTTGCCAAGACTTCGCATCTCTTCACCCTTGGGCCTCAGTCTGTCTCCCCAACGTGGTCTCCTAGCTCACTCCTTCCAGGTGTCCTATTTCCTGGCCTCGAGGCCTGATCCAGGCTGAGGCCTGAACCTCAAATACCCTTGGACTCTGCCCTGCATCCAGACCCACCCTGACTTCCTAGGCTCTGCAGTGCCACATCTTTAATGAAGGTTTTTGCTCTTCTAAGCCAAAGGTCACTTCTCTGTGCTCTAAAATTCTCTGGCATATTTTATGGACACGTTGTGCGACATTTACCACCTTTGTCCTCCCTGCTCATACATAAGTCTTTTCACATCCACTCCTGTTTCTGGCATAACAGCTTACATCCCAAAAATCACCAGGATAGGCCAGTGCGAGGGAGTGGAGAAACCTTCCAGGGTGATTCACCCACCCTCCTTTCTTGTGGGTTCCACCAGTGGGTCCCACCCAGCCCAAGCCCTTCTGCTCCCTGAGGTGGATGCCACGGAAACATTCGCGCCGTGGGTGACAACCTTTCCGCCATAAGCCTACAGCTTGTGCTATCAGCTGTGACCCATTCCAGCCCGAGCAACTGCCTCTGTCTGCATTCACCAAAGAGGCCTCACGGTTGAGAAAATAGTCATGTGCAACCCATCTTCAGAGGCTGTTCTGCTAATAGAAATAGTAGGACCGCAAGGACTTGAGAAACGGATGGAAACCACTCTTCTCCTTCAAAAGCCACCACTCTGAAGGTCACGGGGCAGCTCCTGTGTGCCAGCAGGCCAAGTGGCTTAAGGTCACTTTATCTCATTTACTCTGGACAGGCACCACTGTGATCACCGCCGCTTTGTAGGTGGGGAAACTGAGACATGGAGAAGGTCAACTTGTCCAAGAGCACCTGACTGCTAAGTGGTGGAGTTAGGGCTGGCATCACAACATCTGGAGACTTAAAAGTCACTGTTAGCTGTGCGTGGTGATTCACACCTGTAATTCCAACTTTCTGGGAGGCTGAGGCAGAAGGATCAAAAATTGATCCTCGCCTCAACTTAGTGAGATTCTGTTTAAAAATAAAAAATGAGGCCGGGTGTGGTGGCGCACGCCTGTAATCCCAGGACTCGGGAGGCTGAGACAGGAGGATCGCGGTGAGTTCGAGACCAGCTTGGGCTACATAGTTCCAGGTCAGTCTCAACTGCATAGTGAGACCCTGTCTCAAAAAACCAAATAAATAAATAAACAAATAAAAATTAAAAATGGGCTAGATGTAGAGTTCAACCTCCAGAACCAGGAAAAAAAAGTCATCATTAACTAGGGCCTCATCCCAATATCCTGCTCTTGGCCTTCAGTATTTGCAGGGGAGAGATTCCAGGACCCCTGTGGATACCAAAATCTATGTCCTCCATCCCTCACAATATAAAATGGTGTCGCATTTGCATATAACCTATGCACACCCTCCCACATACTTTAAATCATCTCTAGATTACTTACACTGCCTTATATAATATAAATGTTACGTAAATGGTTGTTATATTGTTTAGGGAGTAATGACGAGGGAAAAGGTCTATACATGTTCAGTACAGACGGGACTATCCTTTCTTCCATCTTCAAATATTTTCCATCTGTGGTTAGTTGAACCCTCAAATGCAGAACCTGAGGATCCAATGGGCTGACTGCACTCCCACTTTTGAGATGAGGAATTGTAAGGATAAAGGAACAAAAGTAAAAGTAGAGAGCAAGAGAATCTGCTCTTGCTGGGCATGTCAATAATTATTCAGAAAGAGCCACTGACAAAGAAGGGCAAGAGGTGGGGGGGGGCACACCTGTAATCCCAGCACTCAGGAGGATGAGGCAGGAGGATCGCTGTGAGTTTGAGACCAGCCTGGGCTACATGGTGAGTTCCAGGTCAGTCTCAACT
>NW_022900946.1:9812355-9834211 GCF_012274545.1 Fukomys damarensis | reverse complement strand
AAAAAAAAAAAAAAAAAAAAAAAAAAAAAAATGGCAAGAAGTTACACGCGGTGTAAGGGCTAAAAGAAAAGACAAACGTTTCTGGGCTTCTCTGGTGGGAAGCATAGGACCAAACAAATGGTAGGCAACTCTTTTGTTCTCCTAAGTATAGCGGGTTGACGGGCAAGAGAACTTGCACCGTGCCCCCAGCGTGACTCAGTCTGTATGTAGCACGACTGTGCGCAAGGGGACGGAACCAGTCTTCCCTGCGCTGAGCTGGACCCAGTCCTGTCAAAGCTGCGAGCTATAAAGAAGATGCAATCAAAGCTAGATTCAGGAAGGCAAGAAAATGAATTGAGGGAGGGTGATGTTTTATAACCAGCTGAAGAGGGAGGACGTTCAGGGACACAAACAAAAGTGGCCCACTTCTATAAGCTTCATTTAATTTATATTTAGCCTTCCCCTTCTCAGTAATTGAATGCATTATTTATTTTGGCCAGCCACTGCTGCATGTGGCTTTCAGAACAACAATAATAAGCTTTTAAGGTTTAGGGCCACAGCATTTAGAGGCTTGGGTAAGGTCATCTGATAAATTTTTAAATATGGAGTGGACTCTGCATTCCCGCTCTCCAGCAGTAGCTTAAAGCAAGGGGCACATGGGTGAGAGCCCGGAGTCCTAACACTGTGCAGATGGACACAGTCTCTCGGTGTGGAGCACCGGCAGCATGGGAGAAAATGCTTCACACTGTCCTCGAACACGTCTTGGAACGGCAGATCTTGGATGACGAAGATTTATTTAGATGAGAAATTTTGGTTTTCTTTTCTTTCTTTATTTTTTTTGATAGCATGAAGCCTGGTAGGGACTTTAGCCATAAATTTGTTGGAGATCTACAATAGTCAAAGTTCTAGTTCTGGCTTTACAAAGTTGGAGAAGAAATTTTCAGACCACCACCCTGATCTCTGCAGCTCCTGATCTGTGGCTCATGAGGCAAGTGAAACAAAACTCGGGAGTCCTTCTTGTATCTACTATTGTTGAACTTCCTAAGAAGGAAGCAATTTGTAAGAAGATTTAAACTTTCTAACATCCAAGGGAGTACCTTCTAATTTTCATTTGGCACATCATCAGATTTTTGGTGGTGGCTCCTAGTTTTTGTCTTATTTTGTTCCTTGCCAACCCATCATCCTCAGCACAGCAAGGAGAAAGTTCCACATTTATCAACACACAATGAGCACAGGTGCCTGTCCAAGACAAGAAGCGAACAAACTGACAGTAAGAAAATGCCAACTTGGGGCAGATGTGATAATGACAATGAGGATGCCATGAAGTGGCCACCTCACCCACAGTGGTCTCCAAAGGGTGGTGGCTTGGGCTGAGGATGCAACTCAGTAGCAGAGCACTTGCCTAGCACGCCCAAGGCCCTGAGTTCCATCCCTAGCATCACAAACAAAAACAACAAATAGACAAACAATGCAAAATCCAAGAGCTGCAGCTTAACTCTCATCACTTGCCTTATAAAAATATTAATAATTTAACAGCAAATAACTGAAGGAAAGAGCATTCTAGAGAGAAGAAACATTAACTATGAAGGTTCTGGCTTGGGAAGCAGTTTAGTATGTTCAAACGACAGAAAAAACCCTTTCTGGCTAAAGTTTATTTATTTATTTATTTATTTATTCATTTTTTGGTACCAGGGATTGAACTCTGGTCCTTGTGCTTGCGAGGCAGGCCACTGAACTGCTGAGCTAAACCCCTGGCCCTTAAAGTTTATTTTGTGATGAAGACAGAAGACACTGGATCACGTGGGACTCAGGGACAAGATGTCTAATTCCCAAAGCTCTAGGAAGCTCCTAATGACCCCAGGGGTTAAGAGCAAAACCAGCGTGAAGAGATTCCCACAGAGCAGCCATGCCTGAAGACTCCGACAAAGGCTGGACCCTTGATTCAGCTCCCCAGGAGAATCAAGGTACAGATGGCCACCAGGCCCACCATGCCATGGGTGAAAAGAACAGCGGAGAGTGACTACTCTCCAACAGGCCCAGAAGACTCACGTAAGCCAAAGTCAGCAAATGGTAAAGCACCAGGCCCAGCCTATTCCATGAGGCTGGGTTGGGGACCACCACTGAGGACACCCATCCACCTCACTGTAAGCTACAGAAATCTCTCGGTTGTCGCTTACACTTCCAGCTGATTGCACAGCTGCTATCTAATGTTTGCTGTGGTGAAAGGCATGGCCACTCACTTGCCAGCAGATCTTCTCCAGACCAGCCTCCTGTCTACTCCCTGCCTCAGTTTCCTTATCTGGGCAAAGGGCACCAACCTCAGAACCAGCCTCAAGTGTTTGTTGGGAGGATGAAGCAAGACAATGTGTGGGGAAGGCTTGCCACACAACCACTGCAACCTAAATATCGTGCCAGGATCTCCTTTAACCTCTGTGGTGTGCCCTGCTGGATAGACACCTCGATGGCACCCTGCAGGGCTCTCCCTGAAGCCCTAGACACCCCACAGAGGGAGGTGACCAAGGCGTCCTGTAGCTAACACCTGGGACTCTTACCTGAGGGCATTCTCTGGGCTAAGGGGTAGGGCAGGGCAAAGTATCAAAAAAGTACAGGACGCTCATGTCTTACAAGCACTGCCCAGCGATGACAGATGGGAGAAGAGGTAAAGAACGGCCTTCCTGTCCCCTCAGATGAGGTCACACTGAGGTGGGTTCGCTATCACCTGTCGGGTGCCCACAGCACACACCCTGTGGCTTCTTTACATTCTCCCTCACACCTTCCCAGCTCTCTTCTGATGCTCCCTGAGGCTGCATCTCAGCTGAGTCAATCCACACCCGCTCTCAGGGGTGCCTCCTGTGCCTATGACAGGGTTCCTTCCACACAGCCAGATTCCACTGGGGTGTCTCCAAGGTTTCACGCACACAAACACCACCAAAAAGACCAACAGCCCCTACTGTGGCTGAGCAGCCCTAATTCACCTCATATTCAGCTGCCTGTGGCTAGCACCTCCAGGCTGCCTGACCCAACCTCAGATGGGCTTGCGCAGGGACTTACAGGAAGGTCCCTGTGCTTTGTAACCCATCTCTGTCTGCCTTTGTACACATAAGGGTTAGTGGTGTGCTTCCAAGAGAGAAAGAATGGAAGGACCCACAGGGGTTGCTGCAAAGAGCTCGAGCCTGGCTGACTCTGAGGACCCAGGCACATGCTATCAAGAGGCAGGGCTATAATGCTTATATGATGCTTAGGTCCCACTGTCATCACTGCAGCATGATTTCAGTTTAAAGACGCGGACACACACTGCTGTGATCCAATTCTGAGGAGTACGCTCAAGAGGCTAAACTCTCTTTTCAAACTCACGAGCATAATGTAACTAAGGAAAAAAGGGACTAAGCCTCCCAGTTATAGGCATAGCATATTAGACATACAAGTCTGTTATGATATCAGAGGAAATCCTTTTAAGATTATAATAGTGTATTAGAGAAAGTTAGAGGTGATTCAGCTGGCACAGAAAAACGCAAATCCATTTCTTGATCACCTTCTTAAAACACATACAGATAGAATGAATATCTTTTATCTGAAATGTCTGGGGCCAGAAGCATTGCAGAAAGATTTTTTGGAGACTGGAACATTTGCACACATGTAAGCTATCTTGAGGATGGGACCCAAATCTAAACACAAAATTCATTTGTGTCTCATATGCACTTTTATACATGTAGCCTACAGGTAATCTAACACATGAAACAGCTTCATATGGTGGAATTTTCCATTTGTGGCACCTTGTTTGCACTGAAAAAGTTTTAGATGTTGGGAATATTTTGTATTTTTGCATTAGAGATACTCAACTTGTATTAAAATTCAGCTTCTTTTGATCATTTCTTTTGGAAACAAGAAAACTGACCATCGATAGCAGAGGAAATTCATCTGAAAAGTCAATACTAAACCACCCTTACGACAACACACTTGTCCGAAAACCAAATAGCGCACGGGAGCTCACATCTCTAGAACATACCCGGACAAATGCAGCCGTCTTTCTGGAATGATTTCCTTTCATTACTTTCCTTGTTTCCATTGCCAGTCGGTTCACACTCTGCATTTGTTACAAAATAAAATGGAAAAGGTAATGAACGATGGTCGAACTATGTTAACGCCTTCCTTAGAAATTAGGACCTTAAACACACACATGCATGCACACACACGCACACACAACATCAAAGCAAATGGGACCGACACTGGTCAGCCTGAACTCTGAAATACCAAAGAGGTCCACAGGGGGAGAACAAGAGGCACTCCCTAAATCAGTCACCCCCACCAGTCAGCACTGCAGTTGAACATATGCTGGTTTAATGAACAGTCAGGGTTCACTTTTCTACTTCCAGATATCCCTTGTTCTAAGCTCAAGATCTCAAAGATCTCAAAACAAAGCTTCCAATCGAAGAGCACAGCATACAATTTAGCTGTGCAATACTAATGAGAACAGCAATAACAGGGGTCACATCATTCGGCTGGAACATACTCATCAACTTGTTTGACCCATATCCCCATGGGCTGGGTCCAGTTACTTATCCCTGTTTTGTAGGTAAAATCTCTACATCTAGATCTTAAGTGTGCTGAGGAACCTGCTAGAAGTAAAAATATATCTATGTAAAAAGACTGGTCTCAATTAAATAGATATGAAGCAATTAAAGAGACCAAGGGAAGCTTTCCACAGAGTGAAGTTGGGATGTATGGTTCCTAAACTGTGCGAACTTACTGGGGCACCACATTTTACACAGAAATAGACCGTGGGGTCCTGCAGATCGCTGCTGTGAGGCATCTCATGACTCAACACTGGACTGCATTCCATCCCTTGCAGCCGGTCATATATTTGAAAAACTGTTTAACAGCTACTATGACAAAAAGCAAGGACTGGGCAAAAGTGAATGAGGAAAAGCAGATCAACGAGAACAGAAAAGTGAAGAGTAACAATGTCTAATCTGATTCCAAGGTTGGAGAATTGTGCGCTGCCCCATTAAGGACTTAAGTAGGAATAATTACTTCATTAATACATAATTTTGGTTAGGAGTGAAATAAAAATATTATTTTTCTTTCCATTTATGTAATTACTTTTTTCAAATGGCTGCCAGATTGTTAGGCCATAAATACTAAAACTGCCTAAACTTAACGTCATAATAAACAGAACTGCTACTATTTCTTTTGACCTAGAGGACATTGAGTTACTGAGAGATGTCATTAACCCAGCAAGCTGGGAACCTCTGGCAAGGCAACAAGGAACTCCAGGCTACTACTTCTATAACAAAGCAGTGTAAATCACTTAACTCTTCGCTGTTGACAAGCAGAAATAACAATACGCAAATTCTGGAGAAGAGGTCAATAAAACCATGCAAAGATAAGCAAAGGCATAGATTTTATTAACTTTGGAGACACCACATTTCTGGCCCAGAAGACCAGTAGGAGCATGGAGCCAGAAGAATCCCTGATAAAAAAGAATGTATGGCATACAGATAACTGATACATACTTACTATTACTTTACTATTATGGACAAATGAATGAAAATCCTTACATGAATCAACTGCACAAGAACAGGCTCCAGATTGCAAAACATCGACCTGGACTCGACATAAAAACTGAGCTGTTGTTCAAAATCATGGCCAAAGGAAACCTCGGATCAAAAAGAAAGTCGCTATAAGAGACAATATTGTCTTTAGACGGAATACCTGCAAAATACACTAGCATATTCTAACTGGAAAGACTTTATGTTAGCTGGATATGCGGGTGCCTGCCTATAATTTCACCACTCAGGAGGCTGAAGCAGGAGGACTGCCACTGAGTTTGAGGCCAGCCCGCGCTACGTAGTGAGACCTTATCTCAGCTGCCCCCACCCAAACCCCAAAAGGCCTTGTGCTACTTCACCTGGTATACAACTGAAATACAGCAACTGCCATCTCAGCGTTATGACACGGGCCTTGAATGGGAATGCAAAATGCCAAAGGAATCTTAAAATATGAATAGGATTTTCCAGGCTCAGAGGAAAACCATGAAAAGGGAAATCATGGAATTCTTTTTTGGGTCAGCAGCAGCTTTTTCACAGAATATGAATTTGGTTCCTAGGAACTATTTGTCAGAGGGGTTTCCCTAACAAGGGCCACAATTTTCTGCTTCCTCATGGAGATTGGACCTCAGCAGCTCGCAAGTGGCTGCTGGAGCCACAGAAGGAAGTTCCACCACAAAACCTCTCCCCTTCTCCAATTTCTGTAAGTTTAGGAACAGCTGATTAGTAGGAAAAACTTAACTGCTGCATCAATCATTTTTTGCCCAGAAGTTTAACCTTGCTATTTCTATTATAGCTATCGGTTTTCACATCTTATTTCCTCATATTCTTTTCCTTTATAATTCAGTGACTTTCACATAAAGCCCTAAAACGATGAACACCACCTACTCTGTATACTGTTTAAAGTATGGACAAAAGAGAGTCACTTGGCAAAAATTCATGGTAATTTCCCATGTGGGAATTAAAAGGCTAATTCTGAATTTTATCCAAATTGATATTTGACCCAAAGAATCAGGTGGAGAGTTAAATCAGTGTTTGTTGCTGAACAAGTCACGCTTTCAGGTTTTTATTTGTTGTTTGTTACCAGAGAATTGAACCTAGGGCCTTGTGCATGTTAGGCAAGTAATGTCAATGAACTACATCCCCAGCCTTCCAAGGTTATTTCTGAAATGATGTCATTTTTATCTCAGTCTGGTTGGTGCTGATATTCCTATTAAAATATAAGATGCCAAGCTAAGAGTGACGGCATGAAGTTGTAGTCCCTGTTATTTGCAAGGCAGAAAGAAGGCTGAGGCAGAGGATCACTTCAGCCCAGGAGGGTGAGGCCAGCCTGGTCAACGGAGTTGAGACCGTCTCAAACAAAACAAAACTAAATAAAAATACCCCAAAACTGGTAGCAACGGATGTTTTAGCTTTGAGCACCAAGAATTAAGGCGAGGGTTGTTCAGGCTGGGATGGTTTACTGGGGGAATGTTTCTAAAGAAGGTTGCAATAATCCATTCCATGCTTTTTCATTTTTACTTTTGTGTTGAAACAGGGTCAGGCTGTCACTGAATTGCCCAGGGTGTGCCAGAACTTGTAATCCTCGCATCTCAGCCTGCTACAGTACGGGGATTGCAGGCATGAACCCCCCCCGCCCCGCCCCGTGGCTATGTTTGTCCTTTTGCAAAGCGTCTCTGGACTCTTTCTGGTAAGAGGGAGAGTCCCGCATCCTCCTCCCCTCCAGTGCTGGCCCTGTGACTTGCTTTGCCTAACAGAATGCAGGAGCAGGCAGCCGAGGTTCACTGTGTAACTTCTGGCTTTGGCTTTCCGAGGCCCTGCAGCCTCCACCTGCGTCCCCAGGAAGCCAGCACCATGTGGGACAGCTTGGCTGGGACTCCAAGTGATGAGAGTGGTGGACAGGAAGGGGCTTCACGGAGGAAACCCGAGCCGCTTGTGGCCAACACCACGTCTGGGAATCAGAGCGAGGCTGTCCTAGAGCCTCTGGCCCGATCTCACCACAGGAGTCCACACCTCCTTGAGCAGCTTGATTATTGCCCAGCCAGCCCACAGAACTAATAAGTCATTTAAAGCTACCTTATCTAGAGGTGAGCTGTTCCACAGCAGGGAGTAACGTGGATGGAGCTAGACTTAGACAGCTGGCATTTTACTGCCCAGTTACTTTTTAAAAAATTTTAAGATAAGAGTCTCAACCCAGGCTGATTTCAAACTATAATCCTTCTCCCTCTGCCTCCCAGAGTGCAGGATCATGGGCACACACCACCGCACCCAGCTGCCAGCACATTTTTTTGCCAGCCTCTGGCAGCAGCTTCAGGGAACTACGTCTCTCCACGCTCGGGCCTCATGATTTAGATCACCCAGGTGTGCAGAGGTCTCCGGGCCTGGCCAGCCACTGTCTGGGCCATGACCCGAGTTAATCCAAAGAGATCCCTCCCAGGACTTCTGCAGGCGCCCTGCTGATGGGCTGCTGGGCTTGGGAACAAGTCCGTCCAAGAGGGAAACCAGCAGAGCAGAGCAGGAGCCATCAGCGGACACAGGCATCGTGGGGCCCTGGGGTGCAGCTGTCCCTTTGGAGGTTCCATCCATGGATTTCTGTCACATGAGCAAATGAACCCCTTCCAACTCTTTTTATTTTCCCTAAAGTCAGTTTGTTTTGGCTCACTTTGTCCCCACAGGAGAACTGGCTAATGTAGTACATTTGCTAATTTCACCTTATCTCAGAAAATGAAGAGCACCAGGGAACATAACGTTAACTGCTTTCACCAGAATGGGGATAAACAATTACATCACATTTCCAAATGCACTGAAATGTCTACCCCCAAACTTACCATTTTAATAAATCCATTAATCAGATGAGCCAGTGTTCTTTTCTCATCCTCGAGAGTGAGTGCACTGAGATCAATAATTGTACATAATTAACATTGAGGTAACAAGTGAAAGCTTCTGAAGACAAAAACACGCAAGAGGGGAGCATTTTAACAAGTAATATTATTCATTTTTCTAGACCTCAAAAACTTCCAAAAGGCTGTGCATTTTCCCTCGGATAAAACGTAATTTAAATGTACTTCTTCTCTTTCTGAAGATATATTTACTAACAGAAAAAGAGAAGGCAACTTCTCCTTTGGAATTTGGGCAGCAAGTTCTAAATTTTGTAATTTAGAGAAATTTCAACACTGTATTATGAAAAATCCGGTCCACCCATCAAAGAGCCTTTCCAGTGAACACCCCCACCCCCACCATCGAGATCCGACCATTAGTACCTCACACTTGTGTTTCACCACACAACTATCCACTCCCCTCTCCACCCATCAGTCCATCTTATTTTTGGTTACATCTTAACAGCTGCTTCTAATTAACAGAAAATGTAACACAAATATAAATAAAATTATCAAGTCTTTACAGTTTAAAAAATATATATATAGGAAGGCCTATAAACAATTCTCCAATTTTATTTTTTAAAAATGTTAAGAGCTCAGGCTGGACGTGTGGTAGTAGCAGAGCACTCTCTTAGCATGCACAAGGTTGGGAGTTCCAACCCCAGCACAGGGCTGGCGGTGTAGCTCAGTGGCACCACACATGCCTGGCAAGCTCTAGGTCCTGAATTTGATCCCTTGTATGGGGGGAGAGGGGGACAAGACACAACCATTCCAGCACAGCAAAACAAAATGAAACAAATAATTTATGAACCCAGAGAAAACAGGAATGAAAGTTTCTGTTTGATTTTAGGAGACAGTAAGTTTTGGCAGAGTGCATGGTTCCCACAGTTCTTTGGGATAACACTGAGTCCTTCACAGCCATGTGGATGCAAGTGAGATGTGAGCCCTCCAAGTATTGTTCCTTTGAGAAAGCTGCTGTCCTCCAAGGAAACTGTCCATGCCATAGACTTGGGCAAGGGAGGCCAGCTACCATCAGGAATACAAAGATGGCATCGCCTGGGGCTAAGAGCAACAAGATGGAGGGCACCTGGTCCCCGGATGATGTGCCAAAGAAAAGCTACCTCCTGCGTGCTAAAAACAGTATCTTATAAATACAAGTGCCTTTCTGGGTATTTCTCCAGCCTTAATGTTTATTTTTGTCCAAAACGTTCTATTGGGTGTATTTTTTTATTTAAATGAATATGATATTCTCGTTATTTTGATTTTTATAACTACTCATGAATTTGAAAACAGAATCATGAAAGATTCTAAAATCAAGAAACTAAGAATATAATGCATCTTGATGGTAAGTTCCAGAACAGTTTTCTCAATTCTTGTAACATTTTTCATTAAATCAAGCGGCTGTGCTTACAAATTCTTTGGTGACTAAAATTTCAGCCACAAATATGCAGAAACTGTCATAAGCACAGCCAGATGGAAACGTGTAAAAAAACCTGAATAGTGGTAATTCAGCCTTTGACTGAAAAGTGAAGACTGTAGATAGATCTGAGCCTCAAATATACTGAGCAAATAAAGTCCTTCATGTAAGAAATGTAAGCAATTCCATCTGAATTTTAAATAATAGGCTAATATAAAATGAAAAGGCTTTATTAGTGGACCAGTGTTCTTATGCTATCTACTCTCAGAAATCTCCAGGACACATGGAACTTGAGTTTGCTTAAATGAAACCAGCACCCGCCCCCACTCCCCTGCAAAGAAATCCCTTTGTACAAACATCTGCTACCTCATTTCCTTAAGGTTCCCTCAGCCTGCTCTCCTGGACCAGAATGTCCTTGTTAGCAAGAATCTTAATAGGCCCAATAAAGCTACTCCCAGGAGCAGTTTACAGTAGTCACTCCCTAATGTGCAATTAGGCGGTACTTAAACATGCAAACCACACTGCATTTCAGCTTTAAGGGTGGCTTACTTCACGGAGTCATGCATGGTCTTGCAAATGTGCAAAAGGGCGTTCAGAATCACGGGGTCCTTGGTGGGCTCTTGCTGATGCCTAGAAGACATAAAAAGATAGAAGTAAAAGGTCCAGGCACGGAGAGGAATGAAAGACGGGATTATTCTCACCTCCTTCATGGATCCGAGATGCCCCAAATTATCTGGGTAGCCTCTCACAAGGCCCAGTTTGCAGTAAGTGGCAATGTTCTAGCTGTCCTCTTAATTCTTTAAATGACAAGTCTGCTCTTTTATTCATATGCTGTAACTTCTCTTAACACCAAAATCATGGAAAAGCTGCTACATTTCCTAAGCCAGGCAAAGGGTAAATGTGTCTTACACTGCTTTCTACCCCTCTGAAGCTTCTTCCAACTTGCTTGTAATGTGTTAAGTGCCACAAAATTAGTAACTTGGATTCTTTTTTTTTTTTTCTTTTTTTGGTACCGGGCATTGAACTCTGGTCCTTGTGCTTGTAAAGCAGGCAGTGGAACCACTGAGCTAAATCCCCGGCCCTGTGTAACTTGGATTCTTAATAATACAAATTGTCAAACTCTTATAAATAAATCTTTATGCAAGTCAGTGTATTTTTTCAGGCATTTTAATGATAAATTAGTCTTTAAGAAATTAATCTTTTAGAAAGGTAACAAGAAAAGCTTACAATATATCTGAGCAACAAATTTGATTTTTCCAATTTCAATTGTATCTATATTTAATATTTAAAGCAACTTTTAATTTTAATGTAACCGTGTTCTAAAAAATAATACATGAAATCATAGACTAAATAATCTAGCTATATATTGCCTAATACATTAAAAATCAATACAGTATGTAACTTTTAAGGTTACTTGCATTATTTTTTGTTATCCTACACGTATTACTACCTGAATTTATTATTTATGTTTTCTTTTGGTCTTTCTTTCTTAGAAGGCATTTTTTTTTCTCACGAGATACGGTCTTGCTATCTTGCCCAGACTGGCTTCAAACTCCTAGGCTCAAATGATCCTCCTGCCTCAGCTTCCTGAGTAGCTTGGACTATAGGTATGCGTCATTATATCCAGCAAGGGCAGGAGTTTTGATTATTTGTGGTATTTAACAGGCTCTCCATAAGTATTTAACAGGAATGTTGCACACAGCATTATGTAAAATTTAATGGGTATGTTGTACTGTGAATAAATAAGATTTTTTTTTTTTAGGTTTTTTGAGACAGGGTCTTGCTACGCAGTTTAGGCTGGCCTTGAACTCAAGGTGATCCTCCCGCCTCAGACTCCCAAGTGCTGGGATTACAGGCCTGTGCCACCACACCTGGTGAATAAATAAGATCTTAACCATACATAATACTTTTTTTTTTTTTGGTACCGGGGATTGAACTCAGGTCCCTGTGCTTGCAAGGCAGGCAGGCAGCAGAACCACTGAGCTAAATCACTGCCTACCCGCCCGCTTTTAAAGACAGGGTCTCACTATACAATGTAGGCTGGACTCAAACAAGTGGCCTACAAGTGGCCTACCCCAGCCTCCCCAGTACTGGGATTACAGCTTACACCACTACAACCAACTCATAATGTTCTACTTTTAAAACTTAGTATCTTTGATTAAAAAATAATTAAAAGTTAAAATGAAAACCTTTCCAGCACATACCACTTAAAAATTATTTCATGTACCACTTCTACAGAGCAATTCTGGGAAACACTGATTCAATAAAATGAAAGGAACTGAAATTGAAAACTGATCACAAATTAGTCAGCTACTACTAATTTAAATACCAAAGATGAAAACCTTCCTAGTGGTCATGCCTTCATAAGTACACTTTATTTTTATCCTTAAAGTTATTGTTCCCCATGCAGTTCATCCAAGCCTCCTCTTCCAAAAAGGATACCGCCAGCCAGACTCACGTTATTTCTTGTCAGTTTGCCTTCATAACCACTAATTAACAAACTTTTATCATGACGCCTCTTTTGAACGTGGTTCTCCTTCAAGGTATGAGGTTGGTACACATCACCCGGCCTCAATTTGCATGACCTAAAATCAGCACATTTCACAGGGGCCCTGGAGGTGAAGGCTTCCAGTGAAACTGAATCACACTCACTTGATAAAGGCTTCCATGATGTATTTGCAAACTTCCACTCGCACACTCTCTTTCTGGAACATATCCAGAAATGGCAGAAATTTTTCCTAAAAAATAAAGTATGAAGAAATCATGTATGGGTCACTTTTCCTTTAAGGGTCAAACAAATGGAAGAGGTGGTCAGAATTTCCCTGCAAGATTGTGTTGGAGTTTTAAAAAAACTATTGCATACTGAGTATCCCTAGTTAAAAAATATGAAATCTAGGGCCGGGGATTTAGCTCAGTGGCACCGTGACTGCCTCGCAAGGGCAAGGCTCTGAGTTCTATCCCCAGTACCAAAAACCCAAAAGTGAATCTAAAATGCTCCAAATCCAAAATATTTTGAATGTTAAGAAGTTGCCACAAATGAGAAACCCGAAACCATGGAATTTTGTCTCATGCACAAAATTACTGAAGTTATTATATAAAAGTATCTTTGGGCTATGTGCATTTGGTATATATGATATGCAAATGAAGTCTGTGTTCAGACTTGGATCCCCTCTTTTAAGACTTGGAATAATTACTTGTATGTGTAATTATTCCAAAATCCAAAATCAAATACTTTTGGTCCTACGCATTTCAGATAGGGAATATTCAACCTGTACCATTAAAATAACTTATGAGTGCCCCAGAGATTGGTGCTGGGACCTAGTTCACATTTTGGCGAACCAAATTTTGGGCAACCTTTAGACGGCCATAAGCTCTCTCAGGTAGTAACTGGCAGGCGAACTTCCATCTTTTCTGAATGGATGGACAAGCAGACCTTGCAATCCCATGAGTACATACAAATGGAACCCAGAAGAAGGAAGCTAAGAGAAGGGACAGGAGATGCTACCATATAGTCACTTAGATTCCTGCTTGCCTATGGCCCTGCAGCAAACGCAAAAGCATGTTGCAGGGGATTTTAAATTTAAGGGAAATGTAGTAAATCTTAACTCCATCAGACACTGAGACAACTACTAGTTCAATGCATTTCATAGTTTTGACAATAAAGTGCATGAAAAAAAAGCAAGTACGCAAGTTAAATATCCCTAATCTGAAAACATGGGATCTGAAATATGGACTTTGCGCTAGGAATGCTCAAGAGACAGTCTATGCAAATATTCCCAAATCTGGAAAAACTCAGGAATCTGAAACACTTCTGGACTTGAGCATTTTGGATAAAGGATGCTCAGACTTTGTCATGTGAAAATCAATACGGAAAAGGAAATGAGGAGGTTGACGGTGCTCAGCTTAATCACAAGGTTGGAAATGTTCTGTCTTGCCCAGCAGGTACACACATCTGGTTGCCGAGTAATCAACAAGAAAGAAATAATACTGTATTTTTTAATCTACTACTACACCTCCCTGAACATGCCCAATCTCAGAAGCTAAGTGGGAATGAGTGAGGGAAACAATACTTTTCTTCCAGTTTATGTGTGGTATTTTTCCAAATGCTGCTTAAGTTGTAGGATATAACTACTTGTTAATATGGTTAAACCTAAGTGTTTTATGGAAGGAACTGTTGAGTATTTTTCCTGGCCTGGATGCCTTTAAAACAGGATACAAATTTCCAATGATAACTAAGAAATGTTACTTACCACTGAAAAAAGAACTGAGAAGTCATGGAAGTGGGCAATAACTTTCTTAATTATTGACTGAAGCTGTAAGACAACAAAAAACATTTAATAAAACTTGGTTATTATTTTTTAAAATCTGTAATTACAATAGGCTACATCAAACTGCACAAGAATGAGGAATCAGGGAGTGAGGGTGGGGTCAGGCCTGTCTCGGTCTGAGTTTGCCCTTCTTACTCTGTATATCCTACTTTACAGTCTTGGGGGAACAACTCCGCCTCCTCAGCTGTGAAACAGAACACAGCAATGCCTGTGAGGATTCCAAAGGATGTTCGAGTGCTTAGCGCACGGCCAGCCCAGGAAACCTCTCCAGTAACCTGAGCTGTTGAGTTATTCAAGAGGTAGGCAAACATTTACTGTAAAGGGCCTATAGGCCATTACAACTACTCATCACTGATAAATGTAGCATGGAAATAGCCATGGCCAATGAACAAATGGGTAACTGTGTGCTAATAAAACTTTATTCACAAAAGCAGGTGATGATGGGTCATATTTGAAGATCCCTATTCTGCCCATTATGGCCCTGTGTTTCTTCACTTCTTCAGTAGAAAGGAACTGGATGGAGTTTGCCAATGGAGTGAAATGGACACCTGTAGATGGGGACACAGGTGTGAGATTTGCTTCAGAAATGCCCACGTGCTAATGTCTGCTCCCTCCACCTGAGGTGCACACAGTCCTGATCAGAAGGGTTTGGGCTGTGACAACCAAGGAGGTGCTGCGTCTAAGGAAAATTAACTCCCTGTCACTAAGTGCTAACTAGAAAATTCACTGATGAATATTTTGTTTATATTAAAAAACTGCTGAATGAATACTTGCAAAGGAAATCTCTCTCATTTTAAAAGTACAGAATATGAAGATTTATGAGCCTGCACCATAATTAAATAGATTGCTAAGTTACTCCGGCAAAAGCCTAAAATATGACTCAAAACTTCTAACGAATCTTGGTGTGGTTGGCACATGCCCTGCAGTCCCAGCTACTTGGGAGGCTGAGGTGGGAAGGATCACTTGAGCCCAGGAGTTTGAGACCAGCCAGGGCAATATAGTAAGATCCTGTTTCAAAATTAAAAAAAGAAAGAAAGAAAGAAAGAAAAGAATGAATAAGAAAAAACACCCCAAATTTCATGACAAGCAATATTCCAAGGAGCAGAGCATTATGATACCAGAATATTGTTGGGTTAAAAATTTCTGAAACACAAAGCAATAAACCCCTTTAAGCTAAAAACTTAAGATATGTAAGTTGAGTTACACATAAACTATGACTTAAAGGTTTTCTCCTTTCACATTTCATTATAAAAATGCTCGAAGAAAACTAAAGAATTAGACAAAGTCCATTTCGTTACCACTTATATTCTGCAAAAGCTAACCTTTTTTTACCTTTGCTGTGTCTCCTTCTCTACCCATCCTTCTAATAGGAGAATTTGTAAACACACAGTCCACACACATTTTTTTAACTTTTTATTTTGAAATAACTTTGCAAAAATGATGAAAGAACTATACAAACAATTCCAATATAGTCTTTACTCAAATTCACCAACTGTTAATATTTTTGCCAAATACACGCATTATGGCTTAGACACACTTCCAGCAAGGCCCATGTGTCACTGGGTTGGACTCATGTAGGTTTCTGCAGGTTGTTATGATTTCTGTCTAGATGTCCCCCCAAAGCCTCATGTGGTCATAAGTCAGACTTTTCAGAGATGGCTGGATCCAGAGTGCGTGATGCTGGGATTGATTCATGGTACAAAGCTAAGATTAAGGGTGCCCTACCTGGATGTGAGTGCGACTGCCCTTGCAGGCTAGATAGAATATAAGGGACGGAAATAGGGGTGGTGTTGCTTGCTGCTTCACTACTTTGACACTTGCTGCCTTCTGCCTGCCATGAACTGTTTCTCCTCTGTGATGCCCCTTTGCCATGTCACCTCTCTCGGAGCCTGCCAACTATGAACTGAAACCTACACAAACTGAGCTACAATAAATGCTTCCTCCTTCAACTTTGGGAATATCAAAGAGAAAAATAACTAAAACACAGGTGTAGCCACAAAGGAGACTGTGGGATCCCAGTCTGTTCTTTTTTTTTTTTCTTCCTGGCTCATGATGCAAGCAGCTTTACTCTGCCATGTGCTCACACCAAGATGTGCTACCTAGTCATAGCTCAAAGCAATGGTGCCAAAAGATCATGGACTGGAACTGCCAAAATAAACCTTTCCTCTTTGTAAGCTGATTGTCTCAAGTAGGTCATGAAAGTGACCAAACACTGACTAACATGGCACCTTATCATTCTCTCTGGGTAAGACACATTCTTTCTTCCTGACCCACGTGACAGTAGACTGCATGAATTGTAGCCCTTGTCCCTTAGCACTTCTTTTCCTAAGTATAATCACACTCTGACATTTCCATTCTGCTGTTATCAAATGCAGGAATGTCAACCCTGATATAATGAAAACACTTCAATCTATCATCTGTGGCTCAATCGTGTTAGCTGTCTCAGTAAGTCCTTCAGAGCATCATTATTCCTCTCTTCTGTGTAGGGCCCGGTCTGAGATCCTCTGTTACATTTCCTTTTCATGTCTCTAGTCGATGTTAATTTAGATCAGTTACCTGATTTGTCTTTGTCACTGATGGCAAAGATATTTTTGAAGAGTTACAGAACACTCCTCGAAGAGGGCATGTCTTACATTCCACCACGTCAGATTCAGCTGATGCATTCTCACTGAAATACTACATAGGCAATGCTGTGCCTTTTCCAAGGTACCACATCTGCAGGCCCATGATGGCCATTTGCTCCTCACTGGTGATGTGCATTAGCTGGTCAAGGACTATTGCACAGTCAGTTTTTTTTCTCCCTTGCAATGAATACACCCCCTGCTGGAAATCCCAATGAGACATGCAAATCCCCCGCTCCCCGTCAAACTCTGCCCCCAGGTTCAGCTGGTACCATTCAGTCTAGACTGAAGGTGGATGATTTTCTTCACTGTGATGGCTGCAAATGGTGGTTTCCCAATTCTACCATTTCTTTTATTTTTCTCACTTGCTGCCCCTTGCTCACCTCTCCCCTCATGTATCTTTCTATTCATCCTAAGGATGGACTCCTGGATTCTTATCTCACTAGGTGGCTTGCAATGGCTAATAGCTAACTAACCCTTCTGATGTTCACACTGGGACTCTGGAGACCCCATTTAAGCTGTTACTGTGCCCTTTCCATATGTCTCCCTCAGTTTTGGATACTTCCTGATTTTATGGCACACATAAAAGATGCTCCAGGCTCATCTTTTTTTGTTTCCTTTTTTTTTTCCCCAGTAGTGGAGACTGAACTCAGTACTCCATACTGAGCTACATGCTTGGTAAGCCCCAGGTCTGTGGTAAAACAGTTCTCCACCGATCCCTAAAGTTTGGCTTTTTTGCATGCGGTCCTCTCTTCAACCCAAGGGCACACATTACCAAGTGGATGGCTGTCCTGCAAGTGGGTAGACCTCAGGGCTTTGTGGGGCTTTTTCATTATTTTTAACAATCTATTATTCTCAAAATGGCATATAGGAGCACAAAGTCTAGTACAACATATGTAAGCCCAAACAGAATTGTGCATACGAATATTCAATGAATCAGGATGCATTAAAAATGCCATAGTAATAAAGTGATAATTTACTGGGCCTTGCAAGGATAAACAGGAAATCCTCACCCAATCATAATGGTTTTATATCCCAGGGAGGTGAACTGAGAAATAACTTTCTCTGCTATGTCTGGCAAACTTGAGAAATAACTTTTTCTTCTATGTCTGGCTTTTCCTTGCATCTCTCCTCTGCAAAATTTTCACTCACTCACTTTAGCAGAATAAATGCTTTGTGACTCTTCTCTTTCCAATCTGTAGCATAATTATATGTAGACAGTTATCTGCCAATATATGGTATTTTGACACAGTACAACTTTGATTTTCTGACTAAATTTGTGATATCGTTCAGTATTTTACCTCATATTCATTTACTAATACAAATTTTCCACACCCAGGGCATCATTTGTAAGTTGCTTTTAGATATTAGATATGACAGGATTATAGTAACTAATCCCCTCTTTTAGGATGGACTGCTTTAAAAACACTACACTATTTGAAGTTTCCAATTAACTGGGTCTCTAAGAGTTAAAGTCTCACTATATTTTCCTGAACAAAAATTCTAATGTGCAGCAGTTTTCGCGTGAAGTCCCGACAATCGAGGAAGGTCCAATCAGCTCCTCTGCTGCTGTACCCATTCAGCAATGGTGACATACAAGACACCAGCCCCTGAGAATGACCCTGCACTATTTTCATCACACAAGAATATGCAGCCAGTGGCTGTCCATAGGGTGTAATGATGAACCATTTTAATGAGCAAATGGTGAAACATTCTTAAGTTAAAAAATTCAACACCTCTAAAGAATATGTAACTAATTTGCTTATACTGTACTAAGTATAACTCAAAAATTAATGTCACTGGAATACTACGCTTTTTATTAAAAACAAAACAAAACAACTTCACATCACGTCAAGAGTTATTTCACAGTAAGTAATCCTGAGCTGGATTCTACGGTGGAGTGGAAACCCCGCCACAAAGGATTGAGACAACTGACAAAGTGAGGGTGTAGACAATGGAGTGCTTAGCACCAAGAGATCAATGTTCGAGTGCCCGAAGTTGGTAAGGGAAGTATGGCTCCATGGAATATCCTTTAGAAATACGAAGTGAATTCCTTAGAAGCAAAAGTATGGCATGATATATGCAACTTACCCCCACACGATTTAGGGAAAAATGTACCTACATAAGTCTTAGTCAATTTTTTGTCACTAAGACTCAGTACCTGCCGGGGATGTAGCTCTGTGGTTCTGCAACCTACCTTGTAAGCGCAAGGTCCTGAGTTCAATTCCCGGTACCCCAAAAAAAAAAGACACAATACCTGACACCCACAACTTAAAGGAGAATTTCTGGCTCACATTTTTAGATAGTTGGCTGGCTCCGAGGCAGGGTGTAAGGGTCAGGAACAGGAAAGGTGTCCACCTCAAAAGAGTCAGGAAGCAAAGCATAAAGGAAGGAGGGGAGGAAAAAGACAAGGAAGGAGACAGACCTTCCAGGCCTCATCCCCAGGGACCCGACTCTTCTGACCAGACCCTGCCTCTTCACAGCACATCTAGCTATAAACTCACCAGGGGAGCAATCCCCCAGTAGGTACAGCGCCCCCATGACTCACCGCCTCCCAAAAGGCCACCTGCGAGCACGTGAGGCTTTGGGAGAAATCTAGATACAAACCATAGCACACATACTTACCAACAATGATAAAACAAATTTGGCAAGATGTTAACAATCACTGCATCTGGATAAAGGATAATGGCTCTCTGAGCTGTTCTTTTAACTTTCCAGTAAGAGTAAGTTTATCTCCACATAACTATATAGGAGCACAGGCATCTTGTTTGATAATGAAGGTGAGGATGTCTGTTGAGCACTTGTCACATGTCGACGAAGTGTCAGCGTATCCCATGTCACACCTCGCTTGATCCTACATCTCAGAGGACTGAACTCTTACTCTCCCCGTCTGACATGTGAGGGTGAACAATCAGAGCACGCCACTGGGATGTGACAGAGCCGGGATTCAAACACAGGACGACCTGACTTTCTCCCCAATCCATGAAAAACGGCTATTTAATTCAACAGAACAAAATTTCTAACAACGAGGATGTGAGAAATGCTAATCTGTTACCTGAGGGTAGGAATCCTCGAATGCGCGATCTGGAGTCATGTGCTTGATGACATCGGCCAAAACAGTATTCACCTCTCGTTTCTAAGTGGGGAAAATAAATCTGTGTCAGACAATGAACAGAAATCACTATTTTCCCGGGGGAAAGGGCTAACATATTCAAAATTTATCACATACATAGTGGCAAGTATTCTGCTGTAAATAATACAAAGGGAAACATCCCACCGTCACCTGGTCTTGCACCACAGCCCTAGAGATGGCCATGCCTGCTCCAAGTCAGACTGAACTCTGTTCTCAAAGGGCCTAGGGCTTTTCATTGTCCCTGCTTCCCCTGGGTGGTGGAACATCAGCCTCGCTATCTCCTGCCTGCTTCTGTGGATAGCAGTGAGGGATTGTGGGACCAGCACAGACTCATTTTCCATACAAAGAGTGGGATGAATTAACTCTTCATCTATTATCTAGGGTCAGCTATCCACAGCCCAAACACAGACTGTCATTACATGGTCAGCAAGCTGAGAAGGATTTTTACATTCAGACCAGAAAGAGGGCATTATTTCATGACAGTGAAAATTGAGAGGCAAGTTTCATGTGAACAAATAAAGTTTAATAAAATCTGCACATGCTTACACATGTATTACATGCTATAACAAAATACCATGATCTGGGTAGCCTGTAAATAATAGAAATTGATTTCTCACAATTCTGGAGTCTTGGATGTCCCAGACCAAGTCCTTGGCAGACTCTGCATGTGGTGGGCGCCCCTCATAGCAAGCATCATCTTACTATGTCCTCACATGGTGGGAGGGAACAATGAGTTCCTCCAGGCGTTTATTACCTGGGCGCTAATCCTACTCATGAGGGTGCCACCCTCATGACCTAACCATCTCTCAAAGGCTCCACCTCTTATTTTTTCAACTATGCAGGCATCCCGGGATGGTTAACAGCAGAGAGTTGGCACGAACCAGGCCAAGTGCGCCAGGCAGCTCTTGGCTGCTGTTCTGCCAGCACCATGACACCTGGCTAGGTCCAGGGCAACCAAGAGAAGATGCCTGCAGCTTCACCTCTTAATACCATTAGGTTTCAACAGGTGAATCTGGGGGAAAGGGTAGACAGAAACATTCAGACCACACGATACTGCACAGTAAATCAATTTTTTAAAGTTGACTAAACAAATACTCTCATGATAGGATCTGAACCCATTTCTACCTGCTGCTAACATATCTGCTCTTTGAGAAGCCCAATATTCCTCAAAAGATGGACCTTGTTTATGCCTAGGGAAAGAAGTATCTTTTCTTAGGAAAAAGAAATCACATGCAAGTTAAAGACATTTGGAAAAGTTGCTTACAGGGCTCCCATGAAAATCTGCCAGTCATTTCAGCAGATAAGCAAGCATCTAAGAGGTTCTACAATGAAAATGCTGCTTAACGTTGTAGAATGCAGCACTACGCAAATTTGCATGTAAGCCCAGAAGACTCCTGTTATAGTACACAATTAACATTCCATCTCATTTTATTTTTTATCTCATTTTAATGAATGCAATTTGTACAAATTACAAGAACAATTACCACTGAAAGTGCCTGCGTTCCTAGATTCATCTGCTATCCTAAACATGAAAAAATAAAACATACCGTGAAATGCCTGCAGGTGTATTCAACCCACACTTCAGCACAATTAATGTAGTCCTACAAAGAAAAAGAAAAATTGCTTATGGCAAAATTTACCACACATAAATCCCTTCAGGGGCTCTGACCAAAAAAAATAAACAAAATAAATAACAGAGACTTTTTCTGGCCTGCTGATACATTTTACTGTGACAAGCAAATTACAGAAAAACAAGTTGACTGCAATTAATTAGACTTCCATTCCAGACTTGCTCCTTGGGCCAAGATCGGGGAGCTGTGCTACTCAGAGCACTGGAAGAATCAAAGGGCAGCATTTTCTAGAGGATGGGGCCTTGCCACACCTCAACACTGGCTGAAGACACAAGCTCCACTCAAAATGTAAGTTTTGCATGTTTGGCAAAAAAAAAAAAAAAAC
>NW_022900946.1:9755496-9812251 GCF_012274545.1 Fukomys damarensis | reverse complement strand
AAAAAAAAAAAAAAAACCGAAACAAGCTTGCCAACTTTTAAAGGAATAAAGTGTTTGTCCTCTACAGGGGTGATGTATGTATCTCATAAAAAGGCTATGAAGCACTAAGGATTTTTAGGTAAGAAGTTACAAGTTAGAGTCGCACAGGAAGGGGGCCCATGGAGAGAGAATGTAACCGAGACGGAAATGACCAATTGAGTCAGGCAGCCTGCCCGGGAAAACATCCCAGAGGGAAAAAAGCGTTCGGGGAAGAATGCGGTCTGTAAGTGCACCTCTTCAATTCTGATACTTTAATGCAAAGTAAGAGGAATGAGGAGAGAAGAGTAGTGGCGTCAGTTTACCCACTGTCAAACTCTGGTCCAAAAATATTAAATAGAAAATTCCAGAAATAATTCATGCATTCGACTTAATTCTCACTACAATATATTGTTATAACTGTTCTGTTTAATCTCTTGCTGGGTCTAATTTATAAATCCACCTTTAGCATAGCTATGCATGTACAGAGAAAATAGCACAAAGAATCTGGTGGTCTTCCAGGTTTCAGGGCCCTCTGGGTGTCCTGGAATGTTCGGCTTGCATCTAAGGGGAAAGAGGCCCCTCACCTGCACAGGAACAGCCTCGGGTCAACGGAAATGCTAAGACAATAAACTTAAGGACAGGAGCATGAAGATTCAGATTAGAGAAGACTATTAACCCAGGCCTGTAACACAGGCGGCTTTGAAACACAGTACACCCACGATCAGCCCAGAAGGTTGCAAGATCCTGAAAAAACAGCAAGGCTTTCTTACTTTCTTTTTTCTCTTTTTGACAAATAAAAATTGTACATATTCATGGTATGTAACAGGTTGGCTGAAATACGCACACGTTGTAGGATAGCTAACCCCAGCCTGCCCAGATCTGCATGACCTCACACACCCAGCACTCCGTGATGAGAACATTCCAGATCTTGTCTCTTGGCAACTCTCAAGCATACATTATATTGTTGTGAGCTTGAGTCCTATACTGAGATGCCCTGACCCTTGGAATAAGACTTTACAGCTGGCCAGACTGAGTTAAACAGAGAATTTATCACTGTTCAGTGGTGATTTGCTAAAGGACCTCCCTGTAGACAATTCTGCAAATAAGTTTCTAGATTTTATGTTCTAACACTATTCTCAACATGCTTCAGTAATGCAGTGACTGCGCTTCCTTTGCCTTTCCATCTGGATAACTGCCCACCTCCAAGGCTGCTGATCCGTACTCAGGCCCTGCCAATGGGAGGGGGAAAGTGCAGGGTGTGTGTTATTCCAGTTGCTGCAGCCATGAGGACAGCCAGTACAAGAGGCCGGAGATTTAGCTCAGTGGCACCTTGCCCACCTTGTAAGGGCAAGGACCTGAGTTTGATCCCTGGTACCACAAAAAAAGCCAATATCATGCTTTCCTACCAGCACTCCAGTGGCTGGCGGGATCCTAACAAGAGAGTTAGCTATGAAACCCAACCTACAACTTGATGGGCGTTGCCACAAGCAGTACAGCAACTGACATCAGTTGGTCCATCACCCTGACTTCCTACACCTGCACTTGGATAAGGCTCCGAGGGGCCCTGCTCAAAGACCAGAATCTGGAATTCCTGTTGCTCATTATTGGCTCGAATGCTCATCTTCAATTCAGGAATATCCCGCTTGATTTGTATTTTCAAAATAAAATAGACTGTGTACGTATAGTCACAGGTGTTTCAAGTTTTACATGTTTATAATTTTATACTTTCCATGCATCTTACCGCCTCACAATGGATCATAATTATTATATAAAAAAATCAACTAGCAAGGCACAAGCGGGGCATGCCAGTCATCCCAGCTACTTGGGAAGTCAAGGCAGGATGATTACAAGTTTCAGTGTAGCCTGGGAAATATTGCAAGACCCTATGTCAAAATTAAAACAATCACATGAAAAAGGTGGTGATATAACTCAGTAATCCCTTGATTCAATACCCAGTTCCACAAAAGAAAAAAAAAAAAAAGCACACTCTTAATACCATTGGTCTTGTACTATGGGTTAACAAAGAATACAATAAGGATTTCTTTTTTTAAAAACCACAAGTGTGATTAGTTAAAAGAACATTTTCCAAAAAGAAAGCATATGCTGTACAACTTAAACAACAGTTGATGTAAGGTCTAAATGGTCACTCACCTGTGGATTCTTCAATTTAGTAATGACTTTCCAAGCTTCGTTGAGAATCTGGAGTCGATCACTCTCAGGTGGATCAGCCAAGGCCAAGTTTAAGCCAAGTGAGCGAAAAAGGAGATGCTAAAAAAAATATCAAATCCTATTACTGGAGATTTTAAATCAAAGTGACTTGAGTTTAAGCAAAAAGGTCCTCACATTTCACCTGTCTCAGAATAAAATCCTCTGAAGACTTCTTTCAGAAGTTCACTACATTCTATCTGAGTTACACTAAAAAGCTCAAAGCGAAGAGTTTGCTCCAAGTATCAGTCCAATTTGCAAGCTATGACAGCCTGCTGGGCAAAGCTTTTCCTAATGAATGAAGACACACTTTCAGAGATGTACAACCAAAGTCTTTCCTCAGTACTTTATAGGGAGCTGATGCGACACATTTAGTATTCACAGGACCTGATTCAAGGCAATTATGTGGTGTTAACAAATCCAATCTCTAGCTTATCTTCCCCTGAGTTTTACAGGAACAGAGCTTTGGCCTGTCTCCCATCAGCCCAGCCTCAAACTGTTTCCCCTGAGGTGGACACTGCGTATTTGTTCTCCCACATTGCATCAAAAGTCAAGAACCTACCTTGGGGAAACCAGACTCGTCACATTCTTTAATCATGCTGATGAAGTCCATGGACCTAGTGGCCACAAACTCAGCCCGGAAGGCTGACATCACAGAATTCAACAGCAAGGCGCTGCAAGACACAAAGGCTCACACATTAGTCCAGCCTCCCCTTCATGCGTCGCTTTAATGTGAAGATATACACTGCCGGGAAGGGTAACTTAGAGTCTTCTAAGTGAAGGTTGGGGAAAACACACCACGTAAAAGGGGCAATCTCTAGAAACTAACACAGTGTTCTGTGAATATCTGGAACTTGAAAAACACGGATGTAACTGGATGGGTAGGGAGAAGGAGAGACAGCGGGTAATAAGCAACCCAATCTGTTTAAACAGAAGTGACCCTTCAAAGAGGCTGGTGTACTACTAAAACTAAACATTAAATAACAATATTGATCCGTGCTGCAAATACATATCCACATCTCTTTCAAAAGGGATTTCTTATGAAAGATATCTTAAGTTCCAGACACTTGGGACACAGGGGTGAACCAGAGCCACTCAAGGCTGCTTACCCCTCTACCACCATGACAGCAGAGGGAACCTCAGATATCCTGGAGAGAGGAAGATCAGGTTCTTCCCGGTCCTACCACTTACCAACAGTCTCACGGGGAAAAGGACAAATATCCCATTTTATAGATAGGAACACTGAGACACAGGGAGGTCACAAAGCTAAGGAGTAATGGAGCTGAGATCTGAGGCCAGACTTCCACTCCAGCATTCTACAGCTGCATGCTACCCACTGTCACCCCATTAGCAGGCCAACCTCAAAAAAGAGCAACTGATTTTAATTTCAAAGCCATGTTTTATGAATTTTAAAGTACTTACTTGTTTCCTAGTTTCTTACATCTTTCCATCATCTCTGTCAACAAAACCTAAGAAATTCAATTTTTAAAAAGCATCACATTGGAGCATTTAAAGCAACATTTCTCAGAGACTTCCAAAGTACAAATTCTAAAATAAATGCAGCCACCTGCCCACTTGTATAATCCCTGGTAGGGATAGGGAGGGCAGAGAGGGGAAAAAACTCACCTTAGTGGCATTTGGTAGAATGGATAAGAGCTAGGGCCTGCGTTCAAGTCCAGCCATACCAGCTACCAGTGGCAAGACCTTGGCAAGGCACCAACTGTGCTGCGCCAGGGTCTCCTTGTCCTCACAGAGGCCTAAAACAGCTCATTTCCCACTCATTTCCCAAGGAGGTATCAACAAACGCTGGGCTTAGCGACTGAGAGTCATGCAGAGAAGCACGTGGCCCTCTTGGCCATGGCCTCCCCTCTCGGGGTCACCCATGAGCAGGTGCTTTATTCCCCCATTTCACAGACGACACTGAGCTACAGAACAGGGCTAGCAACGTGCCCAAGGTCACACAGCCAGCAACGGCGGCCAAACATGAATCGAGTGGGCCAGCATGGAAGGCCAGGCTCGGCGCCACATTTACTTTCTTTCCGTTCTCCAGCACAGTTCTCTCTCTGAAGGACGTAAATGGGTTACTCACGGACACAATGTTAAAGGCTTCACAGTTATCTTAAGACAACTACATATCTTCGAAACAGCCCTGTTTTAAAACAAAAATCAATCTGTGGAGCATCCTTTGGGGCGGTAGTTTGGGGAAGGTTTTGAGTGGCACAGACAAGGCTGAGCCTGAGACAGGGGAGCTAAGGCCAGCGGCCTGGGCACTGAGCCCTGACTCTGAGACGCACAGGCCCTAGGTGCCCGGACAGGGGCCTGACTTTCCTTTTCTCAGTCGCTCTTCCCCACAGCCCCAGGAAACATTAGATCTAAAAAGATGAGGTATATGTTTAAAAAGCTCTCATTTTCACACACAGAAATGCATTAAAAATGCATCCAGCAACATAACTGGAAGGGAGAAGGCTCTGTTGTCACATAAATCAGAATGTCCCTAAGTATGCAGGGACCCAAACGTTATGGATCCCAGGCAGGTCTGTTACAGATTATTTTTATTACTTTCTGAGAAGTAATGAGATTGATTATCTCTGGCAAGAACAAGAAGAACAACAGCTCAAAGCAGACCCTGCAGCTCAATATATTGAGTTTTCACACACGTCAGAGCTTGAAGAGTCCTATAAAGCAGGTCCTTAGTGTACTTGTTTGTGTTCTGGCTTTTGTTACTTCTCCATATTTCATTACTTAATAACATTTCACTCTTTTCCTAAAAGTTACAAAAACAATAAATGGTTAAACACAAAAATTCAATGCATACTTGACAGGCATCACAAAAGATGTGAGCCAGGTGTGATGGTGTGTGTAACTGTAACAACAGCACTCTCAGGCAGGAGGACCGAGAGTTCCAGCCCACCCTGGGCAACTCAGTGAGACCCTACTGCAAAATAAAACAATTTAAAAAGGGCTAGGAACGAGCCGGGTGTGGTGGCGCACGCCTGTAATCCCAGCACTCGGGAGGATGAGGCAGGAGGATCGCTGGGAGTTCGAGACCAGCCTGGGCTACATAGTGAGTTCCAGGTCACTCTCAACCACACAGTGAGACCCTGTCTCAAAAAACAACAAAAGAAAACAAAACAAAGAGGGCTAGGAATGTATCTTATTGTGAAAGCCTGAGGCTTAATCGGGCTTGTGAAAGAAAAGGGATAGAAAGAGAGAAAAGGGGGCACAGAGAGCTGGAAAGGGAGGAGAGGGAGAAGGAACGGGCGGCAGGGGGACTGAAGGCAGGGGAGGGCGGGGAGGGAGAAGGGAGTGGACGCCCCCTCTCAGTGCCTTCCATTTCGGTCTTTGTTCTGTGTTTACAAACACGGGATAATCTTATACACACTGGGCTATAATATGCTTTTTAACTCAAGAATCTAGGCTGGCTCTCCCTTCTCCTGTGTTAATGTACACATATCTACCTCAGTCTTTTTAGTGGCTAAGCAGTCCATAACATGGAGAAAACACTGGTTTTCAAAATGCCCCTAATGATAGATGTTTAAAATATTTATGTATTGTGTGTGTGTGTGTATGTGTGGTGTTGGGGATAGAACCCAGGGCCTCACACACACTAGGCCCAGTGCTCTACCACTAAGTTATATCCTAGCCCTAAAATCTGATACTCAACTCATTATGGACTCATGAGCAACTGAAAAAAATATGGTAGAGAGAGGTCCTGAGTATCCATCACCCAGCTACCACTAGATGAGTGGTGACATCGCACATAACTCTGTAATTAAAAAAGGCAGAAATCAACAATAGTCTAATACGGCTGACTAGACTGTTCTACATGCACTCTCTCCTCGGTGGCAAAGAGTATCTCCTTGGCTCTAATTCTGACATTTCATCAGTGTGTGTGAATTCTTACAACCACTACCATCTTTAACTGATGGATGTTTAATCTTATCTCTGCATTAGGATCAGTGTTATTTATTCACTTCAAAGTACAAGAAAGCAGTCTTTCTATGGCCGCTGGCCTGCTTTCTAAACCAAGATCAGCACATATGTGATCTAGACTGTCAATAATTTGTATTTCTGCTTTTACAAAATAACTTTCCAATCAGTGTTTACAAATACTGCTTCATAAAAAAATCAAATATATATTTTTCCTTTTTATTTTTTCTCGTTTGTCTAAATGAATCAGAAACATAAAGAATGGCAAAACCGGAAATGAATCTTAAGAGCTAATATCCTTTCCACCAATCTAAAGTTAATACGGTCAAGACGCAAAGAAATAAAATATTTCAATGTGAATAAAAATAAAATTCTGTACCCCAGGCAATAAAAGGCGAAAATCATTGCTCCTATTATTTCCCTTCCACTGAGCATGTTTTTCTAATTTAAAAGCACAGGAGGGACAGCGCTGATGGCTACAGGGGAACTTAACATGGCCAAGGCTATTCTTATTTATTTTTGTTTTTGTTTTTTTGAGACAGGGTCTCACTATGTAGTTGAGACTGACCTGGAACTCATTGTGCAGCCCAGGCTGTTCTCGAACTCACAGAGATCCTCCTGCCTCAGCCTCCCAAATGCTGGGATTACAGGCCTACGCCACCACGCCCGGCAAGGCTATTCTTAGATTTGCATTACTGACCTAACCATGCTTGAGACTGCATGAAGAGTGACCTCTAGTAAGGCCACCAGAGTGACAGCTCCACAAGTGAGTTTGTCAGGCCCTAAAGCCCTATCTCATGTAGAGCCAGTAACAAGAGACACTGAGGACAAGTTCAGAGGGGACAAAAGCCCCAGTGCTGGTCTTAGTACCCAAAGCCGGGCATTGCCTGGCTCTTTCCAGCGGTGTGTCTTGAGCAAGCTCCTAAGCCTCAGCTGCCTCAACTGTAAAGCAGGATAACAGGTGGCCCAGAGAGGCCATGAAGGGGAATAAGACAACCCAGACAAAGTCACTCCCACAGAGCGCGGCACAGACTGAGCCCCAACAAAGACAGGATTGTGAGGGGCCCGGAGGCTCAGCTCTGACATGATGCATCTCCTTCCTCTATCTCCACATCCATCCCACAGGCACGCCCTCCCGAATCTCCCGCCACGACTGTGGCCACAGAGCATGCTCGGCACCAGTGAAGTATGGGTAATGGCGTTAACGGGTTACTGTGTGCAAACCACACAGGGAGAAATTCTCATCTACAGACACAGGTACGTGGGGCGCGGGGGTTAGATCAGAAGGAAGCAAACCGAAACTGTTAACACTGATAGGGACGCCTATTTTTTTTCAACCTTTCTTTTCTAAATCTTTTCCACGGATTCTATATTTTTACTCTTTCCTTTTCTTTTTTTAGCAGGCCTTCACACTGAGCTACCAGCCCTTTTTAAAATTTATGGTTGAGACAGGATCTCATTAGGACATTAAGTTGCCCAGGCTGGGCTCAAACTTGTGGTCCTCCTGCTTCAGCCTCCCAGAGTATTGGGATTACAGGCATGGGCCACCTTTACTAATATATTTTCTCTGATTATGAAATTCTCTTATCCATTCCACCTCCTGTTTTTGTCCAATTACCAACTGCTTTTCCTCTCCCAGTCCCTCTGATATACTTGTGCTAGTTGGAACTTCAAAGTGCTGCTTTTTCACATCATTCTTCTGATCAAACTTATCAAGAGCTCCCTGCGTTCAGCCCCCTCTGCAGCCTGGGCCAGCACAGTGCAGTCCACTCCCCCTTAGCCTAGTTTCTCACTCCTGTCCAGCAGTGCTGGTCCCTATCATGTCTTCCCGTTTCTAGAGGTCCCTTCCCCTGCCTTCAGGCCAGCCCAGACCCCCATCTGCTTCCATGAGGCCTGTCAGGACAGCCTTTAACAGTGGTGGTCACCCCACTGATGTGTGGTATCACGGTCACTCTCACAAGGGCCCTTAGGGAAGGCTCTTCATTAGCCCCTTTTGTTTGTTTGTTTTTTGTTTTTTTGAGATAGGGTCTCACTATGTAGTCCAGGCTGGCCTTAAACTCATGGCAATCCTCCTGCCTCTGCCTCCTAAGTGCTGGAATTACAGGTTTGCACCACTACACCCAGTGTATTAGCCCATTTTGTAGTTGTAAAACTGAGGGACAGGGAGGCAAGAGGCCAAAGCACACAGGCCTGGCTACTGCTCTGCCAGCCTGGGCTGATTCGCCTTCCTCTTCTCCTCAACATTTCCAACCAGCAAGGGATGCGGGAACTGTTTTCCTTCTACACCACCTAATCCCCTGCCCCACAGATAAACAGCTGCTGCATAACAAAGGTAAACAGCTTAGCATCGGATCTGTTTCACTGACTTAAAAAACGTTTTATAAAATAGTTGCTTTTTTTCTTTCTGGGCAGAATGTGCCTGTCATCTTATTTCAGTTGTATGAGGGTAAAAAATTCGGTGTTCCAACAATGACAACAGAAGTCTTGAGTAATCACTCTCTGACTTTTCAAATTTTGAATTTCACTGTGACATTTCATACACCAGACAGTCACAGCTAAAGTTTTGTCTCCTTTCCCCCTTTCACCTGCCTGCCCCGTGTACCAATTGCTGCAGCCAAACTTTACAGTCCCCTAATTTGGAGGCGTGGCCTCTGAAAACGACAGCTGTACTCCTGGGACAAATCGGAAGAGCTGGCGTCCCAGTGGTTAGCACCAAACTGTCCTATGTAGTTTGAACAACACTTTCTATACTCACATCGATTCTTTTGCATTTTGAAAATGATTCATTTCTTAACAAGACACTGCAAGTCCCATATTTAAGTGCCCCCAAGAACTAGAGTTTATTATTATTCAGGTGACCTAATTTTTTAATCACTTCTCCTACTGCAGTGATGACTTCCTAGAGCTGTACTCCCCGAGAAAGCTCTATTCCCAGCTTCTGCTGTCCTCTGAGATTCCTGGTACTTAAAATAAAACGAAAGATGCCTACGACATGTACTTTGGGTTTTAAATCTGATTTTGCGTTTCCTTAAAATAAGGGGGAAAAATAAGCGTTCTCATTTTCAACATGTCAGTCCCGCTTGTGTGAAGGTACCAGTCACGCAGCAGGATGGTGAGGGCAGCTTTCCCTCCACCCCTCTTCATGCGCCTCTGCCCAGCGCCAGGGACAGCATGCAGTTCCTGAGACTATGCTAAAGATCATAGGGAATGCGCAGCAATTTTCAAAGCAACTAACTGCTTCCCTTTCCACTGGATTCATTTAAAATCAATTTGTTTAATGGTTTAAAAAAAATTCATCTAAGTTACAAGATGTCCCTATTTTTCCCTCTCATACTTCAGAAGTTGCAAAAATAAAAATAAATGCAGTGCCTATGTGCTGAAAAGTTAGAAAACAGATGGAGAAAGAAAACCAAGATGGCCCAACTCTCACCCTCCAGTGATTTTTGTCACATTCCCTTCCCAGCTCTCACGCCGATATAAAATCTTACTCTGTGAGGGCTACCACCCTGAAAGCACTGTCTCCTTCGATCTTTACCACAGAGCAGAAAATGGAATTGTTAGCATCGTTCCCATCTCACAGGAGAGGAAAGAAAGTCAGGGGCTGATCCGCTGGCTTCCATCTTACCACTACTAATATCACAGAACTGAGTTTGGACTCAGGCTCCTCACTTGCTGAATCCCAATGTAAAGGGAAGACTTGCCCTGCAAACATACTGGCCGTTTTCTACCATCTTCAGCACAGTCTCAGCACTGTGTGGGGCCACTGTGTTCCACTCAGCAACACTTTGATGTCAGCACAGACAGATGCTCCTGGTCCCACCGTTCAAAGGCCCCAGAACTCTGCATTGAATGCATACCCCACAACTGAACCAGTCCCCTCCCTGCGAGCTACTCCAGGGCTGCACCACCATGACCAAATGCACATGCGCCTATGTTTTCCTGATCATCTACTTATTTCTACAGGACAATGCTTGGCAGTGGGATTGCTGAGTCAAAGCCACAACTTCTCTTCCTCCTGAAGGGCTTCTGACACATTGGCAGCAAATGGGATACAGGCAGATATGAGTTTGCTTTGCTCTATGCATTCTTGTTTTGCAGCAAGTCTCTCTTCTTTTCAATCACCAAAGAGAAGAGAAAAGAAAACTTCATCCATCATGAGTCTGATGACAACCTGGGCTGGCAGCCTACTGAAACTGCCTCTCAAGGGCAGAGAAGAAAAGAAGGGACTTTCTGCTATGATTCTGATGCCACTTTAATTCCTCACCAAAGAACAACTAGCAAGAACGAAAGGAAGAAAGGGAAGGAGTGAGGGAGGGAATCTTAGGAAAGCAATTAAGTAGTTTTACTTTCGTGTGAAATGGGAGAATTATTGAATTATGATAAACAGAGAAGCGGCATTATGCAGGTTAAGTATAGAGGCGATAAAGCTCACTGGCCCTGGAGTCAGATTCTGTGAGTTTGTATCCAGTCTCTACTTCCTAGCTGTGTGACCTGATGTAGGATTTGGCCTGTCTGAGACAGCGCCTCCTCTTCCTACTCATTACACGAGACGGTCTAGGAAAAGGGCCTAGCACAGAGCCAGCCACCGGACACAGCACACTGCAAAGGCCCTGTTCACATCACAGGCACATAGTACAAGGCTGCCACACCACAGACAATACGGGGCCCTGCACTCCCCAGACAGTTACCTCGGGGGCATGGTAGGAGATGCACTGGAAGATCCAGTCCATGGCAGGTGAGTACAGGGGCAGATAGGACGGGAGCTCCACTCCCTGGACCACCAGCTGGTTCTGTACCGTATCCCCATGGATCTGTGGAGATTAGAAGACACTCAGAGGAGGGGAACTGCATACCAAGCAACTAGTACATGTCTCTCAGACCAGACAGTCCTGGAGGCGCATTGATGGCCCCAACAGACTGCCCAGCTTCTCAGTTGTCTGTCTGTCTATCTATCTGTCTTTCTTTTGAAACTGCCAAAAAATAATCCCCACCAAAAATTTCCCATGTCACCAAGCTGAGCTGTTCTGGGAACACGCTCTGTGGCAAGAAATAATCTGATAAAAATGGAGTCAGCAGATGCCAGGAAGAAAAGCTGATCAAGTATAGAGACGCTTGCTGTTCACACATGCATATTAATTTTCTCTGTTTGTTCAGAATAATCAACACATTTTAATGGCCCACAACAGACGCTAGTGTCATTCTCTAGGGTTTGTACACTGAAAGGGCTTTAAGGCATTCTCAACTTGGAAAAATCCACTGGGTTTTGTGAATTCGCCTATTGCATAGCTGTTATTTCCACGAGCTGTTCTGTCAGTGTCCTCATACCTGTTTAAATGTAAGGAGAAAGTCAAAGAAGTTCTTATTCAGGCTTTCTTTGAGGTGTGGAGCCACTTCCATTCCCACCTGCAGTCAAATGAAATGAGATTACTTTGCAGGAACACGCTGCAAACAGGATGTACATACTGAAGTATTTGTGTAAACTTAAAAATATACACGTACATACTTACGTATGTAGAGACATACAGAAGTCCAGAACGTTATCGTTTATTCTTTCTGTCATGTTTTCCTATTCAATAAATATGTATTGTGCTCTCCAGAAAAACCATAGAAGCTACTTTTAATGAAAAAGGGAAACAACTGCAGTAATCATCTTTGTAATTTCCCAAAGGTAATGAATGGATTTCTGCACAGATGACCAAGAGAACAAATCAATGCAGCACTAAGGAGGAATGTACACCCAAGACGGTGTACACGAAGCTCTCTTCCTCTTGAGAAAATAAAACGACCAACGTGCATGTGATTGTGCTTATTAGACAAAGAAAAAAAAGGTTACGCTAAGGACTGGGGTGCAGCTCAGAGCTACAGCACACAGAGGTAGAGCTTAGCGTGCATGAGACCGAGGGTCCAGTCCCCAGCACCTCCCTTCACCAGAAAATGTCAGAGGATCGGCTTGGATTTCAGGTGCTGTGCTGCCACTTACAGCACTGTTAAAAATGGTACAGATTTCATTGCTCACTAGGCGATTACGGAAAGAGACATACATTTCAATATATTTTAAGCAATTTCATATAGGTGAAGCATAGAGGTATTTATAACACTGTATAGTGTATTAGCTCCTGAATTCAGTATTTAAAATGCAATCACAACATTTCTAGCTAAAGAAATCTGGCAATCGTCTAGAAGGTAGGCAAGCACTAGGCTGGAGAGGCAAGTACAAATATGAGTATGCGCATGTATTTAAAACAAAACCAAACCCAAACATCGGAATATTCCTGAAACTGAGCTCCTCAGTTGAGCCGCAATTCCAAACTGCTGCTTAACAACAACAACAGGCCAGGGATTTAGCTCAGTGGTTCGGTGGCCTTCCTCGCAAGCACAAGGACCTGAGTTCGATCCCCAGTACCAAAACAAAACAAAACAACAACAACAACAACAAAACAAACAATCAAACAAAAAGTCCCAAGGGAAGCTGCTCTTTGGGAACCAGTGTTTTTTAAGAGGAACGGTTTTCTCCTCTCACCTCTCCCTCCCCAGAGGTCATGAGGGTCAGCAACAGTGATGCCTTTGAATGGCTGGGCACCATTCCTCCGGGAGGGGTGATGTGAAAAGCACCAGAAGGTTACACTTCAGGAACAGGTTGACGGCTGTTAGAGGCAGGAAGGGCTATTTCCGAGCACGAGCACACAGATTTTAAAAAATACCAACCAATGTCAGATCCAGCTCTACTGCATTCTGACTCTATTATCGTTCCTTCTACTTAATCATATTGTAGAAAAGGCCATAATTATCTGTTAGTGACAGCAAAGGCTGCCCAGTCAACGAGCAGCGGGCGATGAGCTGAAAGGGTCATGGCTAAGAAGAAGAGTGAGTCATACTTTCCCTTAATAAACAGCCGCAAGCTCGCCCACACCCCACCCACTCACTGCTTTTGTTTCTTGTTTATCTCTTCCCACCAAGCCAAAAGAGCATCTTGGAAATCTGCTTTTGTCTAAAAGAGTTCTTTCCAGAGTAGCAAGGGGAGCTGGTCCTGATGTCCCCCTGACAGTTCAGCCTGCCTGATATTCATACCCTCTGCTTCTACTGTGGGTAAGATGGAGAGTCTCTGGGGACTGTGAGGTCTGTGTTGGAGCTGGACCCACCCACACTGAGTTCCAGGAATGGGCACGTGACCAGGCTCTGTCAGCAAGCACGTGACCATGCTGTGGCCACAGCGACTGGTCTAGAGATGAACAAGTGACCTAAGTGGTCCACGGAGCATCAGCCCTAGGATTAGCTGGATCTACCAGGAAAAGGTACCCTTTGCAAAGGGTTCCTAAAGCTGGCAGGATGGAAGCCCAGAGCTGCTGTGGGCTTCCATATATAAAGCGCAAGCCAAAGAATGAAGTTAACCCAGAAGAAAACCAATTCCTGACAGTGCGCCTAGGGGCCCTACACCCAGCCATGAACTCCACTACCTGCCATCTCCAGACACACAATTCATCAAATCTCTAGTACTTCAAGTAACACGATCTAGCTTTTTGCCACTTGAAAGCGTCTTTTGTAATGTGGACTATCTCTTAATCTTCTTACGCAGGAGTCAGTCAGGAGACTAGGTAACTACTCAACTATGGGAAGCCATGCCATGAGATGTACTGCAGTCACTGCCCTCCCTGGGATGGGCTTGCTTGTCTGGACACTTGATAAGCCCTGGGAAACACACTTGATGTTCCCGAGTGGAAAACCCACCCAGACGTTCACACTTGGCCCCCGGTCAGAGCGGGGAGCTTTACGGGACAGAAAGGCCACTTGATTCCCATCTGGTCCACCTCACCATGAGACGGCTATCCCAGCGGACATGGCTCCCTGCCAGTGGCCTTACCAACTCATGCTCTGAGCCAGCTCTTTCACAAGCAAAGAAACAGAACAAAAACTATCAAGTCCGAGACAAAGGGGCAGCATTGGCTTGGGTCAGTGAAGAGCAACCTGTGGTCTGGAAGGCCTAGGACCTTTCTTCCCAGCAAGAACTGAGAAATCATTTTGAAAAATCAGCTCCTTTGTTTGAAGGTGATCTTAAACATCCCCTAATGAGGATGATTTATGGTACGCTGGTCTACTTCTAAAGTAACTTTTCAAAGAAATTCTGAACCTACTTTCTATGGAAAGGGTGGGTCTTACAACTGGCTGTCTGGAAAGTCCTCTCTCATTGCCTTCTGAGGCAGTGGGGAAGAGGAGGCCAGGAAAGGTGTGGGAGACAGGAGCAGCCACAGGTGTGCACACAGCCTACCCGACACAGGTACGCCCGGGCGTACACCGACACCAGCGGGTCCCCAATGCCTCTGATCATGCAGGTCAAGCGGGGCAGGCATTCCGAAATCCCCCTGTGGGAGAGAAAGAAGGCAGCATCACACCCAGTGGAAGAACTTGCTAGTTTCTTAGCTTTACAATAAAAGCTAAACTTCCTACATTATGGTGTTTTTTTTGCGGGGAGGGAGTTAAAATGGGGGGGTCTCGTTTTGAAGTTTAGGCTGGCCTTGAACTCACTATGTAGTCCAGGCTGGCCTTGAACTTGTGGTGATCCTCCTGCCTCAGCCTGTGGAGTGCTGGGATTATAGGTGTGCTCCACCACACCCACCAGACCTCCTACATTTTGGAGATGGAAAACATCCACACGTTTCAGGAGCAAATCAAGATCAAAGTGTAGGAGTTTTTAAAACAATGTACTAAGGCTTTCTCTCCTGGTATGATTCACTCACTGAATGATTCCTTTTAGCAATATTATCTACTCAGTGCCTGAGGTTGACCTTCATCTTTTTTTCTGCTTGAAGTCACATTTACTGTACTAATTTTTTTTAAAGCAAAACCTTTGTTGGTACATTTCATACATAACAACATTCACTATAGGGATTTTGTACCTGTACATGATATATCTTATTTTTTTCCCTATTCCCCTATACTCCCTTGACCCCTCTCCCTCTCTTTACAAAGGCTGTTTTCATTTTCTTCCATTTTTTTCTTGTCCCCTCTTCCTTTTCCCCCCTCCCCTCCCTTGTTTACCTTCTTAGTTGAACACTTTTTTCCCATTTCCCAATACCTATTATATATTTTAGTCCTTATCTCCACTCTGTTTCTCATACCAGAGAAACAATGCAGTAAATGTGTTCAATTTACCTCACATAAAAGTACGGTCTCAAGGTAAATCCACTTAGGGATGTTTCAAGCTTATCCTTCTTTATGGTAGAGTAGTACTTCATTGCATATCTTTAAAAAAACACATCTTCTTTATCCATTCATTGGTTGATGAGTATTTGGGCTTTTCCAAGATTTAGCTATCACAAACTATGTCACTATAAACATGGGCTGGCATATATGATGCTTTTCTTTTGGGAAGACATCAAGAAGGGAAGAGCGGGATTGAATGGTAGGTACCTCTAAGTTTTAATTTTTTTTTTTTTCCTTTCAGTACTGGGATCAACTCAGGACCTTGTGCTTGCAAGGCAGGTGCAAGAGGGAAGAGCGGGATTGAATGGTAGGTACCTCTAAGTTTTAATTTTTTTTTTTTTTCCTTTCAGTACTGGGATCAACTCAGGACCTTGTGCTTGCAAGGCAGGTGCAGTGCCACTGAGCTAAAAACCTGGCCCCTCTTAAGTTTTAGTTTTCTAAGGAATCTCTACATTGATTTCCACAATGGTTACACCAGTCTACACTCCCACCAATAGTGGAGAATGTTCCTTTTTCCCCACATGCCTGCCAGCTTTTGTAACTGGTTGCTTGATATTAACCACTCTTTCTGGACATGGAATCTCAGCTTTAATTTGTATCTCTCGAATGACCACTGATGTTGAACACTGTTTTATACACATACTTGCTGTTTCTTTTTCTTCTTCTGACAAGTGTCTGTTCATTTCAGACACCCATTGGATTGGGTCTTTAAATTTGGAGGGTCTGATTTTTTAAAAGTTCTTTATATACTCTAAATATTAGTCCTTTATTTGTTGAACATCTGGCAAAAAATTTTTCCCACACTCTGGGTTGTCTCTTCACTCTGTTGGTGGTTTCTTTTGCTGCTTGAAAGATTTTTAATAAGATGAGAACCCATTTGTTCTTTGTACTATTTCCTGTGTAATTAGGGTTTTAGTCATACAGTCTTTGCCTACACCAAGGTCTTCCAGAGTTCTACCTATATCTTCCAGCAGAGTAAGTGTTTAATATTTAGATCTTTCATCCTTTTCGATGTGAGTTTAGTGCATGGTATAAAATATGGTTCTAGTTTCAATCTTCAGCATGTAGAAAGCCAATATAACCAGAATCATTTATTAAACAGGTTGTTTTTCTTCCAATGATGGTGCTTGGCTCCTTTGTCAAAAATAAGGTGGGTGAGTACGTTTGGAGTTGTTTCTGCATCTACTAATCTGTCCCACTGATCCTCGGATCTGTTTTCCACCAGTACCATGCTGTTTTTATCACAGTAGTTTTGTAGTAAGATTTGAAGTTGGGGATTGTGAGGCCTTGTACCTCTTATTGCCCCCAACTGGCTTTTGCTACTCTAGGTCTCTTCGGGTTCCATATAAATTTTACAATTGTTTTCTCACAGCTCTGAGAGACATGCTATTGGTATTTTGATTGAGATTCCATTAAATCTGTGTAACAATTTTGGAAGTATGGCCATTTTCACCATATTGGTCCTTCCTACCCAAGAACAAGGGATGTCATTCCATTTTCTGATACTCTCTTCAATCTCTTTTTTCAGAGTATGGTAGTTTTCCACATAAAGGTCTTTCACTTCCTTTGTTAGATTGATACATAGGTATTTCATTTTGGGGGATGCTATTGTGAAAGACATTATTTTCCTAATTTCTCTCTCAGTGAGTTTGTTATTTGCATATAGGAACACTACTGATTTTTTAGTGTAGACTTTGTATATGCGCTGCCGAATTGAGCACTTGAAGTGTTGACTTTGCAGCCAACTATGCTATTGAATTTGGTTATCAAATCAGGAAGTCTTTTGGTGGAATTCTTAGGGTCTTCTATGTAGAGTATCATGTCATCTGCAAATAATAATTTAGCTTCTTTTCCTATCTTTAGTCCTTTTATTTCTTTCTCTTGTCTAATTGCTCTGTTTCTAGAACTATAGTGAATAAGAGTGGTCACAGTGGATATCCTTGTTTGTTCCTGATTTTAGCATGAAAGCTTTCAGTTTTGTCCATTTGGTGCAAGTAGTTTTATTGGTAGTATTTAGAACTCTTAGGAAATGACTACTTCTCAGAGATGTCTTCCAAATATAGCTGGTTTTGGGTCTGTTGCAAGATCAAGCCTGTTCAATTTATTGGGGATGAGAAGTTGTTGCCTATTTAGCCTACCTCCTGATCTTTGGCACTGGCCTACAGTATTATTTATGACCCATAGGCAATCTCCATCTTGGCGTACCAGAAAGAACGACTGATTAGAACAATTATGTCACCCTGGCTAAAATGGTACAATCAACAGTAACTATAGCATCAAACCCAGCCTAGAAAATGATAAACTGTGGTAACTATTGATTTGCCACCTTTAACAGTATGAACTAGATTTGTGGTTATATAACAAAATCTAACACAAACCAGAAAACTGTATATAGTAAATATGCCCTCAGTATGGTGATTTTACCCACAGGGGAGAAAATTTGTTGATAAATACCAAGAAACCAACCATAGGTTTATGGCGGGGAGTGGATAATCTCAGCAAGCCTGCAGCTTTAGTTCTAAAGCTCAGGCTGGTTTCTGGCTGTGAGGCTAAAACTTGACTTGTTCAACTTGCAATACTCCATGTGTCTCTTGCTGGCTTCAACTCAGTTCCCTGCCAGCTTGAACTTGGCTGCCTGACCTCCTGTGGACTTGAACTTGGTTTTGCCTCACCCTGATGGAGCCAGTCCATAGCTGCTCTGAGTTCTGAGCTCAGGTGGCCCCTTCTCCACGATGGCTACAGGCCAATCACCCTCTCCGGGGGGCTTCTGAAGCCAAATAACACACCAGCCACTGCAATCTGTGGGGTCCACTGCTTTGTTCCACTGCTACATTCCTCTGTAGAGGCCTCTCGGTCACCAACAGTCACCATGCATCTCAAGGTTTGAGCTGTCCTTCCCATGCAGTGAGCCAGGCTCAAGGAGAAAGTGCCGCTTGCCACCTCCTTCTACTCTGTTGAAGTCTCTCTCCTTGCCCTCTGTGGGCTTCAATTCTTACCCCATCTCTTCTCTTTCTCACATTGTTTTATTCCAGTGTCTGGACACCAAATCTTGGAGAGGCTGTTTCCCTGCTGTTCATCACTCCTCCACCTTCTACTTTACTAATTTTAAGTTTTGTCCCTCGACAATTTTCCACCCACTGAATACCCCTTGATCTTCTCTCTGTATCTCTCTCTATATTCCTTTGGCATTGATGCAATTAATGTCCTGTGCCCATCTCTTCCCAGAACCTCAGGCCAGCATCAGACAGACACCTTCTGTCCCTGGTCCCCATCCAGGTGAATTGTTGGACTTCCTTCTGCTTACAACAGTGAGGTGAAATAACAGCCTCTTCAGCACCTGTCTTATTTCCCCAAGTATCTCAGACATCCCTAGATCCTAATCAAAGATGTTCAGGAGAAATTCTAAATCCAATCAAAATAGCAAGCAGTGGCACTCCAGGGGGCAGTTCCTGACTTTAAAGAGTGACTGGCATGTCACTGGCTCTGTGGAACACAAATCTGGCTTCCCTGGGCTCTGTAAACTGTCCTCAAAAGCATTATCTATCATGAACCAAAGAAGTAACCTGAGTCTCCAAGGACAAAGGCGGCAGCAGCAGCAGCAGCAGCATCAGCATCATCATCATCTTCTTCAACAGCAGCAGCTGACAGGCACGTGGTCCCACTATGTCTGGCCTGATTCTCATGGTTGCATGCACAGTTTAAAGGCCATGTATAGATCCCTTCTTAGACCCACACACAGGAGAGGAAACTGAGGCTCACAGACTCGAAACAATTTTCTCAAACCACACAGTCAGTAGCTATGTGGCCAGGACTCAAATGAAGTCAAAGTGACCTCCCATATACTATTTAACCAGATTGCCCCAGCTTCCGTTTTCTTCTACATTGATCAAACAGATAAGAAAATGCGGGTCTCTAATTCATGAAATTTTCACTTGGACTAAATACTGATTAGGTTATTAACACAGATCTACCATAAAGTGCTCATGAATACCGCCTACTATCACACTGCCACGAGTGCGTCTACGTATGCGTGAGAGCTTTAGAAATGTTACGGTGCTAGACATTCAGGAAGAACCTTACATTTTAGAAAGGAATTTATTGCACTTCAGGATGGATGCTTCCACGTAGCTATAAAAACATTCCATTAAGGAAGACACTTTCCAGACAGCTTGTTCCCTGTGGACAAAGAATGTTCCAGAAGAAAACTAGTAACTTTATGAAAAACAGGATCACAGTGGCCCATAACAACACACACAATCAAGTCAGCTAGTGGCTGGCTGTTTCTATATATGGTCCTCGGGGTTCCATACCTATTTAAAATAATTCTGGAAAATGTTACGCGCTGATTCATGGCTGCATGCTGAGATGGCAAAGTGGGTTTTGAGCATTTCTCAACTAAGCTTCACAGAAAAAGGGTGAACTTTAGGTAACTAAGGGACAATCTGTGGATAAGTCGAATTCTCTGTTCCTCAGTACTGGAGTCTGTGCAGAAAAGACTGACCAGTTTTTTGTTTTTGTTTTTCAGGCTTTTGGAACCAGAGAAAAAACACAAAGATGAAGTGTCTTAATTGGGAGAGTTAACATGGGAATGTTCCCCACGGAAACAAAAGCCTAAAGCACTGCATTGTGTTCAGTGCAAAAACCAAAACTTGAAAGAGCAAGAGTCCACGCAAGGGCTCCTCCAAGGTGGAGTGCCTTTCTCTTTAGGCTGGCAATCGTAACTGGACCAGATTTTCAGCAGAAATGTCAGGCCCTCCGTCACATGTCTTCTATTAATGGTGCAACTCTTGTTGCCTATCTTTAATATCATCAGACAGAAAAAAGGATACAATCTTGGAATGAGTTCCCTGATGGAAGCAATCTTGAAAAACCAATTCAGGCATGTCTCCTTGGCCGTGTCATTTACGTTCTCTGGAGAAAAGTGATCTGAAATACAAAACCATCCCTGTTAGGCATCCTCTAAGTTTTGGTATTTTTGGCAGCTGCCTCGAGACTTGGGTTTGGAAAACATTACGGAGCAGAAGACAGGGAGGTACAGTCCCTCGGTACCTGTCCTTCCAAAAGACATCACTATTAGGAGATGATTGATGACAGAAATACTGTGTACACACACACACACACACACACACACACACATGCGTACGCAGTTTTCAAAGTGCCAGGCTTCATGCAGAGTAACTCTATTGACATTACCTCAGCGCCACCCCCAGTACCCTCCCCTACCCCTGCCATGGTCCATACTTTCATGATCCTCTTTTACGGAGGCAGACAGCAAGGTACATGGAGGAGGAGCAAACTGTCCAGGACACAGCCAACAACTGTCACAGCTATAATATTCTTGGCCATTACATGTATTTTAATCCAAAGGTTCTTGGTGGATTCAGCAGTAACTGCAGCAATACCACTGAGGCTTACAGATGCTTTGGGCACCTGCAAATGTAAAATCAGATGTGATCTAATCTTTTGCCCTAAGCATCACCTCAGCCAGACCTGAAGGTAGGTCAAGGCCCCAAGGTGAGAAACCAGCTTGGGCTGGTGCTGGCTTATTACCAGCTCCAAGACTCAAGACATCCTGTGCCAAAACTGCCAGTGTATTCCACTATCTATTCATTTCCTCTTTAATAACAGAACTCTTCTTTCTCTGCTGGGCATACGGCCATCCCTACAGCTGGGACCAAGTTCTGGTCCCAGAATATAAACAAAAATGCAACTTTTGGCAAATATCTTTTCAGGGAAAGGGCTTGCCTGTCCCCACTGCCCCTCCTTGCTCGCTGATTGGAATGCAGATAGCCGGAACCTCTGCAGTTACACTGATACAGGAGAGCAACAAGACAAAAGTAATCAGTATCCCTGGTACTCAGCCTACCTGCCCTACCAGCCCTGACCCCCTTATTGTTATTTTGAGTTTCTGGCCCTGGCAGCCAAGTCTAATCTCGTTGTATGTTCTTCTTTTATATAAACCACAAAAACTTCTCAGTTTTAGACTTGACATACATCTTACTAAGGAATGAAAAAAAAGTATAAAGAAAAAGAGAGAAAAAACAACTTATCAATAGCAAGAAGGTTCCTGTTGAACACTCACACAGAAACTTCTTTATGATTTCACCAAAGATCCGAGTTCATCCAAGCCCTGGCTGCTCATACTTTTGAGATTCAATTAAGGGCTGGGCATGGTGGCACATGTCTATATTCCCAGCAGGAGAAGCAACACGAGTTCAAGACCTGAACTACAGAGCAGGACCCTATCTTCAAACAAACAAACAAAAAAAACCAAACAAACATCAAATTAAAGGAAAAGTTCATTAGTTTGGGACGAGCAAAGGACTCTTAAGCTTGTTGGCTCTCATATGGCTTTGCAGCAAAGTCATTTTTCATCCCTGACTTTGCTACTGAAGGTCTATGATTAAGTTGGTCAAAATTTCTAAGGAGTCAGCTAAAAAAAGATAAACCAAGAGGTACCTTCTCTAGCAGAGAACAGTCACTAATCACAACTGCAGCTGTCCCCAAACTGCAATCTCACGTATTTATCTGTTTTTGGATGTCTGGCATGCATTGGTCATTTAAAAACGACTGGTTTACCATTTTGTTTCCTTTTTCCTCCAGGGCTGGTTATCAAAACTGGGGCCTTGTGTATGCCAGCTGAACACTTTACCACTGAACTAACCTGCAGCCACTGCCTTGCCAACTTCAAAAGGACAGAAAAGGACCATTTTTACCTTCTTGGCCTGAACCTACACATATTTCAGAGTAACTTTCCTCCCCTAAGTTTCAAGGGATTTCCCACAAGAAAAGAAAAGAAAAAGGTTATTCTTTTTTTTTTTTTTTTTTTTTTTGGTACTGGGGCTCAAACTCAGGACCTTGCCCTTGTGAGGAAGGCATTGGCACCACTAAGCTAAATCCCTGGCCCAAAGTAATTCATCTGTCAACCTTGCCTTTTGGAAGAGGGAAGGTGGGGTTAATTTCCCTTCATATGAAGGAATCATGAAGTTTATAGTCCAAAAGCAAAACAAAAAAAGTTTGTTTTTTTTCTGAGGTTACCCATAAAATCTCTTGATTCCCAGTTGAGGGTACTGAGGCTTGGCAAAGGGTAGAAAATCAGTGATTCCAGCTGTCTAAAGGGCTGGAACTCTTGCTAAAGTCAAGACGCCCTAACAGGCACTCTGACTGCAGGCTATATGACAATCTGCACGTAGCAACCTGAGGTGTTTGGGCTTCCCTTCCAGCTCTAAAGTTAACTCAGAAAAAGGACTGGGTTACTCAAGTCTTTAAAATCTAACAGCAAATTTAAGAATATAGTCCCTTATTTCATTTGTGTAACACAAATGCCTTGAAAGCGAACTAAAAACTAAAAGCCAGGCATGGTAGCACACCTGTAATCCAGGCACTACATGAGGTTGAAGCAGAAGATCAAAGTTCAAGCCCAGCCTGAACAACTTAGCAACAATGCAGTGGTATAGAAAACTCATAAAGAGAAAAAAGGATAAGCAGGCAAACTAACAAGGTAACAGCCAAGAGCAGTCAGTACCACAAAAGAACTAGACATGACAATGATTTGAGCGACAGTACGTTTGACAGGGTGGTTAGAGAAGGCCTCTGCAGAGATGGCATTTGAGCTAAGCCCTGAATTACCAAGGGAAGCCGGCTGCGCACAAAAGAGGAGGGGATGCATTTCAAGGAGAGGACACAGCAAGTGCAAAGGCCCTGGAGGTAGGTATGACATCAGCATCACCAAGGAACAGACAGCAAGCCAAGGAGCTGAGCAGGAAGGGGAGGGGCAGGCACCACAAGGAGGTCCCAGAGGACTGCAGTCTTGGTGATAACTCTGAGCTTTTTCCTAATGGGACAGAAACTCCCTGAAGGATTCTGAGCAAAGGAATGGCATGGCTCGACATATGGCTTGTGCCTCGGAGCCTGGGCTGCTACATGGAAAATGCACTCAGAATTTGGAAACTGACTCAGATTGCCACTGATGTAACAAAGGGGAGAGGCTTTCCTCCTAGTTCCCATTCATTTTTCTTTTATGGTGCTTCTTTTACTAAGCGTGAATTTCTGTGGACATTTTAGGAAGAGGGCAGAGACGGAGTCCAGTGAGTGCTGTTTCCTGTCAAGTGCCCCCCATCTTTGCAGAACACAACTGATGTGACTGCCTCAGTCGGCACGTACCCAAAAGCCTGGTCAGGGAGGACCCCTGCTGACCCTGTGCCCACGTCGGCCATGGAAACCCGACAGCAGGTTTGCTGAGATGATGGGGTTGAGAACCACAAACCCAAATACTGACTCCCCAGTTGGAAGCAAATGGTTTGGTCACTCAGAGGCCGTGCGCTCACCGAACACGCTAGGTAAAGAAACGTCTGGGTGGGAGGAAACCGCAGCTACTTGTGTGTCCTCTCCGTGAACCCCAAAGACACTGATCTCTTCCTAAACTCCTGAGAGCTAAACTGAGGTTAAAACTCCTGTAGGCAAAGAGGTCAACATTAGATTCACCAGACAGGACTTCATTCAAATGGAAAGAATGAGTCCTGACGCCACAGGAGCTCCCTTTCTACATAATGTCTTCAGGCAGAATTCTGCAGAGCAGATCACGATGCTTTCTTTGTTATTTTGGTTAGGAGTCATCGCCCCAGATCAGCAGCCAGTTATAAGAGAAGTATGTCCCTTTCCCTTTCAGGTTCTTGGGACTAGTGAAAACCATGCAGATGGAGATTTTAAGGGAAAGAAAAAAAATATATAAAGAAATCATTTGCTAGAAAACAGAAGCCTAGTTTGCATGGCTCCAGGTGAAAAATAAAAATAGGCATTTGAGAAGAGAAATTTAGTAATAAAGGTGCTAATTAGTATATTGAGACAAAGACTGGAAGTGGATATGAAAACAGCCTTTAACTCTGAACTTTAGAGTTTGGGTAGGCAGTCAGTTCTAAGTAATCTTTCCTAATTTGGCCCTAAACTATTGGGTAGTCAATGAAAATTAGGAGGAAGGAAAATTAGTGCAAGCAGTTCATATACTAAGAGAGAGCAGAATCTGTACTAACAAGGACTTTTAAAAAATTGCTGGTCTGGAGATGTAGCTCAGTGGCAGAGAGCTTGTCTACACCCAGCCTGAGGTCCTGGGATCGGTCCCCAGTGCTGAAACCTAGATAAATAAATTGCTATTGCTGCCAAAGAGAACATGTTTGGGTTTAATTCCACCTCTGGCTGAAGTTTGCTGCTGTTGGAGTAACACACGGCAAGTCTAAATTCAATAAATGGATTAAATTTCCCAAATCCTTTAGCCTACAGAGAGAACCTTCCCACTGGGGCTGGGGGCCCACCTTTTCAGGCTCCCTACCACCTAATTTTGATGTGCCTGGAACACTGAGTTCTAGAGCAGCACCAGTGAAATTATTTTATTTTGTTTTAATTTGAGATAGGGTCTTGCAAGGCTGGCCTTGAACTCACTATGTGGTTGAGGCTGGCCTTGAACTCGCAGAAGTCCTCCTTCCTCAGCCTCTGGAGTACTGGGATCATAGGCGCATGCCACCACACCCAGCCAAAATTAATTTTAGCAATGTACTTTGACCCAATTCACCCAGGATGTCATTTCAACATGTAATCAATACAAACATTATTACTGAGCTACTCAGTCTTTGAAATCCAGTGTCCTTTTTTTTTTAGTGCATCTTGGTTTGGACAGCAACATCTCAAGTGCTCAGGAACCCCACCTGGGCCAATGGCTGCCACACGGAAAGACAAATCCCTGACTCTTCCACACTGGCTTCATCCTGCTGAGACTAGAAGGTTTTTAAGAGCTTGTTTAGATCCAAAGGTATAGAGAGTTCTGTCTTCCTGAGGAATGTACATTATTACCCAGTTTTAAAAAGATGGGCGAATGGATGGATGGGAGAGAGAGGGTGTGACAGGAAAGGGAAAAGGACAGAACGGGAGACGGGGGGAGGGAAGGAGGAAAGCAGATATAGGTCAGACACCGGGTCACTGTCACTGCCCTTGTCTGTGTGTCCCCTGCAAAGTACTGCTGTCAGGAGCAGAGGAGGAGGGGCGACAGGGCTCACTGGCTGCTCCAACCTGTCCAAATGAGGCTGCTTCCGGGCAGCGCTGCTTGTGAGTTACAAGAAGGATAAAGGAAAAGCTGCAGCTGAATTATGCACCACCAGACTCACCACCATTATCATTTATGTGACACAAGAAATTGATCATCCACATGTCCCATTATATAATCCCTCGAGGACTTCAAACTGGTTGGCAATAAATTTAATGTGAACATTACTCGGGTATCGGCTGTAGATTCAAGGCATCTGTTACTATTGATTTATTTGACATTGCTCGTTCAGACACATCGTTTTGTTTAAGCAATTTGCTTCTTTAAAAAAAGGAAGATATGCATGAAAATATTAAAGTATCAAACAGCAGAGGAAAATTACCTCCTGTGAAAGATCAGCAGAGTCTAATTTTACATTTTTCCATTTCTGCACATTCCAGTATCATCTGAAGACCTTGTTTTTGGATGATTGATGTGGTCAGAGGTCTTCAAACATGTCCCCCTCTGAACCCACCAAAATTTAAAGTTGTATCAGGTCTCAATAAATCCTGACTCGATAAAACCTTCTAATGCTGACTTCAAGGTGGAACGATACCCAGAAGCCGAGTGCGGCAGCACATGCCTGGCTCTGGGAAGCTGAGGCAAAAGGATCACAAGTACGAGCCCACCCTGGGCAACTTAGCAAGACCCTGTCTCAAAATAAAAAAATATGAAAGGCTGGGGATGTACCTTAGGGCGAAGGCCCCGTGTTCGATCCACAGCAGCACAGGAAGAAAAAATTTTAAAAAAAGAATCCCACCTAGACTGGCTAAAAACTAGTGTTACCTGGTAAGGTGCTGCGGTTATCCACACACATGGAAAAGATGCGCTCATAGACCAGCTTTCCTGGGAGAAAAGGACATATGGTTTTAGGATCACACACCACAGAGGCAAACACTAAATAATGTGTGTTCATTAGGAACACAGACATAGCCTATCCCAGGCACATCTTAACTTGTGATAACACTGCCACCTAGTGGGACAAAGTTTAAACTATGTGCCTACTGGCCTTTTTGTTTTTAATGAGAAGGGTCTTTTCCTTTATGAGAGAAGAAAGGTAACCATTTTACCTTTCAGTTTTGACTGAAACCCAGAGCTAACAGAGTCTCAGCTCTCTCCATACACTCAACAGAAAATATTCTAAATTCTACATTCAACTTTCAATCGAGGCTGTAAGTGGGCTGAGTCAAGCCTGAAACCAGGTGTATCTGACGCACACCTTGAGGGCCCACAAGGCGCTTCAACAACTTATGAATTCATTACCAACAGGAAACTGGGAGGATTCTTGTGAAAAATCTGCTTCTTCACACGTCATGTGCAAAGATGTGCCCACCCGCCACAGGGAGACGGCGAGGGCCCTGCACTGCTGGTCTGCTGCAGTGCCACCTCGCCGGACTCCTGTATAGTCACCTGCCCCCTCACTCGGACCTGCCCAGCGGTACCTCGAAGCATCTGAACTTGAGCTTCTACCAGGAAGGAAGCCCCGGGGGCACCAAGTGTGCTCGTCTCATTCACTGCCCCACGTCCAGGACCCGACCCAGGCTGGTCTCCAGGGGACCGGATGCCTGCTGGGCGGATGGATGGAGAGTAGGGCACGGGTCACTGCCTCAACCAGGCCTCAACCAGGCAAGCTTTGCCTGGGCAGAACTAAAGCAGCTAGAGGCAATATGTAAACAGACAGGCCTGCTGTGTTCCAAAAAACGATTTACAACAGACAGGCAGTCTGGACCCCCAAGCCAGGAGGAAAAACTATTGATTCTGTGCATATATTTTGGAAAACATCTGCACTACACAGGGGGTACGATGACGGCTCTTCTCCCCCCACACCATCACCTTCAATTTAAAAGTGTCTGTGCTCTTTTTCATAACCCCATTATTCTGGGCAATAAAGAATACTGCACCTTGAAAATGAGAAAGTGGTAAAAATCACTCTGATCAAGAACCTGGGATGAAATGACGTCAAGAGCTGACACTGTGTCAGGATGAAGTAAGGAAAAGGCTAAGTTAGGAGGCGCCACCAGGGTGCTTCTTCCAGGGTGGACACCTGTGTAACAATCACCTAATGACACTGTTCATAAACAAACACTCCTGGGCCACCTCAGAACTAATGAAATGGAAAGTTCTGGGTGGAGGGTCAGGCCTACGCCTGTGGCTTTGACCTGCTGAGAAGCTGAGCGAGAGAAGCACCGGCGGAGGAAGACACCAGAGCGCCTCTCACCACACCTGTGCTTCTCACACCTGGCTGCACAACTGGCATGCGGTGCTCTTGAGAAGCTGCACGAGTCCGTGCCCCTCCTCACAGCTTGGGACAGGATACAGCTGGAGCCTCGCCAGAGTCTGTAAAGGTTCCCAGGGGAGCCCAGTGTGCAGCCAGCATGAGAAGCCCGGGTCTTCGTGGGCTCTGGTTGATGCTGTGGGAGGCCTTAGAGGGGAGCCCCAGCTCCCTGCACCTCCTGCCTCCTCCTTCAAGGTGAGCCGTGCTTTCATCACCTGAGCCTCGGGAGCACAGCTCTGGCTTCAGGATGGTGTGGGGTTCACCTCACCCAACACACAGCAAGGCCTGCGGAGCAGAAGGTGCACAGAACAGACTGAGGTCTCTTGTGAGACCCCAATAAAAAAAAGACAGCCACGCGTCTTCCCCTGTGTGTGCGCATCTCTGAAACCTGGGGCTGTGTCCCACATCCCTACCTGTGCCAATCACGTCAGCAGCCATGAGGCACCTGCCCTGCACCACCAGGCATCATCTTATGGAGCAGAGAGGACATGTAGAAAGACGGACACAGGACCCGGGACTGTCACCCAAGCAAGGTGCATTCCACTCCTGCTCTTCAAAAAGGGAAACTCAGGGGGCCCAAAGCCTTACAAAGTCTCCCTGAGTACGGGCCCCATAACAGATCCAAGCCAGGAGCAGTCAGTCTCAAGTGGACAGGAAGGACAGGGCGGGGGCCTCACAAACTGGTTCTGAAGAAGTAACACATTCCCACGGCTCAAAATGCTGAGGGAAATTCTCCACCTTTCACTGCCTCTCAGTGTACTAGTTGCTTGGGTATCCTCTAGGTCTTCAGCACACACGGGAGAGCAGACGGACCACACATTCTAATTTTGTCCTTCTTAAACAAAAAGGAACACACTCCGCAGAGCTCCAGCATCTTAGCTTTTCCACTTTACAATACCCCCAGGGGATCTTCCTCCTGAGAGCACTGAGTACTCCACTGCAGAGATGTGTCACGACTTATTTAACTGCTCCCCTACTGGTGGCCACTGGGTGGGGTTGTTTCCATCTCTTGCTGTTTACAAATAAGATGAGTTCCTAGGGGTGAAAATGCTGGGTCAAAGGGATCAGCGCTGGAAATTTTCCTGGTGTGTGAAACGGCCCACACAAGCAATGCGTGAGAGAAGATGCAGGAGCTTGACTGCAGAGGGCCCTAAGTGAGTCCCAGCTCAGTCACACACCATGCTGGAAACCTTGGATAAGCTGCCTATGTCTCTGGGCCTCAGATTCTTCCTCTATAAAACGGGGACAGTAACAGACGCTACCTCTCACAGGGCTGCTCAGACCATGTGCTGGGGGTTTATCACTAGTGCCCCAAAGGGCAGCCCAGCTACTCTCTAGCATGGGGCAAGCACAGTGGCACTGCCTTGCATCTCAGCTCACTGGGATGGGCCCTGGGCACCCAAAGTCCCTGCACCCAAAGGTGAACGTGCTGCCAGGGCTGTTGGGAGTTGGTATCACCCAGAGATGCCAACATGAAGGAGGCCAGCAAAGGAGACCAGAAGGAAGGGCGGCTGCCAGGAGAACTCAGCAGAGGCTGAGTGGCATACACCTGGCACCTGTCCTGAGAGCCTCATGCAGCTCCTCCCATCCCCACTGCCTCACCTGGGCCACACAACCCTCGGCTGGCACCGCAAGCGCTACCGTGGCCCCTGGGCAGACTCCACTCCAGTCCAGTCCACACCTACAGGCCACCCAGCCAACAGCCAGGGGGAGCCAAGTAAAATCCCAAGAGGCTCTGCGGCTCACAATCTGGCGGCCTCACACCTCAGAGTCAAAGCCCACGTCCTCCCGGGCCGTGTGCACTCTGCCTTCTCCTGCTCATGCCACTCCGGCCACCCTGGTTTCCTTATGGCTCTCCAAGCCGCAGGCATGGCCCTAACCCAGGGCACTGGCTGCTCCTCGGCCTCGCCCCCCCACCTCCCACACACACTGCTCACACGCTCCCCAGCAAGCCCTCCCCTAACCCCGCTTATTCACAGCCTACCCGCTCTCCCCACCAGCCAGTCCTGTTCCTCTGCTTCTATCTGCTTTTCCCTCATTGCACTGATCACTGCCTGACACAGGGTGGGGTTCACTCGGTTATCCTCCCAGTTCTCCACCGTGTACTGCAAATGCCCCCAAAGGAGGGATGTGTCTCTCTCCTCCCTGCTGATCCATCCCCAAAGCACCTGATGCCACCCCTGTGTGACCTGAACCTCTCCTTACCCAGATAGCATCTGTTCCCCCTTTTTCAGGTGCTGGCCTCACCTTTTTTCTTTCAGGTGGCGCTTGGCCTGGGAAAATCAGCAAATTTCGTCCCTAGACACCATGGGGGCTCACAGCCCAACATGGGTCTGAGTCTAGCTGTGAGTTGGAATTTCAGGATGGTGGGTGGAGTGTTTGGAGAAAGCAGCTCTCCTTGCCCCGGGGACCATGAGCGGTAAAGCTGACAGCAGAGAAGGACACTTGAGGAAGCTTGGAAATGAAGTTAACCCAAGAGCGAGTACTAGAAAAGGACAAGGTCCCGAGGACACTGAGTTCCTGGATCCAGCTGTACTGAAGCCAGAATCTACTCCTGGACTTCTCAGCATGAGCCACTAAACACCCCTCTGTCCCAGGCGAGTTAGGGTTCCCGGCACTTGTTCTAGCTAACACACTCTGGGCCTGGTCTCCTGGACAGACCTGGGATGTGCAGAGCTGACTGGCTGACAGTTCGTTTCCTGGCACATCAGATCTTTGGACGAATTACAGACAAGAGTGCTGGGTCACCCAGGCTCCTCGTTGGTAAGATAGCGAACACCTCTGCTTTGACTTCCTGTGCGTTCAGCTCTCAGGAGACCACAGCGGTCCCCATTTCTTCAGGGCCACCTGCATTCTGCACACACATATAGCTTAGGGGTCACCTGGTTAGCAAATCCCTAACAGCAGGATGTTCTAGCCCAACCGAGCACTAAACTAAGCCGTTGGCCAAGGGGCCTCCTGCTCCTGCACTCTACTGGGCTCCAAAAGATCACTCTGCTTGGCCTTGGACTGTGAGGCTCGGGTGGCCACGAGGGTGCAGGGGGACCTCAGACGAACTATGAGCATCATCTGGATAGCAGGGCACCGGTGAGGATGGAGACGCTTCAGTGGGGGAACACTTTCCCAGTTTCGGCAAGGAGGTCCATGGGGTGCCAACCCCGAGACGGGAACTCCTCAGGGCAGGGAAAAGGCGGGGACAAGCAGCCAGGTTCAGTAAGTAGTCTGGACCTTGGTCTGCAGTGTGGCGCCACTAGGTGGTGGTGGCACCTCTGGGAGGTCTTTAGGCCACTGCGGACGGTCCCTGGAAGGGACTGCGGGACACCGGTCCGCTCCTCACTCTTGCTTCTCGGCCATGAGGTAAGCGGATCTGCTTCACCATGAGTGCCATCATGTTGTTCCTGTCTCTCCACGGGCCCCAAAACAACGCATCCACACGATCACAGCTGTACTGGAGAGCACAACCTCCAAAGCTTTCCTCCTTGTAAATTCATCCTTCTCAGGTATTTTGTTGTGGCAACAAAAGCTGCCTAACACTCTCACTTCTGAACAGTGTGAGCTCTGGATGACCATGTACAGGAGCTGGACAACAGCTGGCTTAGACAGGACTTGTGCTCCCCAGTGGACCCTGCTTTGTTCATTCCCTTCACCAGCCTAACTCAAGATGGGAAAAAAACAGTACCCAAGGTTCTGTCATTCAAACTCGTCCCACAGATGGACAGGAGGAACAACCTTTAATGTTCTGTTACACCGCCAGGTAACTATGCTGTACCTGTATATGTGTGTGATTACTGCATTCATGTACACGCATACGATGTACTTAATATGTACAATACATCCACTGAAAATAAAAATGTGCAAAGCCATGGTATCCCTGTTAACAGGCAAGCAGGCATGGTGTGGTCTCCCTCATAATTTACCTTCTTACTCAATTCACCGCGGAACCTAAAGTAAAGCAATTCTAATACCCGATTCCTGAAAAAACAAACACACTCCCCAAACATAAGATGGACAGGGTACTTACCAAATGTATCCAGTATGTCGGTGATGAGGACAAATTTGCTTGGGTAGAACTGAATAACACTTGTGTCCGAAAGAAGCTTTGAGCACTGTGAAAAGAAAAAAAGGAGAGAAAGCCCACCATGCCGTGTCTGATGTGGTCAGGAATCTCCACGCCTGGAAAACTAATGATCTCTATAAACAAGATGCTTACCACTCTGTGCCAAGCCCCGTGGTAGGCAAGGAGGATGTAATGATAAGCAAAACCACTGGGCTTCTGACAAAGGAACCCAGACTGCTCACAAAGAGCCTCTTAAGGTAGGTTCAGGAAAGCCACAGGACTGAGGAAGTCTTTTCCTGGAGGAACCAGGCGCGGTCAGTACTCATCTCTGCACTACAGTCCTCTCTTCTGAACAGTCTTTGTTCTGTTTTCCAGCCTGGCTTCCTCTGGTTTATTTCAGTCTGGGTCGGATAATTTTTAATTTCAAGACAGGGTCTCAAATTGCCCAGGCTACACCCAAACTTGTGAACCTCCTGCTTCAGTCTTCAAGAGTGCTGGGACTACAGGCATACACCACCACACCTGACTAGGGTTCTTATATGCTCTTTACGTAGAAGTAAGTATGTGGAGCCTTCTTAAACGTACATCAACTATTTAAACCTACTCTTGCTCCAGGGAAACATGCCAAGCTCCAACAGGATGTGTTTCTTGGGAACTATGATCTTCAGCACTGGGAGTGGTCCAGCTCTGACTGAATCGCACAAGCCCTACGCTCTCACCGGTGCCAAAAGGCTGCTGACACGGTCATGATTTTTTTTTTCCCCAGAAATGGAGGTGGAATGCAGGGCCTTTGTACTTAGACACATGCCCAGACTTTAAAAAATTTGTTTGACTTAGAGACAGGGTCTCACTAAGTTGCCTAGGTTGGGCTAGAACTCGCAAATCTCCTGCCTCAGCCTCCCAGAGTGCTGGGATTACAAGCCTGTGCCGCCAGCCCAGTTACATTCAGGATTCTTAAGCAAAGACTGAAGCCACTCAACAAGGCCCAACACCCCAGGCTAAGGTATCTTTGTAATTAGAGGCCAAAAAGCTATTTCTACTCAGAAGAACTAAATGTAAAGCCGTGAAAGTCTACAGATCTCAAAGTCAACATAAGGAACGAAATAACTTTCCTGCATTTTAGGATCCCAACAGTTGATCTTCAGACTGGAAAATGTCATGTAAAAATAAAATAATTAGCCAGGTGTTGCATGCCTGGAAGCCCAGCGCTCAGAGGGTGAGCCAGGAGGATGAGGAGTTGGAGGCCAGGCTAGACTACAAGTAAGATCCGGCCTCAAAAAAAAAAAAAAAAAAAAAAAAAGATCCTGCCTCAAATACTTAAGCAAATAAAATAAAAAAATTTTTGAACATTTAGAAAAGTCCTTTAATATGGATTTCCAATATGCAGAAAATGGTTAAAAGATTGACCAGGTCAAGAGATAGGCCCACCTGTGTTTCCACTTTGGCGTTGTTACTCAGTATCTAAATTGTTAGAATCAGAGTTTCTCCTAAGCTTAACATGCCTGATTTATGAAACATCCTCCATGCTCTAGGGAGCCGGGTGTAAGCTGTGAAAACAACAGCGCTGACACAAAATGTGGCGCGTGCATGTATGTGGACTTCCAATTCCCGACGCCTTGCTTTGGGATTTTCCCATGCTCTTTGCGAGAGTTCCAACTACAACAATTGCCCCAGAAGATGTGAGCTGGAAGGAAAAAGCAAACGACTCTGAATTCTAGGGACCGTTTAAAATACACAGCACTCCGTTCCTAGGGCCGTGACATCCCCGAGTTCCCACCCAGAAGCTGGTTTCCAAGTCTCACGGGGAAGACCGACCTTCTGCGTGTGAGGTGAGAGGCCCAGAATTCAAGCAGAAGATTTCAAACAGACTTCACAAACCTCTGTCCACTGATTTTCTCCCAAGCTGGTTACATGGCACATATATTTACACACTATAACAGGAACCAAAGCTTTTGCAAATCCAAAGTTAAAGCCATAACAATGGTTTGAATTGAAGTTACCTTGTAACATGTTTCTTTCTGGCAGCTCGAACCACGGGTGGGACACGCATGACTGTCCCATTGGGTGGCTTGAGCCACTGGTGGTACAAACGGATCTAATCACATTCACGGGTCTTTTTACTCACAAAATTACTAAAAGGCCACCTGATGGTTTGGTCGAGCATGTTCCCTTAGGCCACCCAGTAAGGAGACATACAAAAATCGTGACCCTCAGTGACTGTGTTAAAAATCACTATTTTGAAAACGCCACAGCTTTGAAAGCTTTGATGCTACTTCCTAACTTTTCTAAGAACCAGGTAGGTACCTTGAAGAATGCACTGAAGACACCAATTTGCTACTCCCCACAAAACCTACTGGTCAAAGCCTCCAGCCGAGGAACCTGAAAATCAGGGTTTTAACAAGGGCTCCAAGTGACTGCTGCACAAAACGAAGCTTGCAGATGCAGGGTAAGGGCTCACCCCAAGCATTCTCAACTTCAGAATCCTCTGTGCTGAAAAGTTCTGACGCCAGGGTCCTGCCACCCAGAAATTCTGATAAAACTGGTCCGGGGTACGTCTTGGACCCTGGGATTTGTCAGCACTCTGAGTGAGTGTAATACGCTATCAGCATTTCCTAAACAATTAATATGCTCCTCCGCCTGAAATGCAGGCCACTGAACTTACTCACTAACTTCTCACACTGGTAGGAAACTCCTGAAAAGATTTTTTCTATTTGTTTCCAATGAACAAGGAAACTACTAGGATTCTAATATTTCAGGACACTAAGTTTGCCAAATTAAGATTTTTAAAAAGATACTGCAATAACCAGAACAAATGGATTAAGGGATGACCATGGCTGAGCAGGAAGGAAGGAAGGAAGGAAGATCACTATGAACCAGAATATATTTTTCAAAAAATTTTAAAACCCACTGGGGAAATATATAACTAACACAATGGGCAAATGAAATCAACAAAAGACACTTTACAGAAAAGGAAACCTCAATGGCCCATACACATGTGACAAAGGGCTCGATTTACTGGGTTATGGTGGCACGTGCCTGTCATCCCAGCACTCGGGAGGCTGGGGCAGGAGGATCATAGTAACTTTGAGGCCAGCCTGGGTTACACAGTGAGACCCTATCTTAAAATAAAAAAAGAAATGAAGCTCAATTTTATTAGTAAATTAAAACTACAATAAATGACCTTGTTATCTCCTAAAATGAAAGAATGAAAACAGAAAGTCTGCTCACACCAAATGATGGCCAAATGCTGAACGGCAGACTCTCCCACTGCTGCTGCTAGGGAAAGCGAAAGCATGCTGGCCGGGCTGTGCGGAAACAGCTTCAGGATCTGGGAAACTGAGGCAGCACCCTCGCTGCTACCAAGGAAGACCTTGCCCAGGTAGGTTCCTCACCTAGAGAAATGCGTCACGCAGGCACCTGGCATCTGCGTCCAGAAGTGCACCCAGCAATGTTGCTCACAGCAACGAAACACCAAAAGGCAGAGCTACATGTCCATTTGCAGATGGCACAGTTTACACACTGGCAGACTGTTTCACATGGAACAGAATCCCTATCACCTTGGGCTTCGGTAGAAATTGACAAGCCGATCCCAAAATTCACAAAGAAATGCACAAGACCCAGAGTAAGCGAAACAAGCCTGAGAAAGAAGAATAAAAGGTAAAAGACCCATACAACCCAGTTTCAAAAGGTATTACAATGACGCAGTGATAGGGGCAGGAGGAACCTGGTGTAAGGACAAATCTAAGAGACCAACAGAATTGGCACTGAGAAACCAGGAATAAGCCTTACTTTGATGGTCAACTGAGTTTTGATAAAACTGCCGAGGCAATTCGAGGAGGGGAAAAGAGTCTTTTTTTCAAATGCTGCTGGGACAACCATGTCTATACTTGCAAAAGGATAACCTTGAACCAGTGATGGCGAACCTTTCAGAGCTCTCAATACGAACAGCCCGCCGTGGCCCACGTGCCGTAGGTTCTCCACCACTGCCTTGGACCCTCCTCTCACACACAAAAACCAACTCAAAACACCATGGGCCTAAGCGTAAACATCAATCCGGTAAAACTTCTAGAAAAACACACGGAGAAAATCCTCATAACCTTGGCTTAGCCAAAGAGTTCTTACATTTGACCCTGAATGTATCAGCAAAAGTGAAAATTAACAAGTGAGATTTCACGACAATTATAAAAGCTTCTGCACTTCAAAAGCTACCGTTATGAAAATGAAGCCGCAGCACAAGAGGTCATATATCGTCATATAACAGGGGTCCCCTAGGGCCCCACCACCCGGTGACAGTCGTAGCCACCTTAAGTCTCTGTACGCACACTGCGAAGCTCTGCCATGACAAAACTGCCAAAGGATGCGTTTCTCAGGACACATCCCTGTCATTAAGCGACCGATACCTGCAACCGATAAAGAACTGCTATCAAGAACATAAAGGGCACGAGCCACACCTGTCAGCCAACACTCCGGGAGAGCTGAGCTGGCTGGGTCACAATCAAAAGCCCAAGCAGGGCAACTTAACAAGACGCTGTCTCAAAATCAAAAGGGCTGGGGCGTGGCTCAGGGGTAGAGCACTTGCCTAGCATGCACAAGGCCTGGCTTCCACTCCTAGTGTGTGTGCCTGTGCACGCGCACACACACACAAGGACATACGAAGAATATATTCAACTTGAAGACAGGCTGGGATGTGACTCGGGGACAGGACGCTTTGCCGAACAAGCCTGAGGCTCTGGGATTGATCCCCAGCACCACAAGGACAGAACAAAACAATGAACAAGAAGATAACAATCTAAGAATCCGGCAGTCCTTAGGAAGACATTAAAGTAAAGATGCTCTGCAATGGCCAAGCAGGTACCCAAGATGACGTTCCATGTCACTGCTAGGGCCCTGCAAATTAAAACTAGGGTGTGCTGGCCGGATGTTCACAACCGCGAGATGAGAGCACTGGAGAGGACGAGAACCCGACTCCCTCACATACTGCTGCTGAGAATCTAAACCGTGTGGCTTCTAGACAGCAGTTTGGCAATTTCTCAATGACTTAAACATATCCTCACCAGGTGACCCCAGCAACCCTAGGTACTCTTCCCAGAGAACTGAAAACTAAGTCCGCACCAACATCTGTAGACAAATATTCACAACAGCATTATTCACAATAGCAACAAAATAGAAACCACCCAACGGCCACCGACTTACTCGTGGACACACAAAATGTACTCCTTTATATGGCAGAATATTACTTAGCAGGAAAAAAGGAACAAAAGTATTGCTACATCATACAGCATAGCTGAACCTCAAAAACATTACGCTAAGTAAAAGGAGCAACACACCAAAGAACACAGTTCGGTGTTCTCTCGATTCATGAATGCCTTTGTTTGCAAACAATATGGTCCCTAAACAGTTTTTTGGGGGAAGCTCTTCATGGGGAAACCAACACGACCACAAGCCATCTTTTTCACACAAACACAAATGCAGCCATCTTTTCAAAGACCAAAGAACAAATTAAGTTTGTTAACTGCAGCATCACTGTACATGACAACTTATATACAAAATGTCCAGGAATGGCAGAGTTATCCTCAGAAAGAGGGTCTTTGGTCTCGGTGGGGGGGTAAGCAGTTAGGTATGACTGCAAACGGACCCAAGGGAATTAGGGAAGTATAAAAATATTCTCACACAAGAGTGTATGACAGATGCACAATTCTATTGATTTACTAAAAAATAAAAAATAAAAATAAAAAAGCACACAGCTACACTGAGTGTTTTGTGGTGCTGGGGATGGAACGCAGGACCTCATACACACTAGACAGAGCCACACCCCCCTCCTTTGGATGGCCTTTTCGATGGGTAAAATATCCTTGTACAAAGCTGCCAAACTCTCCTTTTGCTCCCAAAAAACTCTTTGCTGCAAAGCAAGTAAGGCCCACTAGGCTCGCTCCTCAGATTCTGCACCTTGTCTGTGCCTTACAGAATTGTTACCATCAGCCAGCTGTGGAGTCATCAAACGTGCTTGTGATTGTGCAAGAAGACCTGAGTCCAACCTCTCCAGATGTCAACCTCAGCAGTCACAGCTCCAAGTACCTACGGGAGACGCTGCCAATGAAAACACTTGGCAGCCACGCAGGTCCATTTGGAGAGCGGCTGACTGCAGGACAGGAGGCAGCCTCGCAGGCAGGTGAGAGGACAGGGACATCTTCTGAGGTTTACCCAGTAAATGAACAACAGGGACTGCGAAGAAATGGTCTGGGTTCGCCTCCCCGCATGAAACTGCAAAGAGGATCACCCCTGCCGTACAAGAAGTCATCTTTAAACCCTTCCGATGTTCAGTGCAAAGACTCCCAAACCCTCCTGTGATATGTCACCCAAGAGACCTCGAGAAGGCAAAAGTCACCTCGTTATGATGTCAGGTCAGAGTGAGGTCTGTCTGGCTGAACTAGAACAGCCACCCAGAAACCCTATAAATGTGCTCTGAAAATGGCAATGCGTGATTTACCCCTGAACACGACTTCTGAGTGTGTTTTGCCAAGGCGGAATAATCTCCAGGGCCAAGAAACAGGCTGCTTTCTTTACAGGACTTGCCCTTGTGATCCAAGATGGATAAAGACATCAACAAAGAGAATCCGGGAAAAGTCTTTCCCCTGATACCACAAACATGTTTTCTTCATCACATAATCATGCGGAATATGTCTTTAAAATACACACACCAGAGACACGCGCCATTAATCCCAAAGACAGCAAGCCAACCCGGTCAAGGAAACCTGAAAGCGCTGCTCCATCTTCAGCATGTACCGATCATAAATGTGTCAGCAGTTGTAGGAGAGCCAAGGAACTGCACAGCCCAGGGGACCATTAACTCCACAATGTGGAGTCCAGAGCTTCCTGGAAATGGGCAGCACGACTCACACAACTGCACACAGCAGCCCTGGGATCGGCCAGATCATAAAAACTAAATTCAGAGGCAAGGTCTTTCAGAGGAAATAGGCAAAAATGGGAGAGATGAAAAAACCGAGGGCAAAATCCTAAACGCAGGTCTCGGAAAACCCAAATCAGGGAGTCTGACATAGGAAATTCGGGCCTGACCTGAATGACAATCTTCAGGGCCTTCACTTTCTGGTCTGAGGCCCAGGCATCCTTGAGCGACTGGTTGAGCTCCTCTATGCGGTTCACATAATCCTGCTGCGTCAAGTTCAACAGCTCCTTTTGGGACCCCTGGAGGCGGAAGGCAGAAGGTGACAGCGCTGGAGGAAAAGGGAAACACTGTCTAGCATACTTGGGGTCCCAGCTTGGTCACGGTTACCGGCCACACTCCCGTCCCCCCACCAGAACCGACAGTTCCGTCCTGCACTCAGAGGCTCTGTGGGTCTCTGCCTGAGACGGCGGGACAAGGCTGAGAGGCTGGTCTTGGGGACAAGTCAGACCCAGGTCACCACAGCTCTGCCACATGGGAAAGCACTGTCTCCAGGTTCCCAGCAGATGGGCTCCCATCAGCCAGCATGCAGGGAGTGGGGCTGACGGAGCACCCTGCACGGCACCAGAGGCTGTGCTCGCTCAGGCAGAAAGATTCTCTTTCTGCATGGCAAAGCTTACAGTGCTGAGGGCAGAGGCCACCAGCACGGGGTAAGGCAGCTGCTTGTGAGGACCTGGGCATGGTGGCCACCACCTGCGGTCCCTGCTTTGCAGGAGGAAACAGTCACAGGACTGCCCGAGCCCAGAAGTTCCGGGCGGCTGCTGTTCCTCTCGCCACTCCTAGAGATACGCACAGGCAGGGAGCGGATGCCAAGCCCTTCCCAAAGGCACATGGCACAGACCCCAAAGGCGAGAGCTCTTTAGAAAGCCAAAAGTAGAAGGGTATGGGGAATCTAGAATGGGTCACCTGACCTGTGAGGCAAGGACTTCCCGGCCTCCGGGCAGCCGAGGAGCCAGCCAGTTTGGTGAACAGACATTGGGCACAGTGTCTTGTGTCCCTTCCGGCCAGCAAAATCCCACCTACTCTTCGGCCTTACCTGTGACAACGGTGGAAGACAAGTGCTGCGATGGCAGCACTGTCACACAGTGCTGTGTCTGTGCCTGCACCAGCGTGCACCAAGAGCAAGAAATAAAGCTTCTCTATGCGATGCGCAGGGGGACCTACCCCATCCTGACTGATGACCTGCTAACTGGGGTGCCCTGGGGCAGCTGCTGCTGTGAGTAGGGAGGAGCAGCAAGGAAACCAGTCTGCAGGAGAAGCACGAAGGACTAGAACTGAGGGGCAGAGGACTGAGCCATGTTTCTGGGCGACCGCAGTTCCCGGCGCCAGGCGACCCTGGCCTCGGGTTTGGGGGAGGTGCCGCTCATTCCTCCCCACCTCAGATACCCGAGGACTACAGAGCTCTGGTGGAGGCCCTCAGCAAGCTCCTGCCTGCTGGGCCGATGACATGCAGACTGAGGCTCTCACACCCAGATTTAAAGTGTGCCCAGTCTGCACAGGCACATGAAAACTAAGACTACTGGACTCTGCCCAGCACCCAACAACAGCTCTGTGTCAGAGCGGGGAGGACCCCACACCTCCCAGCAGAGGGCGCCATAGCCCTTCCTAGTTTTCATAGCCCCTCACTGAACCCACACAGCTGCTCTTTGTCCCATTTTTTAAAATGATACTAGAGATAGAACCCAGGGACTTCATGTTGAGCGACAGCCTCAGTTTTCTGTTTGTTTGCTTGGGTTGTTTTGTTCTGTTGAGAGAGGGTCTTGCTAAATTGCCCAGGCTGGGCTCAAACTTGCAATCCTCTTGCCTCAGCCACGCAGAGTACTGGGATTACAGGTGACAGCTCCCCACCCCCACCCCCAGGTCTTTTATCTTATAAATGAAGAAATAAAGGTACAGAACAGGTAGACACCCAAGGTCACCCTGATAGTAGGAACCCAGCCATGGCCACAGCTCAGGGTAACTACGGTGACAGCAGCCAACACACACAGAGCATGAGCGCACTCTGGGTGTCCTGCGGAGCCCTTCATGTAAATTAACTCACTGAACCCACACCAGTCTTACGGGTAGGAACTGCTCATCCCCACATTACAGATAAATAAGCTGAGGCCCAGAGCAGTGAGACTCCTGCTCCAAAGTCAAAGAACTTCTAAATGGCAGATCTGGGATTCAAACCCAGGCAGTGTGGCTAGAATACGATGTGACCCCCGCCACGCTAAGCTGTCTCTCAAAAGGACACCTGTGCCCAGGGCCAGTACACAGCACATCAGGACAGGGAGGTCTGTGGCCACCTCCCAGTCTGCCTTGCCTGGTGCGAGACCCGGCCCACGGCTGTCAGCTAGAATTCTTCCCAAGGAGGCAGGAATCTGTGAGGACCCTTGGGGACACAGCACATTGTGTTTCCTTTTTCCAAAGCATGGGCAGGCTGATCAACAGCAGGCAGACTGCAAACCCACATGCAAAACTGCAGCACGGTGCAGTCTTTGCTCCATCCGGAAGCTCCCAGGGAGGGGATCCAGCTGGTTCTTACTGCCTCACACTGTCCCCAGATAACCCGGGCTTGTTCAGGCCGCAGAGAAAAAAGATACCTCCAGAAAACCCACCCAGGCAGGCTCCCCTGTGCTCAAACAAGTGTGCTTAGCTGCGGGCATTTTCCCTGGACTGAGTCAGAGCCTCAGGAGGCCCAAGTACGGCCCTTCGGCCCGAGATGTAATCGAAGCGCAGCCACCCAGACGTCTGCCCTGGCCAGGGGAATGGAAAGTCCCCCAGCCTGCACTCAGCGTGCGACCTGCTCACCTCCTCAAAGTCGTCCAGCTCTTCCAACCGTGTCCGGACTTTCTCTGACATTGCGGAAGTGGCGGTCCCAGTTCTGCCTAGAGAATGGATTTCTGTTACACACAGGCTTTTCTCTTGCACTAACAGCCCTCACAGAAACTATCTTTTCTTCTGCATCTCATCATGAAGAAAGATGCGGGAGACGTTTTCTTACAGAAAGAAAGCTCTTGAGGTTTTTGCGGGCTACTTCCTTGGGCAACCTAAGTTCCATGAAAAACATCTTCCCCGGGGCAGCTGTCCTGGAGACTCGGGGGCCACCTACAAAAGGTGAACTGCCACGTGCGATGTTTACGAGATTTCATTCTGTGTGTTTACTCACAAAGAAAGGCAGTCAGGAGAAGGGTGCCGGAAGTCCAGCCACTTCACTGTTCGCCAAGAACAAAGGCGATCTCGGGCTGGCACACCGCACGAACTGTCCTGCCCTCACACTCCCAACCACTAACACCAGAAGGGCCTCACTGTCTGCCCACGGATGGGCGGGGTCTTCGAAGCCCTCCCTTCAAACAAGGAGCACTCACTGTGCTTCCCCCGCAGCACCTCTTGACAGAGTCTGGCTATCAGCAGGGAACGGCGAGAAGGAAGGAAAGATTCCAGCCCGTGGTCCAGCCACAGGGCGAGGTGACCGGTCCAGAATCCTTTCCCCCTCTTCAGGGGAGTTCCACTCTTGCTCCCAGGTCCACACGGCTCCCAGTGACTGCTTGCTCCTCCCCACCACGCAGCCCCACTTTGGATCTTGGATGTCCCCAAAGCTCCAGGGGTTGCAGGCCTGGCGCTCACGCATAGTGCTACTGGGAGATGGTGGGCCCTCGCGGAAGGGAGGCACGTCACTGGGGGTGCATCCTCAAGGGGGACAGCACAGGGTCTCCTCTTCCCACTCTGCCTCCTGCCACCCTGAGACCAACAGGCCTCTTCCGCTGTCTGCCCACCATAACACACCGTGCCACCAAAGGCCCAAATCATGGGATCAAGGCACTATGTATGGACTGAATTCTCCAAAACTGTGCATCAAAATACACCTTTCCTCTTTTTCAAGTGATTCTCTCAGGCACCCTGTCACAGGGATGTAGGCTGATACACAACCCCACCCTTTGGAACTGAAGTTTATTCTGTCAAAGCACTACTTTCTCAGCTCTGCTGCAGGCTCACAAGTTGCTCAGCTCACTGCACGGTGAAATAATGTAATTCCAAAGCTGCACCAGTACCGAAGACTCCTAATTTGCCTATTTTACTTTGTTTCGGTATTTTCTTTCCTCTTAAAATATGACACGTGGAAAATAGGTACACACACGTTGAACAGGTGATCACAAAACCTCTGTAACCACCACTAGGTCACGCATGGTCTTGTTCTGGTTCGCCATACCTTTGGTTCATGCAGTTTACCCACGTTCTGGCACAGAGCTGCGACTAACTCCATTTCCCTGCTCACTTTCCCTTTCCTTTCTGTAAATACCACAATTTAGTTCATCCTACAGCCCATGGTGTAAACGGGGGTTGTTTCCCGTTTGGGTCGTTAACAATGTCACCACCCCCTCTGGGTTCACACCGCCAGGAATGTCTGTAGGGCAGTGCTTTATATCCGCCACTTAAGGATGAGCTCAAATGCAGATTCTGATCCAGCAGGTCTCCAGCAGGGTCAGAGTCTTCACAGTTTTACTTTCTTTCCTTATCATCCCCCCTGTGCTACAGACTGAACACAGGGGTTCACACCTGTGGGGCAAGTGCCCCACCCCTGAACTACATCCCCAATTCTTTCTGAGACAGTGACTTACTAACCTGCCCCTTGGACGTGGGATCTCCCTGCTTCACTTGGGACTACACCTGAGGAAAATCTGTATTCCTGATGAACCCCTTCCTGGGTGAAGTCAGTGCCGCTAACCCATGGGCCCTAATTTTAAAATATGGATCTAAGGCACGGTTGGAAAACCGTTTCTGTTAAAAGCCTGATACAGACACTGTAGATTTTTCAAATCACACACACACTGTAACAACTACTCAGCTCTGTCACTGCAGCACAGAAGCAGGCATAGACAAATACATAAACAATTCATGAGGGCTACGGTTTCTTTTGGTGGTTGTTTGTTGGTCTTGTTTGTTTGTTGGTTTTTTTGGTGCTAGGGATGGAACTCAGGACCTTGTGCTTTCCAGGCAGGCAGAGGTACCACTGAGATAAATCCCTAGCTCAGAGCTATGTTTTAATGCAACGATAGCTGGGCGAGGTAGTGAATACATACAATCCCTGGGTAATTAAGTGAGGTCATGTTCTGAGATGAAAAAGAACAGAAACGGGTGGCAACACAGCTCAGCGGTAGATCAATCCACAGATCCGTGACTGCTGGAGCAAGGGGTTGGCCCATTCTGCGGGGACAAGTCCTGGGCACTGAACTCAGGACCTTCACACTGAGCTGCAATCCCAAGGCCTTTTGGGGACAAGGTTTCACTCAACTGCCCAAGCTGGGCTCCAACTTCCAATCCTCCTGTCTCAGGCTCCAAGAGTGATGGGATCGCAGGCCCACTGTCTTAATCCCTTCACACCAGGACCTTCACACTGAGCTGCAATCCCAAGCCTTTTGGGGACAAGGTTTCACTCAACTGCCCAAGCTGGGCTCCAACTTGCAATCCTCCTGTCTCAGGCTCCAAGAGTGATGGGATCGCAGGCCCACTGTCTTAATCCCTTCACACTGTTAAACCATGATCTAAGTAGTTTACAAAAAGACAGAAACCAATGTTCCACAGTGCTACGACCAGGGAAATTCAAGAGCAAGGCTCCAGCAGATTCGGCATGTGGAGCAGACCCACTTTCTACCTCACAGGTGGCACCTTGTTGCTGTGCTCCCCACAGTGGAAGGCAGGGGCCAGGTCTTGGGCCTCTTCCATAAGGGCGCTAATTCCATTCATTTCTGACCTCACCGTCTGCCCGGAGACACCAGTTCCTGACCATCCCCTCAGGACTTGGGATTTTAACATGAGTTTTGGGGGAGGGGACACAAGCATGAGGCCACTGTACCCATCTTCAGGTGCGACCAACATCGCAGAGCACGTCACAAGTACTTGCTGCCTAGGTCCCCACGGCACTGGCAGGGTGTGAGTGCTCGCCGTCGCTCTACACCTTCCCTGGGGCTCAGCGTCCTCCATCTATTTCCCTCTCCTAACCGGTGTGATGACATGCTTTGGGGCCGCAGAGAGACCCCTATGGCAAAGGTCCCCCTGCTCTTGGTTTCCACTGAGCCGATTCCACCTGCGTGGGTTGAGGGGAAATTGTGGTGGGTGCAGCTGCAATGCCACATCAGCCACCCACACAAGGATCTCAGCCACAGTCACCAGACAGGCAGTGTGGTCACTCTTGGTTGCTCTAGGACCTCCCGGGAGCTTCAAGAAAGAAACTCCAGAGTTCCATCCCGTCAAACCACCTCATCAAGCGGCACCGGTGTTCTGCATCTACACCAAAGGTTCCCACGGGCCCCGGACACACCGCTTTTGGACTGGGGGTCTGTCGAGCAGCAACTGAGGGCACTACGTCCACAGACTGACTGGGGAATGTGTCCCCGGAACCGGCACATCGGCACTGCCACAAGAGACAGCGACTTACCGCCAAGGAAAGAGTGGCTCTGTGAAGCTGGGCTCGAGCCGAGTGAGGGTCTCATGCTCCGCCATGCTAGCACCAAGTTGGAAGCCTATCTCACACCCCGGGTAACCTCCCGCTCTTTTCCTGGTCTATTCAAGGACGCATCTGAATCCTGCATTACACCAACTTTGTCTCTGAAAAGTTGGATTCGAGGCAGTGGCACAATTTTCCCGTCAAAACAACAAAAGTCCTATCTTACCTTTTTCAGATCCCATGAAAAGATTCTGCAAAGACAAAGAATTCATTAGTATTCGAAAAAGCCAAGGCAACACAGCCACCGCATTCCCGCAAATCAAACACTGAAAGATATCCTCAAAGCAGCCAAATGGGGGTCATTACCAAATGCTGGAGATTCATTCAACTTCTACTCAATTCGGGCAATAACTCCCAAACATTCTCATGCGAGAGCAGAATCATCTCACAGAACTATTTTTTAGCTCCTCTGGATCTTCGCTTCTCACCCTCTATAGTCCTGCCACGTTGGGCTGGATGAGGCTTTGTGGACACCCCACAGGTGCGACCACTAAAGATGTCTGGAGATGTTTCCAAATGACCCCTGGGGATAACGTTACTACGGGCTGAGTAAGTGAGCCCTGAATTAACTTGGTGCTTTCAGAGAAAATCTCGACAGCCCAGCAACTGTGCTGTGCTCCTGATGCTCAGGGAATTGTGCTCAGAATTGTGCTGTTCTCCTCATGAGAAGATGGAGCCACGTCTCACCTCCCTGCCTCCCCCACACCATGTCACCCGCAACCACCCTCAGGACAGTTTCACTGTGAGTGGTGAAGGGACTCCAGGTGGCTGGCTTGAATGGGAGGGGCGACGTTGCTTTTTCTTTCCTTCTCTATCGACTTGGCCATGGGGCAGCACTAAAGACACACAGAGAGAGCAGCAAGACAGAAGAGCCCGAACCTCGATGACCTTGGCACTTCCGCTCCAGCCCCACCGCTGGACTCCCCTCAGACCAAGGAGAGCCACGTGGCACTCTTGCCGCCACTGTTGGGGAGGACTTGGATCGAAGCAACTGGACCGAGCCCGAACTAACAGCAGCATTAAACCAGCTGGCACGGGATGGATCCCACTCTCCTCACCTCTCTGGAACTTGAGCAGCTGCCAGGTGGGAGGTGGGCCTCCTACTGGACGCGCACGCCCGCTAAGCCACCAACTTCAGCTAGGGGTCGGCCCCAAGAGAGCAAGCTTCCAGCTCCCGGAGGAAGCCTAGGAACAGGGGCTCACAGAGCAGCGCCCGGTGCTGGACAGGGGGCTCCCCGATGTGCACCTCAACTGCCCCCCCTCTCCCGGGCTCCACCACCCCAATGCTTTCTGTCAACTGTGCCACCTCCTTCATCCTTCACTTTCTTTCAAGCTACAAACCAGCACATTTTCTCCCGATGACACTGACATATGAAGAGACACTGAGACAGAGCCCGGGAGCTGGACAGCGGGACAGCAGAGATCACCCCGGCACTCACAATGGACAGCTTCTCCGTAGTTGTGTACCGGGCAAGGATCTCTCCCCGCTTGTTGGCCCAAGGCTCAAAATCAGATCCTACGATGGAGTTGTCATCTCCGTTGCGTTTCTTTCTGGAGCTCTCCTAAGGAAGGCGAAACCACGTTTTCAGAGTCCATTGCACTTTTGTTTTGTTTTGTTTTTCTATTACAGATTTTAAAGAGTCCCCGTCTGAAGAAGAAAGTCAGTCCGTCTAAAGGTTTACTACGAAAAAACAACTTGAGTAGTTTACTCACAAATGACCGAGAAACATACCAACGACGTGGATGCTAAGGAAGAACCAAGCCCTGGTAAACTGAAAAGGGCCCTTTTTAAAGTCTCTGAATGGCAGAGTTACAATGATTGCTAACATCCGGGCTAAAGGAAAAAGGAAGCCTCCACACTGCTGCTAGGAGCACAGAGCAGTACGGCCTCCACAGAAGACCGTCAGGACCTTCCCACACACGTCTCCCCCGGCGATGGGCTTCTACACACTCCCTGCAGAGCCCCTCACCTACCCACACCGAGAGGGTGCGTGCAGGAGGCCTGGGCACTGCTGCTGACACCAGCAGCACTCAGAGCCACCCAGGACCCAGCAGCGCGGGAAGGGGGAAGCAGAGCGTGCGCACACCCGCCCTTTCGAATACCGCGCAGCCACTCAGTTCTAGTCGGGATCCAAAGGCAAACTTCTCCAGGACATGCGGTCTAGTAAGAACAAAGTCACAGAAAATACTCCCATTTATGCTTAACACGCTCTGGCTGACTGGAACTACTGCGGGGTGGCTCCCACATCACCGTCCCGTTGGGCGCCTTGTACTCACTTGTGGTGCAAAGGAACCTAAGCAATCGCATCAGTCTTTTTATCAAGAAAACTAACAAAAAGTTTATAAATGGCCCGCACCTAGTTTCTTGAATGGGATTCATCACTGCCCCCAAATAAACATTATTCGTACCAGTTAAAGAATTACAAAAGTCAATGCATTTCATTCGATTAGAAGAAATTTACATTCATGAAGAGCTTATCGATAATTCTCTGAATTTTAACGTGGAAACCTTACAAGGGCTGTACCACAATTTTCCATAGCACCTTAATGTTTGCCTGAAGGGACTGTACTCTGATGACTTCTGGTCTGCTGAGTCAAGACCTTTCTTCCCTTCAGTCACTGTGGCCCAGGACCCCCTAAGAGGTGGTACAGGCCGCTGGAGGGGCGGGCAGGCAGGCATGGGCCAGCGGTGGTTCAGCCGGCAAGAACAACAGAATTTAAATTTAAATCACACCTTCCGGCAGCAAGTGTACGAATGGGTACCCTGTCCCGAATGTGTCAGAAAACAAGCCAGACAGATCCAGCATGGAATGAAGGTTGAGCGTGCGGACTCTGTAGCTCCAGGGGCTGGGACTGAACCTCCGCTTGGTGGTGACCCTGCTCCCCACCCCCCAGCCTGGTCCCTCTGCACATGAGGGCTGGGATTTCTCTCACAGAGCACGCTGCACAAGAATCCAACAGGAAATGTACTCCACAAGATGCCTGCCATGAGGGAAGCTGACGGGGATTCTTAACTTTCACTGTTATTTCTGTTAGCGTTTACATAGGAGTACGAATGGACGCCGTCACAAGTCACCGTCCTAGATGCCTAGGAAAACGCCTGGCTCCGGAGGCATCCAGCGTCCTCACAGCATGGACGACCTCTGGGTGGAGGGTGTAACGCAGGGAGCAGGGAGGCAGGCCTGCGTCCCCAGGGTGCGACTGCCTGCAAAGCAAATGCTGGGGTAACCATGTAAAAAGAATGAAGTATAAAAATGAAATAAGGGTGGGCAGTGGAGCTCACAGGTACAATACCTGCCTAGCACAGGCAAGGCCCTGAATTCCATCCCTAGCACAGCTAAGTTTTTAAAAACAATACATTGTAACACTTGCGATCGAGGAGAAAAAAACTCCGGGACCTCCAGCAGCCTCTTGCAGCCCAACACCTTCCACTTGAAGCAGAACGCCTTGGATGTCTGGGGGACCTGAACTGCTTGAATCAGAGGAGCCGGTGGTGACTGGATTGTTGTTCAGTGCACAAGCTCAGCAGCAGTGAGGTGCAGAAGTCCACCCACCCTGCACCCGCACACCCAGACCCCCCGAGTGGCTGATGGGCCCTGGGGCCTTTTACCGTGGCTGCTGCCACAGCTGCGGGGTCAGCAGTGGCTGCAAACATGGAAAGTGGGTCCGTTCCATCGAGGACACTGCTCAGCGGGTCCACCACAGAGCTGGAAGAAGACGACGACGTGGAAGAGGTGCTTCCTTTCCGGCTTACTTTCTTTGTCTTTGATTCTGTGACCTGCGGGGACAACGTGTAGCAGCACAGTGCAGCTCTGCTGTGACCCTCCCCAGTGGGACACCCGGCAGGGTCCCTTCCGACCCTTCCGAAGGTGGGGCCGGCCACTGGCTAGTAGCAGAGGCTTATCAATCTGCAGGGGATGCTTATGTTGGTGACTGACTGATAAGACTCAGCATCACAGCTGTCAAGGAAAACAAGGCAGCAGGTTAGGGTTAGCGAGGCTGTTGGGCTGAGGAGGCACCAGAACCTTGGGCTTCCAGGTACAGAAATGAACCCAGAACATAGCCCACTCTGCACAGGAAAGCAAAGCTTTCACTTCACCAATCAGAAACTGTCAACTACCTTCTACCTGGAGATCACCAGCCACAAATGGCCAATTACCCTCTACCTGGCAGATGTCCATTCTCACCAATCAGATATTTTCTGGGTCTGGTTTCCAAGAACAGCTCACAGTGCTATTCCCAGCAGCTGTCCTCACTGGACCCTGAACCCACCGGTGGTCTGGAGCTGCTCCATTCATGAATCACCCAAGGCTCCAGCAAACTCATTAAGACGTTAGCGTATCTAAGTTCCTCTTTTAGCAGATGGAAGACATGGGGCCCTTATGATTTAGAAGGTGACAGTAACAGGTACGCGTGTATCGCACTGGGTCTGCGCCTCTGGGAATTCCTGGGTGACAGGAGCATATTCTTCTAACAAGACTCTCGTGGTCATCAGGGAAGACCGAGCCCTGAGTCGGTGAAAACTTCCAGCCTCCCCCATCCTCCAGGGCGGGGAGAGTGCTAGGGACTGGGTTACTAATCCACGGTGGGGACTGGCAAAGCCCTCATGAAGGTTCCTAAAAGACAGGCTTTAGAGATCGCTGGGCTGGCCAACAGGACTCCGTGAGGTACGGCAGGGGAGCTAGCGAGGGCAGGAGAACGTCCCCCACACCTCACCAGGTACCCTACTCTATGCAACGTCCTTTACTACAAACTGGAAACTTCTAGAGAGCACTTCCCTGAGGGCTGCCACCAGTCCTGGAAAATTAACCCGTGGGACACCAGTGCACAGCCAGCAGGGCAGAGGCACAGGCCACAACCTGCCTGGTGTCTGAGAAGGGGGCGGTCCGTGGGGCCGAGCTGCAGGCCGGGGAGGAGGGGGGTTGAGGAGACCTGCGGGTAAAGTGTCAGAAGGAAGTGAAGCCGGGGACGCCAGGCTGGTGTCTGCTGGAGAACTGTCGGTCGCCAGGGGTGTCACAGGGGTGCAGTGTGGGGACTGTGAGCGGACAGGATGACGCTGGGCCATAGGCACCAGAACCTAACTGAAGGAAGCCCTTCCGTCAGGAGGGGCGGGGGTCGCCGAGGGTGCAGGCAAAGCCCACAGGGCTGAGGGCAGAAGCACTGAGAGCTTACAAACCAAAGTGACTTCTTCCTCTGCAGTGACAGAAACCCTCGGGTTCCATCCAGCCCAGAACGACCACCCTAGACATGCGTCAGTGTGGGCTTTTTATTGTATTTCTATCTCTTTGCAGTCCTAGGCATTGAACCCAGCCAGGGCTGTCACACACAGCGACATCCCCCACCCGTTAGAAACATTTTTTGGAACTTTTGTCTCACTATGTTGTTGAAGTCCAGGCTATGCTCAAACCCGAACCCTCCTCCCTCAGCCTCCCGGAGTGCTGGGGTTCCAGGCGCGTGCCACCGTGCCTGGCTAGCAGCGGTATTCTTGGTAGGGTCTCTCTATCCAAGCGTCCCCAACAAACATGCAGTACGACAACTGTGCTCGCCCTGAACATGTAGGCATCTTTCCTTGTGGTTATTCCCTAAGGAAACAGTACGACAGTGACTGAGGGCCGTGTGCCTGGTGTTTGGTATAAGCAACCCAGAGGGGACACAGTGCACAGGCTGTGGCACGGCCAGGAGGGACAAGAGAACTGCAGAGTCCAGAGTCACAGAGGCCTGAGCTCCTGGAACCAAGCTTGCACGATTCCCACGGACAGGGGACAACTGCCGTGCTAAGCAGAGTGCTAACCCAGAGAGGGGCCAGGCGGGGCTCTGGCCTGCTTCTGTTTTTGAGACACAGCATCTAAGACGCTTCTCAGGACAGTGCCTCCCTCTCGTAAATGAAGTGATTCTTCATAACCCAAGGAGAAAAATGAAGCAAGGTAGACTCTGCCAACACGTCCACGTCAGGAACCGTGGGTCACCGCTTCCCAGGGCGACCTCATTACTAAGGGAAGGGAAGGGAAGGGAAGGGAAGGCAAGACAGTGGTGACGGGGGGCCAGAGCAAGCTGCTGGGTTCAAATACACAACAGCAGCGGCCACTAGCACAATAGAAAAGAGCTAAGGATGTGGCTGTCCTTCCTCAGGAAAGACCCAGGCCGTGCGTGCCAGGCCACAGGCTCCGGACACCCGCAGCACACTCACCGTGATGGGCTTCAGTGGGTGGTAGTCCCCGAACTCCAGCGGCGCGGCCTCTAGCCGGCAGGACGCAATCTCAGCCTTGTAGTTCCTGTGCCTGGAGTGCCTGTGGCAGACAGCAAACACACGCAGGTCAGGTGACCAGGGCTCAAACACTGAGGGCCCATACTGTTCCTGAGACGGCGAAGAAACTCTGCGTTTTACAAGAATTTATTCTGATCTGTTTAAGGTTTCACCGCCTGGCAAGGCCATACCCAGAACCCAGAACCCATGGCTTCCGGAAGTTGAGTCCAGCTCTTCGGGGAAGCTGCTCCTCCAGGGCACTTGCTGGTTCTTGGCCTGGGAAAAGAGTTCAGGCCAGCAGCGGGGGACTGCAGAGAGGCAGGGCAGCCTCAGTGGTTGGAGGAAATCTCATAGCTGGACAGGCACACAACCCAGGGTTTCCAGACAGCCAGCAGCCAGGGGTGTGGCACCTGCCAGCAATACAACCTGCAACCTTAGCTCTGGGAGAGGCTGAGGGAGGAGCACAAGCCCAGGCCTCCCCAACTTAAAGTGAACCTGACTCAAAAAGATACATTTTAAAATAGGGGAGAGGCTGGGCATGAACCCTGGTGCAAAAGGTTACAAGTTCAATTCCTCCAAACAGGAAGGAAAGAAGGAAGGAAGGAAAAAAAAAAAAAAAAGAACAACAGCCAGAGGTTGAAGGAAGAGCTGCGGAAGACGGAGCAACACAGAAAATACAAGGCAGTTCTGCCCGCAAAGAGCTGAGCAAGAAGCACAGCAGAAGGGAGACGAAGGGCAGAGAGAGATGTCATCAGCGCAGAGGGGTCAGCGAGAGGAAGGATCCGAGAGATGGAAAATCAAGGGATGAAGCGGCCAGGAGGAGGCCTCGAGAGGAAGGCACAAGAGGGATCTCCAGCACTTGGGGGCGCTCAGAGCAAAGGCCCCACACACAGACCAGGAAGCCCCAAGTGGGGGAGAGAAAGACAGGCAGAAAGCAGCAGCATCTGAAGGGGAAGCTGGGGAAACTTTCCCCAAAAGCTCCTCCCCCGGTACCAGGTCACTCAGCCTCCCTCCTGGTTACGTGGGAGGGCCCAGCGCCTGTCTCCTCTAGGTGGTTTCAGGCCCTCTGACCACCACCCCGCCTGGGCTGTACATTCTGCTTAACCTTACCGCACCTGCAGCGCAGCTCAATCTCTCTCCCCCACTGCAAACCCCACGGTTCTACTCTACCTATCTGCAGTCCAATTGATGTCATTTTTGTTGTCTTGCAGTACTAGAGACAGAAGCTCCAGCGTTGGCCCGGAGCTATATTAGGTCCAGCCCTTTTGAAACTTTCATTTTGAGACAAGGACTCTCTAAACTGCCCAGGCTGGGCTTAACTTGAGATCTTCCTGCCCCGGCCTCCCTGGGGTGTGGGGATTATAGGTATGCTGCCTGGTGGTTTTTAAACAAATGGCATATTTCTTTTTTTCTTTAGCCAAAGACATGGGCATTTCCTATTTGTAAAACATCACATTCCAGAAAAGAAAGCTCTTCTGGGCACCTGGGACAAGCCCTGTCTCTGCTTCGTGGAAAAAAAAAAAAGATTCAAAATCGGAGGAACTGTCTTATCTCCAGTCCCTGGAGTTCACTCCCTGCCCCATTCGCAGATTCACGCTCAGCTTTACCCGAAATCCCCCACCAACCCGGAGCCCCAGCAGGTAATTTCTGTCCCTAAGTAAATCTGGCTTTGAGCAGAGGACCGGAAGGTTGCTTCACAGCCGACTTCTGCTTTTCTGCAGGGAAAAGGCCTAAATACTGCCAGTCCTTCTTCATCACCTTTACGAGGTACACACCCTGTCTTCACCCTGCAAAACCCGGCAGATGAAAGCACCTGTGCAGTGTTCTCCCGGACCCTCTCCTGATCGAGGGTGCTATCAGCCAAGCCCTGACTCCTACAACAAATAATAGTCGGGTGTGAGGCACACCCCGTAATCCCAGCACTAGCAGGGAGGCCAGCCTGGGCTACACAGCAAGTTCAGAGACCAACCTGGACGCTGGCGATTTAGTTCAGGGGATTCACTGCCTGCCTCGCAAGCCCAAAGACCTGAGTTGGGTCGCTGGTACCAAAAATAAAAAGACGAAAAAGAAAGACAGAAAAACAAAAGACCAACCTGGGTACACAGTGAGAACCTGGTCTCAAAAAACAAACTCTGAGGGACAGACACGTTTGAATCATAGACATCAACAGTCAAGATGGAGTTCAAAACATCAAATTACACTTCTCTTTCAAATCTCTTTATTGGGTGTCAAGAAAACAGAACTTTGAAAGGTAACTAGAACGAGTAGGAAAATTAATATGACCTGAAATTCAGTCACAAATACATCATATCTTAACCATAAACAAATCAATCGAGAGCTGAGAAAAATCTGCTACACCCGAACAGAGTCCATGCGCAGCGATCACGTCACAGTTCTCACACTTACTCCACACAGGACCCCCTCCCTCTATGCCTCGCTCTGCCTGTGGGGTGGGTACCACATTTACACCCATTTTGCAGATGCAAGAGCGAGGACGGTTACTCTTGGTAACTTGTCAAAGGTTAGACCAAGTCACCGGGACAGGTTCATTACCTGTAGATTATACATTATCTTAGGAACTTTAAAAACTAAGCAATTGTCTACTTTTCTTAAAAAGATCAAGCTCTAGAATGAGTATGTCTCAAAAGCTGAAAGGGCCAGAGATTTAGCTCAGTAATTTGGCTTCCTGCCTAGAAGGGCAGGGTCCCAAGTTCAATCGATGCTTGTAAAAAAAGAAAAAAGCTGATAATGTGGGGAGAGGACCGCTTTTGGAAATGAAGCTTTTTCTTTTTTTCAAAAGGTACGGACAAAGTTTTCACTGTATGAGTGCCCATGGACAATCACAGTATTTTCATTTTGTACCACTTCTTCCATTATTTCTTCAAATCTTTGCCCTGCTCCTGCTCCTAGCATTTTCTAGCCAGAGATGCTCAAGCGCTGTCCTGTAGAAAGCCCCGGGTCTTTGGGAAGGTGCAGGAATTCTCTCAAGAAGCCAGAGGAAGCTGGCAGCTGATAAAAATCCCTGACATCACAACCATCTGCAGCAAGGCTCTTTGCTCCTTGGCAGCTGCTCCTGAAAAAAAGGCCATTGCTTCACACGTCCACTGCTGCCTGGGTCTAGGCCTGGGCCACTTGTGTGGCCCACACATCAGAAAACAAGGTGGTTTAAATACATATGACAGGGCTAGGGCTTTAGCTCCGTGTCACTGCGCCTGCCTCGAAAGGTCCCGAGTTCGATCCCTGGTGCCTTCAATAAATAAATACACACACACACACACACACACACACACGTATTGAACACTGACAACTTCTTGCTTGAAAGGAATTATTCACCTTTGGTAAAACAGGTACAGAAAACTGGATTTACCACAGTAATCTCCTTATAACGTAAGTACCAAAACGGACCACATGCTCCTTGCCGGCCATTTTAATTCTCACGTGTTTTTCTTACTCACCAATCAGATAATCTGACCACGCACCTTTCCTCCCACAATCCTATCATTCCCAATCCCACACTCCCCGACTCTGCAAGCTGTGCAGGACTGGAAAGGGTGGTGCTTTTATCTCCAAGGGACCAAGCAGTAAGGGTGACCGTGGGTCTCCAGCAGTGGTGGGGGGGGTGCAGACCTGCAGCAGGTGTGCTGCTTTTAAGACAAAAGATGCTATTGTAGGAGTTTTTTCTAAACTAAATCCTCAGTGTTCAGGTTCAACTGCAGGGTGGGCACTCGGCGATAAATAAGCGGGTTTGGAGCTGCAGTCACCGGTCTACAGGGTATTTGCTATCTTGGGCCAGGCCAACATGTAGCAGAGGTAAGATGTGGGTAAAACAAGGCCCTCTGGGGGAGAGCAACAACTGTGCAGTGGCACTTTGGGGGCCCTGCAACCCAGAAACAGCCACAATTTAGATACGAGGCCCAGCTAACAATGACTACCATCCTAGGCTCTGGCTTCCAGACTCACCTGGGGGCCTGCATGCCTCAAACGCTTCGTCTTAGGTGAAATGCTTCTCCCTTTGTGAAAATGAAGTCCCGAGGTTTAAATGAGATACACGGTGCCTGGCACAAAATAGGGGCTTGAAGAGTAGAAGTCTGGGCACAGAAACACTTCTCTGGGGACGCCCTGGTTTCCTCATTCCTTTGTAGAGATCACTGAACATCTACAAGCGCTGTCCTGGGCACAGGAAAGACAAGGACGCCTAACAGTGACAACTCAGTGGCAACCTGACAGACACGTGGACATACCAACCTTACTGAGACATAAAGCCCAGCCAGATTAGGAACTATGGAAACCCTCGACCCTTACAGGGTGATTTAAACTTAAAATACCAAAGGTAAAAATGTCCTGAGATGAGGACAAAGACAGCTTCTCCCTGAATTCTCCCGTTACAAATTCCAGATGAGTTCAGGGAAACCAGCCATTTCTCAGGTCTGGGTATTTCTGTCTTCCTAGGCTCTGGCTGGGCCTCTCAGGAAGACAGCACCTTCAGGGCTCAGGGCACGGTGACGCCCACCGGCTTCCAGTGTTGATTTAGCCTGGGGGAGTCAGCCGGTGAAGGGGGTGTGAGTGAGAAAACACTGCTATCAAGCATGACACCAGAAGGTTGTGCCAGGCGGTCTTAAGGCCCCGGGCTGCACACTCTTCCATTGCCCAGCCCTCGCGTAAGGGAAGCTACTTCACTCCACAGCAGGAGGAAGGTCAGGAGATGAGCTCCCTTTTCTGCGATGCGCGGGGGTCTCAAGATCCCCTGATCCTCCCACGATCACGACCCCGGAACTCGCTATTCCTTCCTGTTTGCTGAACTCCTACACCTCCTGCAGGACCCAGTTGAAGACGCCTCCTCCCAGAAGCCGTCCGCAGCTCCAAGGGACCTCATCGCTCCGGGACGCAGCAGCCCCAGTCGTTCAGATGCAGTAGAGCCCCGGGGACCCACGCAACCCCTCCCAGGAAGGCGGAAGGCCGGGAAAGGGCCTTGCTTAGGGGATGAGCAGGGAAAGGGAAGGTGGACCGAGAACGGGACTGCCCCGGACTGGCTTCAGGCTGGACGGCGAGAGCCACCGGGGAGTCTGTGGTCCTCACTGGTCCCGTGGGGTGGGAAGTGCTGGACCCCATCAGGAAAGACAGACTGCACTCGCACCGGCAGACACCGGCGACAGCTAAGGGCAGCCCTCCCGCAAGCCCACCGGCACCCTCTCTTACCAGTGGAAGACCGCCATCTTCCCAGTCCCGTGACCGCCGGGCCTGGGCCTGGGCCGCAGCCCCTTCCCCCCTGCCCCGCCCCGCCCCGCCCCCGCCCCGCCCCCCCTCGCGC
>NW_022900946.1:9748075-9755154 GCF_012274545.1 Fukomys damarensis | reverse complement strand
CTTCCCCCTTGCCCCGCCCCGCTCCGCCCTCGCCCCGCCCCGGATAGTGATAGCGACGTCCTCCCTCGAGTGTAGGCACCGCCTTCAGCTGAGGTCATAATCGTGGCACACCTCAGTTCCAGGCTTCTTCTGTCCGCGCCCCTTCATTTTTCCAAATTAAAGATGGAAGTGAAGGGCACCTCAGTGTTTCTGACTTGCCCAACTCGGGCACCCGCCCGCCCCGTGATGGGGAAAGGCAGCTCCGCGCTTCCCAGTTCTCCAACTCCGACAGCCTCCGGCGCCATGACGGGGAAGGGCACCTCCCCGGTTCGACTTTCCCCAATTCGGGCCCCCGCCCGCCCCGTGATGGTGAAAGGCAGCTCCGCGCTTCCCAGTTCTCCAACTCCGGCAGCTCCCGTCGCCAAGACCGGAAAGGGCAACTCCGCACCCCTAAGTCACCGAAAGCGGTCGCTGATCTCCGCCACGCTGGGGCAGGGCAGCCCCCCACCGCGCCAGGTGGACTTCACCCCTTTTTGTGGTGACATATTTGTACAGGGCACTTCTCCGCCCGCCAGATCCAGTGCGACCCGACCCGTTGGCGCCAAGCCTCTGAAGGGCAGCTCTCCGCCTCGCCGTCCCCGGGAAGCACTCTCCACCGGCCGTTCTCCGCCCCGCAGGACTTGGAGCCCATCTTCTCCAAGCGCGATGGTGGTGCAGGGCAGCTCTCCGTTTCGCGGAGAACAGCCAATGCCTTCTGCGGACGCCAAGAAGGCAAGAGGCATTTTCCCGCCCCTTCCAGCCCAGGCGACGTCTTCTGCTGGCGCTTCACCTGATAAGAGCAGCTCTCTGCTTCGCGCTGCACCGCCCCAGTCTTCTACCGGGATCATGGTGGTCAAGGGCAGCTCTCCGGGCTGCACAGCCCAGGCGACGACTCCCGCTGGCGCCTTTCTTGCAAACGGCCGCTCTGCCTGTCCCGGTTCCCAAGCAGCGTCTCAGGCCGGCGCCAAGATCCTGAAGGGCAGAGGTGTCATTAGCAGTATCCGCACAGCGCCTTTCGCCGGCGCTATGATGCTGAAGGGCAGCTATTCGCCATGTGAAGCCGAGGCGATGCCTGTGGACGCCATGTTTGTGAAGGGCAGGCCTCTCGGCGGCGGCACAGACAGTGGTGTTGGTGGTGGTGGTGGCGCCCCTTGCCGCACCGTGCCTTCGCCCAGCACCATGACTGTGAACTACAATCCTCCGCCGCCGAGGAAGGAGGCCACGGGTTCCGTGTCCGCTATTTGCCTCAAAGGCAGAGGGCTCCTCGGCGGGATCCACAGAGCGCCTTTCGCAGCCGCTGGGCTAGTGAGGGGCCCCTGACGGCTTCGTGGGGTCCCCTGGCTCGGCCCAGGGCGCCGGGACAACGAGGGACTGCCGCTTCTCCTGCTCCGCCCTCCGGGGCGGCAAAGAACAGGTTCGTCGGCGGTATGTACGGGCGAAGCTGCGGGCAGGCAGAGTCAGGGTCGGGCATTCGGTCTGTCCTGCCCCCTCGACTGAGCCGTCCGGGCTAGAGCGCGTTTCACGGCGACCTATGTGCGACCAGACCGTTGCTGCCGTTCCCCCGCGCTCGAACCCCGAGTTTGGTTTGTTCCCGCAAGCCGTTGAAAGAACTAAGGCCCACCGCTCCTTTGGGGTAACTGAAACGGAGCATTGTGAACTCCGAGGGTAGGAAATGCCAGAACCGGGATTTGGACTCTTCACCCCGACGGCTAGTAACTGAGAGACTGGTGAATGGCCAAGCGCCGTCAGATCCTCAGTTTTCCCTCTTTCCAGTCGCATTGTCAAGTTTTGGGAAATGCGACAGAATGCACTTGCAGCTGAGTGTGGTTTGGCTCACTGCTTCCAGGTCCTCCTGTGACACCGGGGTTGTAACTAACTGAGGGTTAAGACGGAGAGCACGGAAAAGGCCGGGCAGCGCTGGGACGCCCGAGGCAGCCGTGATGTCCCTGGCCCTGAGTGTGTCCCACCAAAGCCCGGGCATCTTGTCTGAGAGACAGGTAGTGCTAGCAGTCCTGCAGCGGGCTGGGAAGGGCGGGTGGGGGGAGCACAGCCACCCTTCCGGTAGCATTGCCATCTGTCCTGCAGAAAGTGGAGCACTGAGGGCCACTGAGAAACAGCAGCGAGGGGAGGTGGCCAGATGGATGAGAAGGTACTACCAAGTTTTTAAGTTAAATTATTTTTTCACAAATAAAAGGGGGGCGTGATTTTTGCCTTCTAAACAGCTGTTAGATTGTGCACAAGACAGTGATTTCACTGCATCTTACCCCATGGTCGCTGGGGTTTTCTTCTTTCTTGGCTGTACAGGATTTTGAACCCCGGGCCTTTGCACTGAGTGACATCGCCCACAGCCCTTTTGTTTCAAAATTTCTGGACAGGGTCTTGGATCTCCCCCTGACTGGGCTCCAACTTCCCATCTTGTTGCTTCAGCCTCCCTAGAGTGCTGGGGTTACACGTGCCTGTGGTCCCTTTCATAGAAAGCATTCCGAATCCCTGTTTGCTTACGTTGTTGTAACTTTTTATTGACAGGTGGTGACCTCCATGAGCCCATGGGACCGCGACCTCTGGTCCAAAAAAGAACGGGTCCTTCAGTCGTCGGCTCAGAAGCAATAGCTTCTGGTTGTTTCCACTATTCCTGAAGTAGGAGGTGAGCAGGAGAGGAAGGGCAGCAGAGGGAGAGGGAGAGGGAGAGGCCCTTCCCACTGAGCTACATTGTCTCCAGCCGTTTCGTTTCAAAATTTCGGGACAGGGTCTTGGATCTCCCCAACTGGGCTCCAACTAACCATCCTCCTGCTTCAGACTCCCTACAGTGCTCGGGTTACTAATGCCTCTGGTCCCTTACATGTACAGCATTGTGAATCACTATTTGCTTATGTTGTAACTTTTTCTTCACAGGTAGTGACCTCCATTAGCCCATGGGACTGTGACCCATGGTCCAAAAAAAGAATGGGTCCTTTTGTCTGAAACCCTGTTTGCTTACGTTGCTGTAACATTTTATTCACCGATGTGATCTCCATGAGCCCGTGGGACCGCGAGCTATGGTCCAAAACGAATGGGTCCTTCAGTGTTCGGCTCAGAAGCAATAGCTTCTGGTTGTTTCCACTACTCCTAACGTAGGAGGTGAGCAGCAGAGGAAGGGCAGCAGAGGGAGAGCGAGAGGCCCTTCCCACTGCGCTACATCTTCTCCAGCCCCTTTTGTTTCAAAATTTTGGGACAGGGTCTTGGATCTCCCCCTGACTGGGCTCCAACTTCCCATCTTGTTGCTTCAGCCTCCCTAGAGTGCTGGGGTGTCAAGTGCCTGTGGTCCCTTTCATGTAAAGCATTCCGAATCCCTGTTTGCTTATGTTGTTGTAACTTTTTATTCACAGGTTGTGACCTCCATGAGCCCATGGGACCGCGACCTCTGGTCCAAAAAAGAACGGGTCCTTCAGTTGTCGGCTCAAAAGCAATAGCTTCTGATGGTTTCCACTATTCCTAAAGTAGGAGGTGAGCAGGAGAGGAAGGGCAGCAGAGGGAGAGGGAGAGGCCCTTCCCACACAACCCTGCAGATGACCCAGGGAGATCTCCGATGTTGCAGTGAGGAGCCCTTTCCTGTCCTGCTACAGGAGCAGCACGGAAGAGTAGCAAGCTCATTGTTAGGAGCATGGGGTGAACCCTGAGCCTCAGGGCTCTGCCCTCCCTCGCCTCCCACTCCCTTTTGTGCCCACTTCCTCTCAGGCAGTCACTTCTCCCTCCCCAGCAGCCCAGCTCCAATGCTGGACTCGGCACTGACACGGGCCACACATGAAATATGGAAAACACCTTATGGTGGGAGTTTAAATAAAAAATGTTTATTTTGCCATTTGCCTAGAAGCAAAACTAGTGAAAATTAAAGTATAAAAATAAATACCATTTACATTAATGGACATTCCACTCAAAGTAAAAGTAAGAAGAAAAGTAATGTATATAAATAAAACTTCACCAAGAGCAAGACAGTCTGGCACTTTTATGAGGAAACTTTTATAGGTTAAAAAAAGTGGAAAACACATGCTTTTACCTTTAAATACACTCAAATTTTACAATCTTAAAAACTAATTTTACCTTTTTCCAAAACATACTATTTGTTTTGTACACACAAAACTGTGTCTATTTTTACGGGAGAGACCCACCACGATAGGAATAAGATGTATCCTGAGTTTTCCGAATGATAAAGCAGTTTATCATTTAAAAGGATAATTGTATGTACTTGGGCTATAAATAAAAAATTGGTAACTTAAAGACTTTTTTGGCTCTTAATTTTATGGTTTACTCATTCAATGATACATCTTAATAAAAATCAATTTATATCCAGAGTAGTTTATTTTCCATCTACAGCTGCATGTAAACGTTAGTTCTTTGATGGAACTGAAAATTGGAGAAAAAAATCGATCTCCGTATACTCAAAAGGGTAATAATATATATAGGCTGTACTTTCCAAACCACCAGTATCTCTAAAATTCGTTACAAAAACTGAATATACATAGTCCCAATGTGTGAGAAGCACAGATCCCTTTTTAGAAGTCGCATGATAAATTAACAGTAAATGTTCTCTTGGTAACATTTGTTAGTTGACAGTTTTACTGAAGATGGTACTGATGAAAATCTATCTGTGCCTTGAAGTAATGCAGTATTAACTAGGCAATATATTACTACCCTATTAAAAATTTGGATTTAGTATTCTAGGTAGCCCTTTATTCTTTCCTAAGCCAAGCATGCTAGAAAAGGGAGACTGAAGAAATAAAGTATACAACTACATAGAAAATAGAACTGCATGCAACAAGTTACTTCTACTTTACAGAAATGGATGCAACAATGCATTCTTAGATGCTACCAACAGGAAGGCTCTGAGGTCTTCTCTAGATCTGTTCCCCACCACAGACTTTGCAATCCAGCACAACCGTTTCTAACAGTACCCAGTCACACACGAAACCTGGCATTTGTGTAAGACAGTGCTGACAGGAATGTGCGCTTCTGACCAAAACAGTGACCCACGGCTACTTTTGCCTTCCTTTCACATGGGATCACCATCCAAGGGTTCACATCCTGTGGTTGAGTTAGCACGGAGTTTAAAGTTATAAAACCAGGGAAGCAGGTCTGCAGTGATTTCACTCTGAACAGGCCCATATCTAATTTGTTTCTCAAATCCAGCAATCACCGTGGAGATGGATAAAATTCACGTTTTGGAACTGATGTAGAATTTATCGTTATCTTTCCAGCATTTTGTAAAACTCAAGCCAGATGTCTTTTAAGTTTACAAAAAGGGTCTTCAGACATCTGCAAGTGTAAAATACACTTCGGTTTGACTAGGTTCAGCATAAAGGTGAACGTTAATTTTTCTTCATCCAAACCTGATAGAGGGGGGTGGGGATTTAGCTCAGCGGTTTGGTGGCCTGCCTTGCACATCCAAGGACCCAAGTTCAATCCCCGGTACCAAAGAAAAAAAAAAAAAGAAAAAAAAAGAAACAGACTCACCAACCTGCAAGAGGAAAATGAGAGAGAGGCAGGAACTAACCAGGCTGACCAGATTATGCAGAGAATTGCTCAGCCCTTTCATTTGGTCACTTTGCCTGTGTAAACCGTCCTAGGTTAAATAAAATGTTGATTCAGTAGAGAAAGTTATATAGACAATAATCCTGCTCCCCTTATCCTAGCGAATGTTGTCTTCTTAAATTGTCGCAACATTTGGCCGCCTTCTTTGGATTTTTCCTGCATATGCTCCTAAAAAGAGCAAAACTAGTATTATTTCTCATGGTTAGTTTTTCTATGATACCACTGCATAAGTGCTTATTATTTAGCAGGCATTGGGCTGGCTATATACATTCTCACAATCCTGAATCTCTCTTCTTACAGGAAGAAATTGTTACCTCTATTTTAAGGATAATTGAAACTAGAGACTAGCAGAGCTCTTGGCTAAGCACACAGAGCCAGAAGGAGAAACTCTTGAGAACCCAATTAATTCCATCAGATTTGTTATTTATCCTTTTTTGCTCTAAACCTCTAACCTCCCTTGCTCTAAACTGATGGTTTCTGAGTTTCATTATAAACTCTCTAGTCAAGCAGAAACATCAAATAAGAAAATATGTTTCAAAATATACTGCCTGACTGAAATCTAGTTTGCAAAAACTGTAATTTTAGATGCTTTGTGGCTTAAACACTAGAATTCTGCTTCAGCCTATGATACTCTATCCTAACAAAAAATTTGCTTAATAAAGGGTTCAATCCCCATGTAGACCAAATCCAAGTATAACTCAAAATCTATGCAAAACATCAACCAAGACTCAAAAATCTGAACAGAAAAAAAAATTTTTCAAGAGCAACTATAGATTGCTGTGTTCAGATTCATAGTGAGCATTTTAGTCAGCAGAGCAAATTGTAAATTTATGTAAAACACTAAAATCTTTACTCTCATTTAATTGTCTAAATACGCACTTGTATATTAATAAATGTTGACCAAAAAGCAATTTCTGTGTTTAGATGTATATTAATTGTACATGTTTATTCAAGGATTAATTTCATTTGCATTAATAATTATGTTGCAGAGTGAAACCTCAGTAGTTCTAAACCTGAGCTTCAACGACTGCCTGTTTTGCCCACCTTTTATACTTGTTCATGTGACTCAACAGCAGTAGAAGTTGCAAGTTTGCTTTCAAGTTCACAAGGGACACAGAGTGGAGATGAAATGCATGAGAAAAGAACACAATGGAGCAGTCACTGTGGCAAAACAGTACTCATTCCACAATGGTTTGCCAAGCAGCTAAGATTGATCATACTACATAAAATACTAACACGGGAAAACTGAAAGTTTTCATACAACTTTACACAGAACAGATCTGGTGCGTGGTCCGAGTTCTCTAACTGGTTCTCTCTCAGACTACCTGATTCTGCCAGCCTCTGGGGTATGCAGGCTCCACAATCATGTGATCTCCTTTAAAACAAGTCCCCTGACTGTCCTGCAATGATTTCAAAAGAGGACCTTGACATAATCTCCTCTCCCTCCCTCCTTCCCTTCTTCCCTCCATCTCTCTCTCTCTCTCTCTCTCTCTCTC
>NW_022900946.1:9721170-9747945 GCF_012274545.1 Fukomys damarensis | reverse complement strand
AAAAAAAAAACATATTGCTTGCCCCTCCTAACCTGGAGGAAATCACTTAGTAATAAAAGCTTTAAAACTTGTCATTTTCTAGTGGGAAGATTATAAGTATTTAACAGCCCAATCTTCACTGCCTGGTAATTAATTTACCTATCTTTTCAATGTTTAGAAAGCAGTATAGTTAAAATGCAGTATTTTTAAATCATCACGTGATTTTAAGGGAGCTCAATTAAAGTGTCTTAAAGAGATCTACAAAATAATGAAGCATTTGGTTAGGAGCAAATGTTAGCTCAACACTGAATTTGTCTTCTTGCCACCATAAATAATTTAAAAATAGTTTTCAGTTTCAAGATTCTCATTGATCCCTTCCCACCTTGCATATTCATTGGTGACCTTGTGGACAGAGGGAGAAATTCTTCATCCCCTTAGGTGCAGATACAAATATTTCTGGGCAATATACTGCTCCGTGTCGAACAGACCTGCGTAGTGTCAGGCATCATTAACTTTCACTCATTTATAAAAGTTTTCTGAATTAAACCTGGATAATTCCATAGAGTTTTCAGAATAAAAAATACAGTGTTTTCCATGGAACTGTTACAGAAAGAAGATCGCAGCCACCATTTTATTAAGATTTTCCAACTGTCACAAGATCATAACACCAGATCGCAAATGCAAATGCCCAGGAATACGCCAGCATTATGGTGGCAAAGAAAGACAACATACTCCGGTCACGCAGCCTGTGTTAGGGGCAGCTGTGCCCGTGTTTCTACTGAATGGGCTTCAGGGATTTGTTCTCTACACACCTGAGAGAGGCGCTCTGCTAGGCACTCTGCTCTGGGAAGGCTTCTGTCTATTCTGCACAACCCCCTTCACTGATGTCTTAGGGGTTCTAATTGAATACAGAAAAGTTAATAAGTCACTTGCATTAAAATCTAAATGTTCAATGTTCAATGAAACATCCACGTTGCATCAATGTTCGAAGCACAGATAAGCTTGAAAAAGTCTTTCAGTCTCACGCGTGCACACACTGAGGAAAACCACTTAGGTTTCTGCAAGAGATGGTAAGCATGGCTCCTACTTTGTTGGAGAATTGCTTCCGGGATACTAGACTTACTTTAGGGGTACTGAAAAATAGTTAATGAACAATATGGTCTGAAATGAAAACGAAAAACATGCCAACCTGAGACGGAAATTAAAATATATTACACAACAGTACACAAAGAGGGTTAGCTTTGAAGACAAAACTTGTAAGAGAACTACGTATGAACTTTATCATATTTGAAAGTTATCCTTTAATATTAAGAACACTATAATGCTATTTCTTTCTCAAGGCTAATCTTGAATTTTTTTTTTTTGAGTATTTGTAAATATCCGTGGGTGTGGCAGTCTTACCCTTGTCTACTAAGTAGCCTATGAACAGGAGCATTCTGTCCTTGGTTTGGCTGAAGGACTCTGTTGACAAATAAAACAATTAATTCAAAAGAATACCGTTTTTTTCTCATTTCTTTCAACAGGTGAAAGATAGTGACAGTGAGGTTGGAAGTCGTCTAGGCAATGATATGACCCACGTTGCCACAAAGCCAAGCAGACGGGTGACAGCACATCAATGCTGCTTATGATTTGGTCACTAATAGCCTATTCCTGGGGTTTTTATCAGGAAAGAGGTATCCAACAGATGCATTAACTCTCGGGCTTGTATATCATTTACTCACAGGCCTTACAAAAGCCAACTTTCCAAACACATGACAGGAGAAAATACCACTCGTTTTATAAGAGAAGGAAACATGTCCGAAATGCTATTAGCTTTCTAAGGGTTTTAAATAAATACCAAAGATGCCCATGACCGTGGCCTGAAACCAAGACGTATTTAGCTCACATTTCAGCCAGAGAGAGCATGATCCACGGAGCCCCCGCGAGTGGACATGTGGCGTTCATCTGGAGCTGAAGACCCTCTAGCTCAGAGAGCCGTTCTCACAGATGTAGAACAGAACAACGTTAACAAGGAGGGAGGTTGGGGTTTATAAAACTTTCTTTGGGGGAAAGAAAAGCCTCTCACTGAGATGAAGTGGTTTTTCTCACCTTGTTTCAGAAGGACTTTGTTTAACCAGAAATTTCTTATTTGGCATTCCCATTTCAGCAACTCTACCAAATTATAAAGATAAGGATGTAAATAATACATTTAGAGAAGGGAGGAAAAATGCTTCAAATGTGATATACTTGACAGAAAAAAATCATTTAGAAGCTGTTCTACTACTTGAAAGGCCTGTGTTAAGCATAGGAAAGACTACTTTCAAGCATGAAGAATTTAAAAAGTTTAGTAGAAAACATTTCCTATCATGTTTCTCTTCCCAGGAAATCTTTAGGACGTCAGAAAAAGAATGTATTTAAATGGTATAAAAGCAAACACTGAAGGGCTGGGGATGTAGCTCAGTGGTCCCGCTGCCTGCTTCGCAAGCACAAAGACCCAAGTTTGATCCTCAATACCAAAAAAAAAAAAAAAAAAAAAAAAAAAAAGGCAAACACTGAATATAAAGATTGACCTCATAATATTTGATTGACTATCAATTATGTAAGTTGAACATTGACAAATGAAGTCACGGGTACATTTACCAAAAGATGAAATCAAACTGATTTTAATGATTCTATAAAAAAAAAGGCAATTTCTATCAGTTCAAATGCAGAAAAGGGAACTAAGCGCTCTTTACCAATTTAAATATATACGTTTGCTTGTGCAGCACATGTACTCAAAATATATACACAGACCAGCAGATGACTAAAATTAACTGAGCGATGACAATGTGACCTGATAGGAAAAAGACTTACTTCATGTACTTCTTTCTGTCCAGAGACTTCTGTGTTGCAGCCGAAAGAGCCACACGTGGACTTTTCATTTTATCCTTTGAAGCATAAAAGTAACAGAACTCTACTCGTTAGTGCCAATAACACCACTTTGTCGTAATATAGGACTATCACAAACTGCATGGAAAAACTTCACTGTATCAATATTTCCTAACAGTTAACTTAGTTTTTCTTTGTAATCGAAGCAGCCTGATTCCAAAGATTAATGAGCTTTCCCCAGTGGAATAACATAAATTCTGCTTGTTTTTCTTAGGCCAACTGCACTTGGATTATCAGTTCAAACCACAAACTGTCACCAGTCTGATTTACAGGGTATCAAATAACGCGGAATCTATGTTCTCACTTTGATTTCAAAAACAGAGAAAAGCTGGGCGTGGTGCCGCACACCTGTAATCCCAGTACCCTGGAGGCTGAGGTAGCAGGACTGCTGTGAGTTTGAGGCTAGCCTGGACTACACAGCAAGACTGCATCTCAAAAACAAAACAAAGCAAACAAAAAAACCTGCAAAAATCCCTAGGACAGTTTTAAGCAAATTCAATCAGAAGCAGCAGGTGGTTTTCTGAAAGCCACCCAAGGAAAACATTCAAGGCTTCAACTTCAAAATCCAATTCAAATGTACAATTCTTTCACTGTGTAAGAATGAAAACATCTTACATAAATTAAGTAAACTAAAAAGTAAATTAATAAATGAATTCTTTTATATCTGTCTACAAACATAAATGTTACTAGTAACCCTGGGAATTTCCTGTGATCGAGAATTATCAGAAGGATGCTGCAGTCAACAAAAAATGACATTCAGCATCGAATATCGTCAAGCCAGAAGAACCATGTTCAGGAGAAAAAAATCACATACCATCTGCCTGAGCATTTTCTCTTTGCGAACTTCTCGATCATGCTGTAGAATACACATTCTTTCGGCTGCATCCATTACAAAGAATATGTCATGAATACCATACAGGGCAGCGCGCAACTGTGTACAGGAGAGGAAAATATTGTCCATGTTTAAAACATGAATTTAGAGTTCAGTAATACAACATATGCTATGTCTGCTTCTTTTATTTTAAGAAAAAAGTGGAAGTAGCTGTCGCTGAAACCTATTTTTAGCGAGTAAATGACAAGAGAAACATCTCCATGGCTGGGGCTCCGATGGTTAGTGGAACCAATCAGCTGCCAGGACAGGTGCATTTACCTGTGCCAGCACTCTCTCCTGAAGGGATGCATCCTGTGCTGAGACGATGCCTCTCCTTAAAGGCGCTTCAGACTGAAAGCTTCTCATGAATTCCATAGTATCCTGAAAAAAGAAATGCTTCTTCAAAAACATGTTCTACAAAAGACTTAGGATCTCTGAATTTCCATTTTTCTCAATCAGTCCGAAGTGACTATGAACACAAATAAAACTATAACTGATTATATGTCAAACAGCACTCACATTCCAGTAAGACAAAAAGTATAAAACGACTCCATTCACCCATTGTTTCTAAATTGGGAGGGTGGCGGTTTGCAGCTAGCTGGGATCGCTGTGTCCCGGATCCCGCTGACCTTGAGATTCTGTGCTCCCTGCTGCAGGGACCTTTCTTGGGCCGGCTGGGGGGCTCTGGGGCTGCAGCCAGATGCCAGGGCCGTGCAGAATGGTGATGGCCTCTGCATCCGCATCCTTTCCGTCCCTGGGGGCCACCTGTCTCAGTTAGATGGTTCCAGATAGGAGTCTCACTGCACACCCACCATTAGTTTACAGGCGGCATCCAGGGACTGAAATGCTTATCTGGGAAAGTGACTGGTTGTTATGATCAGTGCAGGATCTGGAGAAGAAACAGAAGAATCTCTTTGCCAGGCTTTTGTAGATAAAGAGGGGAGGGGGCTGAGGGAAGGGAGGGGCATGAGGAAAAAAGAAGCAGCAAGATATATCATGCACAGGAACAAATTCCCTATGCTGGATGCTGTCATTATGTTTCTCTAAAATGCACCAGTAAAATAAAAAGCAAAAAGAAAAAAGAAGTCAGTGACGATGCTGCTGAACCTACTACTGAATTTCGATTTGCGCCTAGTGGTAAACCGGGCCCGGTGGAGACGTCCACGGCGATGCCTGGGTGCCAGGCCTGGTGTCTGGATACTGAGCATGAAGACTCAGATGATTACGGTGGCGAAAGGATGACGTGGAAGCACCTGGACAAGGACGGGGCCAGCCCCACAGCTCGTGTCTGTGACGAAGGCCTATCCCACTCAACGGCAGAAGGGCGAGCCACACTGAAGAGGTCAGAAAGGAAGCTCTCAGTCTGTGAGCGGCCAGTGTGACATGGCTGGGCCGGACAGAAGACTGAGAGACTGTGTGACGATGTGCCGCGGACGCACGGAGCGAGGACGCAGGTGCTGATCGCTGAAAACGATTTTGCTGCTTTAAGATACTACGCATAAGTGTGGGAAGGAACTTGGTACCTCCTTCCTCTGAAGTGAGGTTGATGAAAGTCTTTTTCTTTCTCCAAAATTCACTTAAACAAGAACTTTCTTGGGACAAACTACAGAGACAGCAAGTTGTCACCAGCCAAAAAAACTATGACCTTTACTCACACACATGAATGAACTTAACCGAGGAGAACTGGTAGTTCCCCGCACACCCCACACTTCTGTGGCTGGGTTCCCTCTGGGTGGGCCTCAGCCCAGCCTTCAGTGCAGGCGCCCTCTGTGAGCGAGCGGGCTGCGAACTGAAAGGCACAAGAGCTCGGCTGCACAGGGAGATGGGTGGGAAAGACAGAGGCTAAAGCGGAGACTCCCCTGTTCCTCAAAACGCCCTCAGCACTGAAAGGAAGGATGAGGACCACAAAGAAATCAGAGCCAGTACTCACTCCCCATGGAATGAGCAAAAGCCTTTTCCTGGTATGAGGCCAAGATGAATTCAGGCTTCTCCTCACTGCGACTGAAGAGATCCCAGCCACAGACCCAAGCACCCACACAGCTTCTGACCGCCTCACAGCCTGGGAGAGCAGAGCCTTTTCCTGCCACCCCTCACGTTAGTTTTCTGTCAGAGCAAGTACAACTGGGAAGAAGTCCTCAAAGTACTTCAAAAGGGAGCTGTGTGATCTTTGTAGGGGCTCAACAAACAAATCTGTTTTCTTTATTACTACGCTGTCATTCTTGACCAAAGCCATTAATGAGAATTTTTTTTTTAAAGGAAGTCTGGCAAAAAAAAAGAGTAATAATCACTTAAAAATACCAGTGACTAAAAAACTTCGGATCTAATGTCACCTCAGCTGTCGGAAGGCTGAAACTAAGATGGAAGTGAAATACAGAAGGTTTACAGCGATCTTACTTTTACAGTTTGTCGAAGTTGCTTCAGCTTATCCGTCTGCATAAGCCTACGAGTAAGAAATCCCTTTGCCACGGCAGTTATTTTGTTAAACTTCACTTGTACTTCTGGATTACAAACCTAAGAGAAATAAGACAGACACAATGTTTTAAGAAGCTGAACATTACACCTAAGTCTTTTCCGTTGGTGCAGTCCTGCGGACGGAAGCCAGGGCCTCACACATACGAGGCGAGCCTCTCATCCCTGAGCTGCAGCCCCAACCCTCAGCTGTCTTTTCTGAATCTATTACGATGAACTGAATTCCTCACTCCGTATTTGCTCTATGTACTCTCGTCTGTACCGAAAGCTAAGCTACCTGATGTATGCCCAAAATGCTGATGCTTCTTTGTACGGACTAAAGTAACGTAGCTCTTGAAAAAAAAACGGAGATTGCTGGTTAGACAGATGACGCACGTCACTGACGCCTGTGATGTACATTTGCTCACCTGAGACCATCGAGGCTGGCCCCTTCCAAAGGGCCTTGGTACTGAGAGTGTGGTCACGCCACTGGTCGATGATCCCCAGAGGTAGAACGGTACCTCGTTTGCAGAGCCGCAGCTATATTGCAGAGCAGAATTTGTGAAACCTAGAGAAACACACACCCTCGTTCAGAATGACTGCCCCCGAAACTGATCCACAAGCGCTCTTAAAATATTTACAGCTGTTAGGCTTATACACAGATGGATCTTTTCAACACGAACAGCGTCTCGAGATGCTGTGAAGATAAAACGGTGGCAGGGACCGGGGAATTAGAGGAGGGAACAGCACTGAGATCACGACAGCACTTGCACCTGCAGCGTGGCACCTGCCACATGGGTGAGCAGGTGGGGCCCCGAGCCGCCCCGACATTTCCCTCGTCTCAGAACACCTGCTCCCGGGGCTCTCTGATCTAACATGTGATTTCACTGTCACTGGTCACTAAGCAGCTGGCAAACAGCACTGGGATGGACATGGGATTCAAGAAGGAAGCTACAATGTTAAAGTGTTAAACATAAAATACCTTACTGAGAAATAACTTTTTTCCAAATGAAAAGGATTTTTCCATATTTACCAGAAGTATGGGAATTCGAAGTATGGAATGAGTCCACTTGAGACAGCACTGTTTCCAACAAGCCAGAGTCACTTATTTTTCTCCATTCTAATTCTACCGTATGGTTAATGTTCAATTCAGAGACTTCTGCTGTAATCACCTTCTTCTCTTTTAATATTTTCTCCTGTTCTTCTATTTCCTATAGATTAACAGTTTATTATAACATGTGCGATTTTTTTATTTAGTTATATCCCAAAATGTTATTATTTTAGGGTTAGTCAAAACTATATATAATTGACAGCAAGTTATTATTTATTTCAAGTTTTCCTCCCTCAAAATTATGAAAACTTATTTCGTTGATTTAAAAAGATGATAGAGGGTGGGTGTGTGGCACATGCCTGTAATCCCAGCCCTTGGGAGGCTGAGGCAGGAGGATCTCTGTGAGTTCGAGGTTGGCCTGAACTATATAGTGAGAGACCCTGTCTCTCTCTCTCTCAAAAAAAAAAAATGAGAACCAGGACCTGTCATGTAAAGGTACAAGATCCCAATGATGAATGTAACTGTATTATATACCTGAAGTGTACCAATAAACTCAATGAGAGGAAAAAAAAATCAAATGATACGATAACCATAATAATTTTAAAACAAGTATCCTTGGTATGACATTGCTCTTGCAGGTTATGTATTTCAGCATCTATACCACACTTTTTAAAAATGTAAGTTTTGAACCAGGCACAGTAGCAATACGCCTGGGTTATCCCAGCACTTGGAAGGCTGAGGCAGGAGGAAAGCTATGAGTTTGAGGCCAGCCTGAGCTCCACAGTGAGTTCAAAATCAGCCTGAATTATAGAGACCTGGTCTCAAAAAAAAAAAAAAATCATTTTATGTTTTGAATTAAGGATTAAAGTACCTTTTCATAAATTACATAATTACTTTTAGATACAGATCTAAATATTAGACCCCATTTTGAAAATAAAAATACTACCTATGTATCAAAACTAATGATCCTTTTAGATTAAGAGCCACAGGAATTCTGAGTATTTTAGACAGAGCCCAAATCCTTAGGTGTCCATGAGTAACTGTCACTCACCAGCCCTAGTCCCTCACCATTGTGACTCTCACCTTCTGCAATCTTTCCTGTTCCCTTTCCTGCTCAGCTATGAGTAGGGATAACTGCTGGGCGTGCTGTTCTTCTAGTCTCTTCCGCATTTCTTCAAAAGCTAACATCTTGCTTTGTAGCAGCTCCTCACCTTCTGAAAAGAAATAAGACCCTTCAACTGAGAAAATTCACTACCTATTTGACTGCTATTTAATACCATCAACCTAGATTATGCTTCTGGCGGGGATTTAGCTCAGTGGTTCTGCTGCCTGACTTGTAAGCGCAAGGTCTCAAGTTTGATCCTTGGTACCCAATAAAGAAACGAATAAATTATGCTTCTGACCAGAGAGTGTTCCTGGATGTGACATCACTGAAGCAAGACATAGCCAGGACACCAGGCTGAACCACAATGACGCCTGCCATTCCCCTTATTTCACGTTCAGAGAGACAGAAAGGCTTGCGTCCCGTCACCTGTCCCCACTCATTCAACAGATCCCATCACGATCTGGCCTGATTAGCCGAGACTAAATGTGGAAGCCGGAGTCTCCAGATCTAATCAACTTCCACATGTGGTCCTGAACTAAACCTCACCACTATTCATTCTTTTGGCCCCTGCCCTACTCCAGGATCTCGGGTTTTGTACCTTGTAGCTTTGCTTTGTTTTGATTCTCAAGGAAAGGATACTATGATGGTATAAACCTTTCTTAGCTTGAGGAGGTTCCAAAACATACTGTGGATTGCCATTCCAGATAGTCTAATTAATAATCAATAATACTAACTTAAAAATGAAGAGAAATCAGTATGACTACGCAAGCTAACTAAACAGAAAGTACAGGAACACGGACACACTGAGATATCAAACAGCTGGGGACACAGCAAGTATTCACTCACAGATCAAAGAATCATTCCTTCCAAACACAGAGTCAGTGACTTTTACTGAAGGCAAGTGTATCATGGGCCTTTATCTTATTGCTATAATCTTCCCGTAATTTGCTCCTAAGTACATTGTGTTGAGCATTTGCAAATGTGTGGTTTTTCCAAGGCAAGAGCAACTGGAAAAGCAGCAGATTATAACCTTCAAGAAAGGAAAGAGGCCCTCCGAGGAACCGCTCAATGGACAGGAATCCACTAGGCTCTATTTGAAGAACTCCAGGGGCCCACCAGTGTTACACGTTACACTGTCTCCCTTGCCCATTTTAACAGCTACCTGGTGGTCCCCGTGACTGACCCCATCCTGTATGCTTATCAAAGCACTGCCAGAATTGCTGCAATGCTGATCCTGTGTTCTTTTGCTGGTCAGAGGCAGCTTTTAGCCATGCTAAGCTGTGTACCTGGAAAATCCAAGGTGGCCTCCCAGATACCGACTGCTTTCTTACAGAGCTCTTATAAAGCTGGTTTAAAGCTTTCTGCCCTAACATTGTTTTTTCTCAGAAGTCTTAACAACATAATTTACTTATGTCTTCTTTATCAGCACTGAAGAATTCCAAACCAGGACAACAAAGGAAAGAGTAATGAAGGAGAAATACATGCATTAACAAGCTCTTCATATAAAACTGGATGCAACAGAAAGAAATACAAAGTAAAGTTGATCCACAAAGAATCATTCTTCAAACACCACCCCAAGCCTTATTTGTGATGTGTACTCTAGTAATTTAGTATTAATTAGTTTACTGAAGGGCCAACTACACATGAAGACCTGATTTCAAATGAAAGGGCATAACGGCACAACATCTGAAATCACACCCAAAGGTATGGCCACACACTGAGCTGAAACCATGATGTTTCACAGAATTGTTTCTTCTAGTCATTAATATTCTCTATAGTTCCAAGTGCACTATGAAAGCTTCATTATTTATATAAAAATTATTGCCAAAAGCCTAACAAATGCCAATAAATTATGGCTAATCATGTTCTTCAGTAAGGTAAATGAAATTCAGTGCCCTCACGAACAGAGGAAGACAACTGCTTATTTTGCAAAATGTCAATTAAAAGTATTAATACAAGCCAGGGTGGTGGCACAGGCCTATAAACCCAGCACTTAGGAGGCTGAGGCAGGAGGACTGTCACAAGTTCGAGGCCAGCCTGGCCTACCTAGTGAGTTCCAGGATACCCTAACCTACCTAGTGTGACCCTGTCTAAAAACAAATAAAGTATTAAAACAAAAATCCACCTTCTTGGGAGCTATCAAACACTTCCAAGTGTCCTTACCTTTTGTGCTAGTTTCTAGTATTTTATTCTTGTAAATGTAGAGAGATCCCTTAGGGTATCTTTTTTCTGGCAAATATTGTCTCTCCTGTTCAGCTATGCCGGTGGTTATGACACAAGGACAGTTTTCCTTCTGCATACTGTCCAGATCCAAATCCAGTCTCCGCTTAACTTTTTCCAAGCTGTTATCCAAAAGTTGTTCACTTCCACAGGACACCATAGGTGTGTCCATCTGCTGTCCATGGCGCTGGTTTTGCATCAGTAAAGGAGATGGATTTTTTACAGTGTAAGACTTATTCAGTTCCATCTGAGAATTGCAGGAGTTTTTCTCAAACACACTCACTGACCTGAATCCACTCACTGTTCCCAAGTTTTGACTCGCTATACACTGACCGGAACTGACATATGGATCCTGCAATGTGGGCCCTGTAGGACAAGGGGTATTACTCATTGTGTGTGTTCCTCTGGCCTCAGAGGTTAACTGGCCTTCCACAGCAGCGAGTCCCTGTGTAACTTTGTCTTCTAAGTCATTTCCCAAAGACTGACGCACCTGACTTGATTTACCTACAGCCACAGTTTCCATGGCTTTGGTAGCTGTTTTGCTGACGTAAGTCCTGCTTGCACAAACTCCTGCTAAATCGATTGGTAACTTTGGCACAGTTTCAAACACACTTGTTTTTTCATCAGTATCGGGAACAATTACGTCCACCATTTGTTCTTTTCCTTTAGGGCTTAACTCACAGGCATTTATTGGGTTATTTATAAGTATGTGACATGCTGAAGATGGCCTGGAACGCCTGCGATGCATTTTAGGGCTCACACTTAGCTCGGGACTAGGTAATTTGGCATAGGAACCTGTAAGACTTTTGATCACATTATTTTCAGTAATAGAGGTGGGAATAACTTTAAAATCAGCCTCAGAATCCGGAACAGTGGGATGCCCCGTTTGGACAGGAGTATCTACTTTAGAAAAGCTAGCTAAAACAGATGTATTCGTGCTGCCTGGTTGAGAGGAAGCACCTTGGAGAAGAACGTTTGATTTATTAAGGCTAAGTTTATCAGGAATCGCTGAGCCACAGTGTTTGCCCATCAGCGGGGATTTCTCCTTCACACACTCACTCACTTTCGAAGCATCATTTTCTTTGTCTGAGTGACTCTCGTTAACACTCCTCCTTGTACTGCTTCTCAGACTGCGTCTGGATTGTTCTCTTTCTATATACTCCTTTGACTTTTTCATCAGGTTCTGAAGACTCATTACATAGGGGTCCGGGATGACTTCTACCAAAACTGGCAGAGCCTGTTCTTCAGTCCTTGAGAGCAGACATTCAGAAATAAGAGTTCCTTTCGGTGCTGCTGAGGAGATCTTTGGAGCTGCTTCGGTTTCAGTGTGACTATTTGAATGATCACATTGCTCTGGAGAATTGAATCCTTCCGCATCTCTAGCTAATTCTCTTCCATTAGGTAGATGTTTGTCCTCATTATCAATGGGCGAAACCACAGGGGTCTCTTCAAACTTTGTTAAAGTAGTGTGCTCAGGAGGGATTGGCAAGCTATTTGGAAATGTAGCAGGAACATTCAAGTTTCTGACTTCTGAATTAGAATAAACTGTTTCCGCCTCCCACTGATCAAAATCACTGGCTTTATGTGCTTTTCTAACCTAAAAAGGACATTAAAAATTAATATTTCTTCATTGAACAAATAGCTCTTGACTTCATAGTTTTCTAAAACAACAAAAACTGAAGATTCTGAATTGTGACATTTGAAAACACAAGCAAAAACAGAGACAGTTTCTATGGTATATCACATGGGAATCAGATTACTAACAAAAACAACCTATTTATTAAAAGAGAAAATTAACTATTTTATAAAATGTAAACACACACACACACACATATATTCATGTATAATTTAATCTCAAGATAGAAGCCCTTTCCTTAACTTTCTTCTGGCTACATGTTATTAACATCAACAGCTATTCCTTCTATGATACCTATCTGAGGATAAAAATATATGCAATAAATGCCAAGTAATTAAATGTCTTACATGAATGATTCCTGCGCTAAGAAAGAAAAACTTGTTTAGGACACTGAATAAGCAAAAAACAATTCAGTAATAATGAATTACTCATGCTCACCCCAAAGTTTCACTAAAACTCCATAAAATGAAGCAAATTTGTAGTAAATAATAAGTCATCCATGTAGCTTAAATTACTTAGAAATTAGGAATATTTCAATTTAAAAGCCAATTTACAAAACAAAACTCAAATAGATTAACTAGTAGTACGTTAAAACAATAACCTGCTAATGCATTTTGGAATAAGTGAAATAGTTATTTGCTGTATTAAGCTGAGAAAAAGTATATATTTAGGACATCTAACAGAAAAAATAAAATTACATTTTGTATCTAAATATTTCAACTTTGCAAAAGAAAAGTGAACCAGGCTACTTGCTAAAGACTGTACAAGCACATAGTAAACTGGCAGAAATCACTAAATTATGATATGAACATAAACCCCAAAGTTCTCAATATTAAAAGATTTTGAGGTTGTTTTGTGTGTGCTTGTTCTTTGTTTTGTTTTATTTGGTTTTTCCTACACCATGTGGCACTCTGGTTTTACCTTACAAATCCCAAGACACACAGTGGTTTCCAGGTAGTACACAATAAACAGAGTACAAGGATTTGTACTTAGTCACTGCCTCAAGACCGAAATAAACCAAAACAGATGTGTATTCACCAAATCCATGAATATGGTCATAGGTTCAGGCAAAACATTATTTCTTTTTTTGTTTCTTTGTTTTTTTGGTATCGGGGATTGAACTCGGGTCCCTGCGCTTGCGAGGCAGGTGGCGGAACCACGGAGCTAAATTCCCGGCCCAAAACATTATTTCTTTATACAAAATCTTTCACATTTCACAGTTGTGATATTCAGCAGCTATGTACTTTTTGTATACCATTCAAATAATCCTTTGGTTAAACAAGCTACATAAAAAAAATAAATAAAACCTATCATAAAATCAAAAATTTTACGTGTGAAAGAGAACTGAAAATTTGCATTATATAAAATTTTTTTACCTGAATAATTAATTCATCACAGTTCAACACTGCGTATGCTATTTTAAATAGAAAGCTTTGGAACACAACAATAATTTCATTTCTAGCATATTTGACATCTCTATGGACCAAAAACAGTATGCCAGTTTTGTTACAATAATGAGAATTATCCAGTAAGTCAGAAACCCACCTCTTCTTATTAAAATTATTAGAGTTTTCAACAGTAATTATAATCTGCAAAGTACAATCTACTATCCACATTCCTAACTATTTACAGAGAAATGAAGGTAGCAGTTAGCAAGAAATACTCTAAGGTTCATAAGATACATGTTACCTAGTAGGAATCACAAAGAAAAACCACAAATTCCTAAGATTGTTAAAAAACAAACAGTAACTAGTAAAATAGTGCTACGCATGGCAGAAACGATTTGTTCATCTAATTCATTTTTCTTTTTAGTATGAAATGACCCAGACCTTAAAACAAATTGTTTATACAAATTTACATTAATCTAAATAAAAATACAGTCATTGCAAGTGATGTGGGTGCATTATTTAATGATTTCAATTGGATATAGAACATATCTAGGTAATTCTACTTAATCTACACTGCATTTTTTTGTATCTAACAGCGGAATTTTCATCAAAAATTTGGGGACAGTTATTTACTTTACCAGAGAATGAAAAGATCCTTTAGTCGATAGTCTGATTAGTTCAGGGGATAACTACAATGGTCAATTCTATCACTTTGTCACTGAGAATCCAATGTTTTTAGAGTCATAAGACAGAGACAATAAGCAATTATATTCAGTGTATAGTTTCACTGTCTAAGTATCCTCTGACTCAAGTACTGGGCGCTACTGACGAGCAATTGGATTCTCTCTGAAGTGAAATGAAATATCTCAAAATTATGAAACTTCTCAAGCAACGGTAAAGCACATTAGCAGTTAGTTATTTGCAAACATATCTCATCAGTGCTTTTTATGATTTCCGAATTATAGCCTAAAAGATTTTTGAATCACCCACCTGGACATTTTCAAGAATCTCCTGGACACGAGTCAACAAAGCTTTCTTCCTATTAACCTGCTTTTTTGCTTCTACATCGAGTGCTTTCTGTTTTTCTTGTTGTATTTCTTTTCTCTTCTCAATATTAAGCTGCAAGACACAAAAATATATAATTGTGTCTCAATGACAAAAATATAAAATCAGGAAGTCTTGACTCAAAACTGTTAAAACCACAGGGCAACAGGCAAAATTAATCTGTACTGAAAGAAATTTGAACGTTAGTTGGGATACGGACTGGGATCAGTGATAAAAGATATGCAGTGATAAAAGCATTCTGTGTAGGTGTGAGCTACAAAAGTGAATACCACTTATACCATGCATCAAAACTCAAGGAACTTTAACATTTATGATCTGTGCATTTCACTGAATGTAAATTATTCTCGATTGACAAAGAAAAGTTAACTAAAAGAAAAAAAATGGCATACACTTGTAAGCCCAGTACTCAGCAAGTGGAGGCAGGAAAGTTCGAGGCTAGCCTGGGCTACATATTGAGTTCAAGGCCAGCCTGAACTGCATAGCAAGACCCCTTCTCAGAACAACAAAAAACCCAAACAAACAGACAAAAGCTTGTTCTTTTAGCAAATGGTCTAAAATGACAAAGATAAAATTAGTCCCTATGGCCAATGCTGAGGTTTTCATTTGGTAAATACCTCAGTTCGCTCGGTCAGTTAATCTTCTAATCGGGGCATATTTAACCTCTGCTGCTTCAAGAAAATGTTCAAAGGTTTCATGATAAAAGAAACCGATAATGTTTTATTTGGCTACAAAATCATTTTTTGTCCATCTCACTATCACCTCCAAGAAAAACATGTTTTAAAAAATGAGTTTCCAAACATTGTCTCTTTTTATAGCACATTCAATTGTTAAGTCCTGGGAAGTTAAGACTTTAATAGCTTTTCACAAATGGAAAACATGTCATAAAAATTATTCTAACCCTGCAATATTCATTTTTCAAATACAACATACAAACACATAAATCTATAAGAATAAGATTTTGCTTATAAATAAGAAACTAAGGGAGTCATGCACTCTATACAATAAGGCAATAGTTATCAAATAGCTGATAAAAGTATTGCTTTAAAACTTTTTCCTCTCCCAATGAACATATCCATCATGTGTGATAAATATCAACTAATTTAAAAAAATGAATAATAAATAAGTCACACATATGCAAATACTGAATAGTTTCTCTGGTGTGAAAAACTAAAATAGTACTCAAGATCCTAACGGAACAATTAGCAATGTGAAATAGGAAGAAAAGGACCAAAGGTATAGGGACAGTTAGAAGGAAAGGGAAAGGGGAACAAGGGAAAAGGAAAAAAATATGAGAAAATGTAAAAATGGAATTAAAGTGTTTGAAGGTGGGGAGGGGAGGAGGGGGTGAAGGGAGGGTGGGGACAAGGGGAAAAAATGAGAACCAAGACCTGGCATGTAAAGGTACAAGATCCCAGTAATGAATGCAACTGTACCATCTACCTAGAATGTACCAATAAATTCAATTTAATTAAAATAAATTAATTAATTAAAAAAATGAATAAATAAAAAATTCTCCTACTTGCATGCTACACAAGAATCATCATAGTCTGCTTGCTAATCAAAAAGCGGGGAAAGGTCTGATTTTTAAAGACCGACCAGTAGTCATCATGGTAAGCAACCATTCAAACTAAACTATACTAATGGAGCTAACTTACCTGACTTCTGATTTAACTTAGTATGATACAGATGGCATCATCTTGAGTTCCTGCCCAAAATGTTTAACCTGACTCTAAGCAAACTTTTACACTTCACTTCCAGTCTGTAGGAGCTACAGAGACTACAGGAACAAACTAATTATCTCTATGAAGAAAAACTGATAAATTCAAAATGGAAGGCATTCTAAAAGACAAGAGGCCTGGACTCTAAAAACTCAATGTTCGAAAAAAAAGTTTGTAAAGAAGTAGAGGGATAGCTCTATACAAAAAGAGATTAAAGAAACATAATAAACTAACGCTACTTATGAACTCTGGATACACATTATAAAAAGATTTTAGGCTGGGCGTGGTGGCACACGCCTGTAATCCCAGCACTCGGGAGGCTGAGGCAGGAGGATCGCTGTGAGTTTGAGACCAGCCTGGGCTACATAGTGAGTTCCAGGTCAATCTCAACTACATAGTGAGACCCTGTCTCAAAAAAACCAAAAAAAAAAGAAAAAGATTTTAAGTGTAAGTAAAAAATTTGAATATGAATAGAATATTAAATACTATTACTTTGCTTAAATTGTGATAATGGCATTGGGATTTGTATAGCAAAATATATGGTCCTTTTGTTTAGAAAATATATAGCAAGATCAATTGTTTTAGTATATGTGTACATACACAGATAAAATCACAAACAATAAATCAAAGATAACAAAAATGTGTAAAAATTGCTGAATTTAAATGGTAGATACGAGTGGTCACTATTATTTTTTGAACCATTTTATGCTGAAAAGTTTCATTACAAAAAGTTGATAGAAAATACCGATCTTTTAACACTTGTTATACCAAAACACATTTTTAACTTACTGTTTCACTAATGTTAATTTTCTGATTTAAAACAAAATCAATTACATTAGTAAATATTCAATGAGTATCAACGCACAGATGATGAAAAAAATGTGTCTTCTCACTCATTTCATATTCCCTTACCCAACAAAAACGATCGTGGTCTTTTAAAAATGCAAATAGTTACCACTTAGGGTCCAGGCAGTAGGCTAAGTATTTTACATGTATTAATTGATTTAACCTTCAAAATAGACTCATGAAGTGGGTACCATTTTAATTCTCATTTAACAAGGAAATGGAGCAAAAATTCACCCAGCAGGTAAGTGGCAAAACAATGCTCTGAATCCAGCCCAGAGGTCTCCAGAGCTTAGACTTTTAACTCTGTACTGGCTCCCACCAGAGGCTGCATGCAGTAGCTCGAGGGCATCTTCCTATGCCTGCGCTATACAGCTCTATAAAATAGACTACAGTCAGTTAAATCCGCCCACTGTTAGTAGACATTCAGGTTGTCGACCTCTTTCAATTTCAACAACGCTGGTATAACTTTTGTCTGAGCACACCTGTAATTGCAGGCTATTCCCCAAAAGTGAAACTGCTTGATCAAAGTTACATATACTTTTAAGTTCTGATAAATGCCACTGACTGCTCGCCCAAAGAAAAGCGGATTTTCTTTTTTTTTTTTAATTGAATTTATTTTATTCTATTAGTACAACTTTATTCTATTGTTTGCAATTCACACAGTTTATAATCATCTCGGGGAGTGGTTACATGTACATATTACAGCTTTTTTTTTTTTTTTTTTTTTTTTTTTGCTAATCCCTTTCCTCTTTCCCATGCCATGTCTCCTCCCCTGGTTCCCATATCACCTTTTGCACACTTGTTGATATTATCTGTTTTAGCTCATGTTATGGCATATAATTTATACTGATCAGTTATTAGATATACACAGCACATCTTTGTTCCCCTGTAAGTGGATTTTCTTAGCAAAAGTACATTTAAGGGGCAACTCCCCCACTAGAATCTATCAGACCTTCACAAATCTAGAAGGTAAAAATTATAACTCATTTGTATTTCTGTAACTGTGAATAAACATCAGCCATCTTTTAAGTGTTTATAAGCCTTCTCTTTGTTTTCCTGTGAGCTGCTTTTGCGGCTCACTAGAGAAAAAAATTATTTAAAGAAAGTTAATAGTTTCCCTGGTGTAAATAATCTGCAACAATGCATACGATTCTAATAAGATTACTGACATTTAGAAATGGGAAGAAAGGAGCTAAAGGCGTAGGGAAGGTGGGATGGGTAGCGGAAGAGTAAAAAGGGAAAAGAAAAAAATGTGAGAGAATGAAAATAAAGTGTTTGTAGATGGGGAGGGGAGGAGGGGGTGAAGGGAGGGCAGAGGTAAGGGGAAAAAATGAGAATCAAGACTTGTCATGTACAGGTACAAGATCCCAACAATGAATGTAACTGTACTGTATCCCTAAAATGTACCAATAAACTCAATTAAAGCTGAAAAAAAAAAAGAAAGTTACCAGTGGAGAAAGCACAGCCACTCCATGGAAACGAATCAGTGAGATGCTTTCAGACGGACTGGGTAGAACGCTCTCTGTGGATAGTGATGTTTCTTGGATTCCGGCAAGAGTTTTTTCACAGAACTCTTCATACTCTTCCATCTTCCCACAGTCACACTACAAGAAAGAAAAATGTTACTTTGAACATACTGAGAAAAACCAATCTTAATTATCTGTCAAATTTTGTAGAGCATGAAATATTCCTAGAATTCACGAGTCCTTGAACTGGCCCTGCCCTGAAATATCACATTGTTTAGAAGCTAATTCTAGGTTATAAAAGCACCTCAAGATCTCATCCACTTAAGACTTGTTTTCATATGTTAAATTTTTATGAATATTTTTGCATGCAAATCAATCTTTAAATATAAATATAGTTTAGAGAGTACTAAGAATTAAAGAAAACAAAAGCTCTGTAGCATTTCGCTATCTTTAGATTATAAAAGAAAATAATGTATTTTCTTCAATAAGGCCTATTTATACAGCACAAGAAAAACTGTATCATCTGAAAGCAGAAATCCAACCAGGTGTAGTGGCACGTGTCTGATATCCCAGCACTCTGTGCGGATGAGGTAGGATAGCAAATCTGAACCCTGCCCAGGCAAATGAGCAACTTAGTGAGATCTTGTTTCAAAGAAATTGTTTTGAAAGAAAAATTTTTAAAAGGACTGGGGATATATCTCAGTGTGAAGGTCCAGGGCTCAATCCCCAGAACCAAATAAATAAATAAACAAACAAATAGTAGAAATGCTTTTTGTAGCATAATGAGGGTTGTTTAAACAATTTAATTTTTAAAATTATTTTTCTATTATGAAGTCCAAAAGCTATTACTTGTATATTTTGCAGGGCATGGTGGTGCATGAAGCAGGAGGATTGCTACAAGTTCGAGGCTAACTTGGGCTACATAGTAAATTCAAAGCCAGCCTTAACTACAGATGGAGACCCTATCTCAAAAACAACAACAAAAAAAAGCTGGGCGTGGCGGCGCACGCCTGTAATCCCAGCACTTGGGAGGCTGAGGCAGGAGGATCACTGTGAGTTCGAGACCAGCCTGGGCTACACATTGAGTTCCACGTCAGTCTCATTACATAATGAGACCCTATATTAAAAAAAAAAAAGGACATATTTTGACTCCAGGGACATTAGCCAATGCAGTCAGCAGTAGAAAACAAAAAATTGTTTGGCCCTGGGATTAATTCTTTATTTTACTACTGAAAATTGGAAACATCACCAAGTTACTTAAAATAACAGCCCAGTAATTTCATAGTTTCTGGGAATTTGTGATGGCCCAGGTAATCAGAAGGATCAGCCACAGGGCCGGGGGACTTGGCTCAGTGGTTCCGCCAGCTGCCTTGTAAGTTCAAGGATCCAAGTTTGATCCCTGGTACCAAAAAAAAGAAGGATCAACCACCATAATCATTCCTTAGCAATGCTATATATTTACTGATTGCCTGTTTGCATAGCCTTATACGTGGCACTGTTTCCTTTATATAGACAAGGGAAAAGAATAAGAGACACTATTAGAATCATAATCAGCAAGGGAACTGGTAAACTATGGAAGCAGAAAACTCAATACAATAATGTTTAAGTGTTCATTTTGGAACAATTAACTACTTAACACTGAATTCATGCTGTGGGATATGCAAACATGAAGACAGAATATGATACTGTCCCTGAATCTCAGAATACTTAAAAATTTAGTACCCTGAAATGTCAGGGGCAAATTATAATACAACTGAAAATGAGGAAAAAGCAAATTTGAAATTATGACTACATTATAAAAAAAAGACAAATTGTGCCGGACACGGTGGCACATGCCTGTAATCCCAGCACTAGGGAGGCTGAAGCAGGAGGATCGCTGTGAGTTCAAGACCAGCCTGGGCTACATAGTGAGTTCCAGGTCAGTCTCAACTACATAGTGAGACCCTGCCTCAAGAAAAAAAAAAAAGAAAAGATACATTGCTACTTCTGATCAACTGATAGTTTTATCAGTTACAAAATTTCTTCCCACTTTTCCATCCACTGTAATTATTTCTATTCTATTCAATTTATGCAAAGTGAGTTTAATTTCACAGAAATTGTTCTGCAGAGTGTGAAAGTCACTATTTTGCAAACTTATATCAATTTTTTTAACAGCTCAATAATAGAATGCTTGCTTATTATGCATGAGCCCTATTCAATCCCTACTTCTGCAAAAACAAGTACACAAACAGAAAAGCAAAAGTGAAAAAAAATCAACAAAATAATTTATCACACACCCATTTTTCAGTCTAGGTTTATACCCATATTGTTATATTTTAACAACCAAAATGCAGTAACTAAGATTTGAAAGAAATCCAAATAAATTCATTTATGCTAAAAATATTTCAAAGTATTTTTAACACAATTTACACACTCAGTAATACAGGAAATGATTACATTCTTGTACAAATAATGTAATATACTTTCCATGGATATGCAAACCTGAAATTCAATTTCAAAGGTCTGAAAAAAATTTTTAAATGAACTACCTTTGTATCAACAGTTTTAACATCATAGAAATATTTCCTCTCCTCGTTGCTTCAGTAAGTTATTCACATACCTTAGTGCATGCATGCCCTACATATCACAGATACACAGTAATATATTATTACAGAATAACATGACAATGCATTAACTATTCAAATACAAGCTCTAAGAGGGAGATTATAAAAAAATACCAAATAGAGCATGACTAGATCCTTTTTATCCTTCAGTTTAGCCTGAACGTCTCCTGTCCCTGATTATCCCACCCTGGTTAACCCCACCTCAGTCACTAGTACATTACTGGGCTGTCTCCTACTTTTCGTGGCACTTACCACTATCTGAAATTATCTTGTTTACTTCCTTGGTTTATGTCTGTCTTCCTCCTCCAAAATGTAAGCTCCATAAGAACAGGTACCTTCTTGGTCTAGTTCACTGGACCCCCATGACACAGAACAGTGTTCGCACACAGTAGGCACTGCACAAAAGTATTGAATAAATGCGTGAGAGCAATTAGCTCAAGCAGTAATGAAAATTAGGAAGAAAAAGAAAAGAGTGGACTATGCAGCAAATAAACTAGCAAGGTAGAATGGAATTTACAGAAGGGTACAGTAGCTCCTGGATGATCCGGTTCCCAAAGAAACTGGTGCCTCTAAACTGCAAAGGTCGCCATTTAAAAATTGAGCAGTCTACATCCCATGATTAAGCAAGAAGGCGATATGTTTCTCACACCACAATTATCATTGTCAGCAAGGCTTTATTTTGTGCCTTCACTTACAAGGCCACGCTAACCACAAATCTGCTGTCCCATACTCTACCATCAAGCATGACTTTCCAGCACTAATGTCAGCTGCGGCAGGTTCAGACATGACTTGTCTTCCCCATTTACACCAGAGTACTGACCCTTGTCCAAACAAGCCTCTATGGTGGATTAACTAAGGGTCAACCTGTAACACCCAGCTGAACTGAATCAACGTGGCCTTGGTATGAAGGATCCACCTGAGGATCGTTACCAAGAGCCATCAAAAGAGAATTGGAGGGGGAGATCGTGGGCTGTTGATTTTCTAGGAGAAGCTTGCTGCGAGTGGTTTTCCTGATGCAAACTTGGCTGTTCTCATAGGAGGAGGAGCTCAGGGCCCTGCTACTGCTGTTCTCATCAGGGGAGCTCTGATCTTCACTGTGAGCATCACTTCCTGACTCCAATGTGGATCCCTCAGCCTAGAGACAGAAATCCTTCACCCCACTGGCGCAGGTTTTCTGGCTTCCACCCCTGTCCTTTGGACCTTCTGGATGCAGATCCTCAAAACGGACAAAATTGAGACAATGCCGTGTGCTCTAGGCCACTGGTGCGCCTGTGGAGGACACTGCCTTGGACTCTAATCCTTTAGCTGGACTTTTGTGGGACATTGCTGGGACCCAGGCCCGTGGCTGGATTCTTTGGGCCTCTAGTGTGTGGCTAATCTCTTGCATTACTTTGTACTTCACTTTTTGGGTAATTATCATAAAATAATCCTATAAATAATGCATCCTGTGTTTAATGTTTTCCCTTGCCAAAGCCCTGACTACAACAGCCTCTTTGCAAGCCCTAGACTTGTCCTATCTGTGCCTTCCCAGCACTCTGCTAGAAATGTCACTGGAAGCAATGGTAAAAATAACACACAATAGTTCAGCCACACATAGACTTCTTGTAGAGGCAGCACAGAGGAAAATCTCTTATTCAGGTACATTCACAGCAAGACACTTAGCATCACTGCACCTGTTTCCCTGTCTGTAAAACAGACACCATCAGGGTATATCTGTCTCAAAGGGATTCTGTGAGAATTGAATGACTAATGCATCCGTGGCAATTAGCACTCTGCGGAATAAGCAGAAAGCATCAATAAATGGGAGCTGCTTTTCTTGCGAAGTGGCCAATGGTGGTGATGATTTTTATCACCAGCTTACGAACTCTCGGAGGACAGTGACACAGCTTGGTTCCTGGTAAGATTCAAAGGTAATTTGAAAACATTTTGGGAAGTGGGTGGGCAGCACTTTCCTTGCCTCACTGTTTCCAGACCTCTCCCATAAAATCAACCTCTGAATGGGTATCATTTGCTTGCACCTGGGGTAGGAGACTGGAATTCTAACCGGATAGGAGAAACAAAAGGCCAGGACCCACCTAGCAGCATCTGGAACGATCAAGAGAATTTTCTTTATTATCCCCAGGCTTATGCCCGAGTTGCATAGGTAGAGTAAACAGAGCTCCTAGGGCCTTTGGCTGTGGTAACCGGCGTTTAGAAATGGCCAATGCACACCCTGCGGACGACTCGTCAGAGGAGGCTCGACAGTCTCATCACAGAAGGGGCTCTCCGCGTGGCCCAGTGAATTCCCACACGTCCCCCTCTGCCTCACCCCAACGCCCCATGCTCACCTCCCCCTCTTCCGAGGAGGACCCACCCGGGCGGTGCCAGCATCCGAGCACCACCACCGCGCCCGCTGTTACCCAGCCTCGGGACCCGCCTTCCCAAGCCTGATGTCTTCAAAGGGCTCGATACCCGGGAACCCAGCACAGAGCTCACCCTCAGCGCCACAGGGCGCCAATTCTGCTCATCAGGTCGCCTCTCAACCCAGATGCTTCTGAGATCGAGTCCACTGCTCATGCACACACCTGATCACTCGAGGCGCTGTCAGCTTTCCTCCCTCGCCTCGGGCCTTGTCAGAAAGCAAGTAGCTCAAATGGCTCTGACAGAGTGCACCTCGGTCCGTCGCCTCCTTCTCCTCCTCCCCCGCGCCATGTTACTGGTCTCTCTGGCGGCAACGCGGGCTCCTGGCAACCGCAACAGCCGCCGCCACTTGGACTCCACCCCTCAGGATCCGTACTTCCTGTGGTTGCTTCCCGGGCAGTAGAAACTGTTGTGCCTCCAGAAACTACAATCCCCAGTGTGCATTGTGCGCCCATGATACGGGACCTGTGCTTCCGGTAAGTGACCTACACGCTGGGAAATGTAGTCTGCACTGCAAGCCAGAGCCTGTAAAATTATAATTGGTTACACAGTATGGAAGCTCCTAGGGTCTGAAGCCTTCAAAATTTTCCATGAAGTTGCCCTTTTTAAACTTACCTGTATAGAGATAACATCTCTGTTGTCATTGGAAAATACATTCACCAAAGCATTATAGAGAAAAAAATTGCTGCTCCAAAGCCTTGAGACATTTGTACCCTTTTGGAAATCAGAGGAAAATACGTATCAGAAGAAAAAGTAACAGGTTCAAGATGACAGAAAAATCCCTCAATTTTCTGCCAAACTTCTCTACCTAAACACCGTATTATCACGTCTCTCTCTTACTGACCTTCATTCTGGTGCCTATTTTTGCATATGTAAAACCGGACTCTTAAAAGTGCCTATCACACCTGTAATACCAGCACAGGGAGGCTGAAGCAAAAGGTGCATAAGTTTGAGGCCGACCTGAGCTTCGTAGCAAGTTCAAGCAAGGCTGGCCTGGATTACATAGTAAGACTTTTTGTTGTTGTTTCATAGTGTGACTTTGCCAGAAACAAAACAATCTTAAAAGTGCCTATCATAAGAGTGATATGAGATATAATTGCAATAACTTTTGCACCATGCTTGTGCTTTTTATGCCCCTAGCAGAAGGAAAAATAAGATGGGGAAGAACACAAAGAATGGTGAAAGGTCACAAGCCATGATTACAAAAGACCCTATAATTGTTCACTTTGCTTCACCTCTTAGTTCCCTCAACCCCGGAATGAAGAAATCACTAAAATTCTTTCCAGGTTTATAGCCTGCTTGTGCTCTTTTCCTATGCTTTTTTATTGTTATTGTTCCCTTCTACTCTGCAAAATTCTTCTGAAATCGGCCTCCTGAGGCTGTTGTAATAATGTCCCAATTAGTATTGATACAGGAAAAAATATAACTCCCAACCTGCTAGATGTCAGATGTGCCAAGTTCAAGTCCCCCAAATATCAAAGAATGAATTCCAAGAGACAAAGGAGTTTAAGAGTAGGAAATGTTTATTAAGAGAAAGCTCCCAAGAAACAGGAGAGGGATGTTTGGCCACTGAGGCTCTTTGTCAGGGATAATTTGTACAGCAAAATCACAATGGGGGTCCAACATGGATCATACTACAACCTATAAAATGACAAGTATAGCAGCTTAGCTAATATTGATCCAATAGGGAAATGAGTGATATAGCAAGGGTACATGGAAAGATCAAAGGAATTCTTGGAAAGGGAGGGGAATATGGGTCCAGGTGTTCTGGTCACCCACCTGTGTCTGATGCCTAACTGGGTCCACTGGTGCTAATTACAGTATAATCTCAAGTTGCTGTTCATCTCCAAGGAGACATGTAGGCCTATCTATTGCTTTTCCATCCTGAGGCCTGGCTCTCTTCAGATTCACCTCAAGCCACAATTCTGCTTTTATTTTTCATGCTTACTTCCTTGAAAGTCCTATCCCTCTCTGACTGTATATTAATTTCTAACTTAACTGTCTATAATAGTAGCTCTGGAATCCTCCTGGCTGAAAGGTCTATCTATATTTGTGGTGGATTCAGTTATCTGGGGCTCAGTTTTTCCTGGAATCCAGGTGATCATAGGTTTAGAACAGTGGCTGGAGATTTCTGGGGTAGCTGATATGTCCCTGTAACTATCTTTGGATTCTTAGTCTTGAAGGAAGATACGATTATATAAACTTAGGGCTAATCAGCCATGCTTTGCTACTTTTAGACTGACATTCCCCAAATGATTAATATACCCATATGCAGAGCTGAGAAGGGATTTGACTTAATGTTTTATAGTAACAAAGAATAACAAAATGAAAGTCACACTTTGTTCTGCTATTTATTTATTGAGACTAGATTTCACTATATATTCCAGGCTGGTCTTGAATTCACTAGGTAGCCCAAGCTAACCCGGAACTCGCATTAGCCCCCTGCCTTAGCCTCCAGAGTACTGGGACTGCAGGCAAGTAACGCCACGCCTGCCTTTGTTCTGCTTTAAATTATCTACAGAACATGTGTGGGCCCAAATGGAAAGTCACTTCTCTATTCTCTTTTTTTTTTTTAATTGCAAAAATGGCTTTTAAGTCCCTGATTATCCGAGAAGAAAACAGAAATCGTGGTTTTTAATGAGTTAGCCGGCTAGGACCCATCCCTAGTGGTCTCCCACTAGGTAAGAGATATGCATACAGAGTGTTCACTAACACAGTACCTGGGGCATGATAAGTGCTCTGTAAATGTTAGCTGTATTGCTAACACTATTACTCCCCTCTTCCACCATGTAAATCTCTTAAGAGGAAGGACTCTGTCGGTCCTGTTCACAGCATTTGCACCGGTGCTTGGCACATGTTGAACCGAATCGCACAAACAGGATAAAGTTTCCAGCACCTCAGTTGCTTGAGGTAAACACAGGAGCCTTTTAGAGCTCTATCAGTCTCCTCCCTCCCCTTCCTGACTTGGGAGTCTGAACCAGAGGGTTGAAATCCCTACCCAAGATAACCCAAAGCCGCTATGGAATTTGAGCCCGGAGTTTAGGCCCGCCCCGTTGCCATGGAAGCGGCCCC
>NW_022900946.1:9686870-9720963 GCF_012274545.1 Fukomys damarensis | reverse complement strand
GACATCCCAACCCCTGATTGGCTGTCCGGCCAGCATCGTTTCGGGATGTGTCCGCCGCCGCCATTGCGCGGCGCTAGTCCGCTCGGAGGGTTCCGGCTGCGGCCGATTCCTTGGCCTCTCAACCCAACCGGGCGGGTCCGGGACTCCGGTCCGTGTCGGTGCGGGCGCCGGCATGTGGCTGTGGGAGGAGCAGGGGGGCCTCCTGGGCCCTTTCTCCTTCCTGTTGGTGCTTCTCCTGGTGGTGACGCGCAGCCCCTTCAATGCCTGCCTTCTCACCGGCAGCCTCTACGCGCTGCTGCGCTTCTTCAGCTTTGAGCCAGTGCCCTCCCGCAGGGTCCTGCAGGTGCTCAAGCCCGGGGACCGTATTTCCGCCATCGCCCACCGCGGCGGCAGCCACGACGCGCCCGAGAACACGCTGGCGGCCATTCGGCAGGTGAGCCCCCCACGCCTCGCGCCCCTCGGACTTACGCTCGTCCTTCCAAGGCCCGGGCTGCTTCTGACAGCCTTACCGGTGCCCTAGTCGTCCGCAAGGAACGCTCCCCGCTGCCCCTTGGTTCCGCCCGATTTCTAGGAATCTGCTGACTTCGGGACTTAGAGAATACAGCAGGTGTTTGTATAGTTACTGCAGACACAAGAGGTTACACCTGTAAACAGGACAGATAGGATCTGTACGTCGGAGTGGAGGACACAACTCCCAAGTGAATACTTTAAGTGAGCAAAAAAATGAAATGAGATGTTGTAATGAGATAAAAAATTGGGAGGAAGGAGTTAAATACTGTGGCTGAAGAAATTCTCTCTGAAGTGATATTTGTACATGATGATGACAAGGAACCAAACATGCAATATATGGGGAAAGTGTTCCAGGAAAAGGAAGCATCAAATGCAAAAGTCCTGAGGTCAGAAAGGAGTTGGAGTGTTTATGTAATAGAAGTGGTCTAACAGAAGTAAGTGACTTGAAGGAACAGAACAAAATCCCGTATGTGAATGAAATAGGTAATGGGCCAGATCGAACAGGTCTTGGTCAGTAAATGAGTTTATTCTATATGGATCACCCATCTCTGAAAATGTCTTTGCTTGTCATTTAAATTACTTGGTCCACCTATCAATTTTCTTCTCTCTCTCTCTCTCTCTCTCTCTCTCACACACACACACACACACACACACACACGTACACATACACAGCCCTGACAGCTACACTCCTGATAAGTTTGCCACAAGACATTCCTGAAGTTACTATTATCACCCAGCTCTTGGTGGTCTCCTGACTTCATTATAGAGTTTTTCAGTGAATTAAGCATTTTGGCTCTGGTTTCTGTGGGTTTTGCATTCATTGATTGAACTACCTGTGGATCAAAAATGTCCAAAAGCAAATTACACCTGTAGTGAACATTACAGTATAACAACTGTTAATGAAGCATTTATATCATATTAAGTATTATAAGCAGCTGGGCGTGGTGGCACACCCCTGTAATCCCAGCACTCAGGAGGCTGAGGCAGGAGGATCTCTGAGTTTGAGACCAGCCTGGGCTACATAGTGAGTTCCAAGTCAGTCTCAACTACATAGTGAGACCCTGTCTCAAAAAAAAAAAAAAAGTATTATAAGCAATGCTTTTTAAAACTATATGGAGCCAGATGTGGTGGTGCACAGCCTGTAATCCCAGCACTTGCAGGCTGAGGCAGAGGCAGGAAGATTCCAAGTTCAACCCCAGCCTGCACAACTTAGTGAGAGTCTGTCTCAAAATAAAAATGGGTTTGGGATGTAGCTTTACGAAGGTCCTACATTCATAGAACCACAAAAGAAAAATCAAGAGATAAGAAAAGAAAGACGGAAAAGAGAAAAAGCATACAGGAGGATGTTCTTTGTATACAATATATATGAATGCTGTACTTTTTTTTCTTTTTTGGAAATTGAATCCAGGACCTTTAGAGTGAGCTACATTGCCAACCCTTTTTATTTTTTAAGACAGGGTCTCTCTAAGTTGCCCAGGCAGGGTTTGAACTTGCCGTCTTCCTGCCTCAGCCTCCCAGAGTTCTGGGATTATAGTTGTGAACCACTGCACCTGGCTACACCATTTTTATAAGGGACTGCAGCATCTGTGGATTTTGGAATCTGTTTGGACTCTGGGAGCAATCACCCGTGGATACCAAGGGATATAAGAATATGATTTCATTTCTTTGAAATATTGTTTAAACATTAAATAGGTGATAAAACTGATTCAAATATACAAAAACTGATTCAAATAAAACTGATTCTAGAATTCAGCCTCTCATTTTGAAGTTCCAGTGCTATTTGTCATAGACTAAAATATGTGCCACAGTATGAAAATCTGGACTACCTGTCCTTTCTTTGCCCAGCTAGGCACAGACAGTGTTGTATAATGAATAAATTACTTAAACTTCCTGTGCTCCTGTTAGGGTTATGACTATGGTGTGGCAAAGCTGGAGCCCCAAGACTGCTCCTTACCCTAGTCTCAGCCCTGACCTCAGTTTCCTGTCTGTACAATGGAAATACTAATGGTGTTTACCAGATAGGTTGTGAGTATTCAGTTGTCACCAGAAAGTCCAGGGAGTTCCCTCAGCAAAGATGTGGTGACTTCAACTCAGCCTACGAAGTAGTTTCTTGACCTGGCACAGAAGAGAATTTCAAAACACCTCAGCAGCAGGCAGAATTAAAGTACACATTCAGAGAAAATAGAGTGCTAGAGGGTAGGTCCTCAAGAGAGAGGCACACTGACCAGGCATGGTGGTGCATGCCTATAATCCCAGCACTTGGGAGGCTGAGGCAGGAGGATTGCTGTGAGTTTGAGGCCAGCCTGGGCTGCATAATGAATTCAAGGCCAGTTTGAACTACATAGCACGAACTTGTCTCAAAAAAAAAAAAAAAAAAAAAAAAAAAAAGAGTGGCAGTATTTTAAGTTTTGGCAGCTACAAGTCTGGAATTTGTGAATCCATAGAGTGGCTCAATTTTTAGGTGAAAGCCACAGGCCCAATTAGTAAAGATGAATGATCTTTTTTCCGTAAAGAACACTCTTTGCACGCTTTGAATCTGTTTCTCTATCTTAAGGTCAAGTTTCTATTCTATGTCTTATCAAATAAACTAATTTATGCCTTGATACTGTAGTATCTTGAAGGGATTTTTGTGATGGGCCTGGAAGAAAAAACAAACAAGCCTAAGAAGCATCCAAGCTAATGGAATACAGATGTGGATAACCTGTGTAACTTTGTGTCCTGAAGGCACAGCCTTCTTAAAAATATGATTTTAAAACTATTATTTTCCTTGTCTCCTTTTTGCCTCTTTTATTTGTCCTATCTTTCTTCACAATGAGCTGGCCTGGTAAGACCTCCACAAACAGACTCTTTCTCCCAAGAACCCAAAGATGGCTTGATTCTTCAGAGTAAAGGTAAAAAATTTAAGACTGGAAAAAGGGAGACCAGGAGGACAACCTTTGAGTTAGTAAAAGGCACCTGAGTTTTTTTGTATGGCCAGGTTCAAGTTCTCTCAGCGTTCCATCTTTTTGACAGACTACCTGAGAATAACAATTTAAAGGAGGAAAGGTATATTTTGGCTTATAGTTTCAGAGGTTTTGTTATTGGATTTTGGGGTGCTGAAGTCTCCTTCTGGAGATGTTTTCTAGTTACTTTCTATTCTGAGCAAAGAATTGGTCAAGCATGAACAGTAGCAAAGTTTTATTAAAGGTAGAAAAAAAAAAACAGTCTCTACAGAGCGAGTTTGGGCCAAATGAAAGAAAGAAAAGTATACCTACAGCAGAGGGTGGGCCATCCATGCAAGAGAGACCGCAGGGGCAAAAACTCAATGGCCACTGTCTTTTTGTATCACCCACTCCTCACACTAATACTAGGTCTAGGCCATCCTGTGGAAAATCTTCTAAGTTCTCACAGGAAGCCCACTGCAGAGTTTTGGAAACTCTTCTGCGTTTGTGTGTGGGATTTTGTAATTAACAAGCAACACTTACTTCCTCAGGCAGCTTCGCCACACCCTAATCTCCTATCAGTCTTGCTTCATGGCCATCTGGCTCCATTGCTTTCAGGCCCATGACAAAGCAAAAACATGGCAGCAGGCATGGTGGAGGAAAGCTGCTCACCTGACGGCAGCCAGGAAGCAGAGGACGAGCAGGCACCTGGGTTAGTGGGCTTCTGCCTTCCTCTGCTTCTGTTCCGTCAGCCTACACTCTGCTGTATAGAGTGCTGCCCACATGCGGAGACGGTCCCCTTGCCCCCTCAGTTTGTTGTCCCGGGCACCAGTCATCCCTGAAAACACCCTGACAGACACACCCAGAAATGTGCTTTCCAAAGTCCCTAAGCCTTTCTCAATCCAGCCAAGTTGAAAAATTAAATTAACCATCACATTTACATTTGTCACCCCTTGGTTCTTTGTGTTGGGAGAAGGTGAGAGCAGCTTTTCTAGCCTCCTGTTTGAAAATAAACCTGAAAATACTGAGGAATGTATGTACACTAACTCAAAAAGCTTGGATAAAGTGATAATAAGAAGTACAGGAGGTAGTATTGCCATGAAAAGAAAGATGATTATTACTGTAGAAGCAAAGCATATTGCTGTCATTGTTTCCCACTTCAACTTACCCTTATGTAAGTCAACTTAAAAGATATCTCAAGGTATCCAGGTGTGGTAGTGCCCCCTGTCATCCCAGCACTGGTTAGGTGACCACATAGTGCTTTTGTAAGTACTTACTGATGGATGTGGTGGTTTGATCAAGAGCATGTCTGACTATAAATCATATTGAATGAGGAAGCATATATATATGAAATACATACACAGTGTTTCACATCCTGTTGTATTGCAGAGAAACTATGGCTAAATTCCAGTCATGTGTTGGATATTTATATTGTACGTCTTTTATGTAACATAATAATGATAGTCAACATCGCGCCAAACTGATTCCTGGTCGTAAGAGGAAATGAGATGTGGTAATTCAGCCAATTAGAATATGAGGTTATTGTTAATGAACTTTTTAGCCGTAACAGTATTTTGCTGCTAAATATAAGACTACAGAAGACAAGACTGTGTCCTCCTCCTTGATGGCAAAAGAAAGTGTATTTCCATCAGAGTTTAGTTTTTGTTCAGTCCTGTCTTCATCCCTTTGCACATTTTTAACTTACAATGTATATTCTTAAACATTCTACTGTGTTAAAAATCAGAAAAGTTATTCTGACAGTGGTAGAATTTCTTGTAGGTTATTAACTAGGTATAGAAGGAAAAAATGATAAATGTGAAGTGAATGTATTCCTGAAAAACCCTTACACTATGATAAATAGTGGCAAGGGAACTAAATCATATCTGTAGTCCGTTTTCCGTACAGGAGCCAAAGTATAGCTTTGAAAGTGTAGATCAGATTATATCCTGTTTTTATTTAAAACCATCCATGGTTTCCTGTTGGAATTAGATAAAATGCAAACTTGTTTCTCTCATGTGTCTTCTCAAAGCCCCTGCTTTCTCTGTTCCACCCCCTGGGTGTTTCATCAGGGTGCTTTTGGCTTCATGGGATAGAAGATCATCCTCAAACATCTCGGTAAGGGAGCCTACTGTCTCAGGTGACTGGGTACCTGGGGGGCGATGGCCTCGGGGATGGTTAACACGGCTGTTCAGGTGTGACTGTGGAGGACGCAGGCTCTGTAGATCTCTGTCTGCACAGTCGCCTGCAGCATATCTGCCAGCCCTCAGTGTAGCTGCCCCGGGCAGCATCACATTCTAACACCCCAGTATCCAAGCTCAAGGAAGGGCTCCACCCCCTCTTCCTTGGGTTTTCTCAGAAGCCTCCTCTGATCTCACACACACACACACACACACACACACACACACACACACACACAGAGAGAGATTTGGAACAGTCCACTTACTCTGAGCTTAGGAGAAGGCTGAACACAGGGACAAGAACAAGTCTGCCAGGAGAGAAGGGAAGTAGATTTGGATAAGCAGTCAACATTTTCTGCCAGCTCAATGGCTCCTCCTTAGTGTTACAGTAGTTGCTGTAACAACTTCTGCTTAGGAAGCTCCTCTCCCAGGTCTTTTTATGGTTGGCTGTCTTTTATCAAAGAGCCCTTCCCTGGCTGCTTTGTCTAGTGACTACCACCTCTGTTGTCTTCTTCAGAATATTTTTCAATATCATAATTACATGTAATAGGTTTGCAATGTGTTTCTTCCCACTAACGTGTAAGAACTGTGGTCCTGTCTCTCTTAGCACTGTCTCACTGCTTAGAAGAGAGCACGATACTTAGTAGACACTCAATAAATATTTGTTGGGAGGATTATGAGTAAATCTACTGAAGAAAGTTTCATTGTTATCCATCATGGAAATACAAACCAAAACTACACCACTTTATACCCTCTACGTTGGCTGTAATAAAAAAGAATGAATGTTGGCAAGGGTATGTAGAAATTGGAACCTTCATATGCTGCAGGTGGGAAAAAGTCTAGTAGCTCTTTAAAAGGTTAAATAATTACTGTGTGATCCTACAGTTGAACTCCTGGGTATGTACCCAAGAAAGTCAAAGCATCTACATAAAAACTGGTACATAAATGTTGCTAACAGCAGTCTTCACAATAGCGAAAAGGCAGAAGTGACACGAATGTCCATCAGCTGATGAATGAGTGGATCAGTAAAGGCTGGTACTGATGCAGTGTTATTCAGCCATTAAAACCAAAGGGAGGTTCCTGGTACCTGCTACAGCATAGATAAGACTGACACGAATGTCCATCAGCTGATGAATGAGTGGATCAGTAAAGGCTGGTACTGTATATTCACATGGTGCAGTGTTATTCAGCCATTAAAACCAAAGGGAGGTTCCTGGTACCTGCTACAGCATAGATAAGCCTTGAAAATGTGCTGAGTAAAAGAAACCAGTCATAAGAGACTACATATCATAGGGTTTCATAAAGTGCCCAGAATAGGCAAATCAGCTCAGGGACTGGGGGGGAGATATTCAGACTCCTAAAAGGGCTTTCTTTTTGTGAATAATGAAAAATTGATTATGGTCACGGTTATACAACTCTGCAAATATACTAAAACTTCTTTGAATCGTGCAATTGACATGGATAAATTGTAAGGTATTAAAATAACATCTCAATTTAAAAAATAAAGAATTGTGTTCTGAATTTGATCAGATTTATAAAAACACTGCCACTCTTTATTCTGGTAGTGGAATCTGTAATTTTCTTTGTTGTCAGTAAATACTAAGTTCTGTGTGTCAAGTTGTAGGGTGGATGTTTTAAGAGATTCTTTACAGCCAGGTGTGGTGGCACATTCTTGTAATCCCAGCACTGAGGAGGCTGAGGCAGGAGAACGTTGTCAGTAAATACTAAGTTCTGTGTGTCAAGTTGTAGGGTGGATATTTTAAGAGATAACTTTACAGCCAGGTGTGGTGGCACATTCTTGTAATCCCAGCACTGAGGAGGCTGAGGCAGGAGAACACCATAAGTTTGGGGCCAGCCTGAATGACGGAGTGAGACTGTCTCTCTCTTTCTCTCTCTCTCTCTCTCTCTCTCTCTCTCTCTCTCTCTCTCTCACACACACACACACACACACACACACACACACACACACAGAGTCTCAGAGAGCGGGAGAGAAAGAGAGAAAGGTAAAGGTCTCACTCTGTAGTTCACGCTGGCCTTGACTTTGTGGTGATCCTCCTGCCTCAGCTTTCCAAGTGCTGGGATTATAAGTGTGTGTCCCCATGCCCACATTTAAATATAGAGCCATTTAAATGTAAAGCCTTTGTTGAATTAAACATAGTGTTTAAATCAGCTTTGTCAAAGTGCAGTTTACATACACTAAAAGATACACATTATAAGTGCATGATTTGGCAAGGTTTCATAAAATACCTGGGCAACCAGTGCCTCAGTCCATTTCCCCAGATATTCTTCTGTGACCCCTTTGAAGTCACCGCCACCCCCACCTCTGCCTCAAGGTAGCCGTAGATGTGATTTCTTTTCCTATACCTCCATGCACCTTCTACTGTTAAATTATATTACAACACTTGTTTATTGGCAATTTGTATATTTAGAAGAAAAATATAATGATAAATTTCCCCAAATAAATGAAAAAGTTAAAAAAATGCTAGCATGTGAATTAGAGTTAAGGGCGTTCATCTTTTGTCTCTAAAGCCAAGTAAGTCGAATGCAGTCCTTAGAAGATTTGGTCTCCCAGAAACTCTAAAGTGGCATTTCCTTTAGAGAGCTTTTGTTTTATCTTTTGGTTTTGACTTTAATAGAAAAGGAAAATAAGTGAACTCTTTATCAGTTTTAGTATCTTTGTTAAAATACTATGTCTCCCATTGTGTGTGTGTGCATGTATGTGTTTTGATCAAATAAAGATAGCCCTGATGAATAAGAGTATAATTGAACCTAATTATAGTGCCAACATCAAGGAATAAGGCTAACATTTGTGGTGCAGTGACCCGAGCGGTGTACTAAAAATGTGACCTGGTTTTATGTTATAAAGGTTGTAACCCATGTAGATTTACCTGTATATCATTCTGGCTTTAACTTAGAAAGAATACACATTTTAACTTTGTTAAACCCTTTTAACCAGTACAGATATAAACATTATTATAATGGCGTGTTCATTAGATGAACTTTTTCTAATCATTATAGCTTATGTGAAAGCCAGCTCAGAGCCAGGTACCCAACTTGATAACTTGCATGCATTGTTTCTTGTTTCTAAATCGTCATGACGACTCCTACAAGTATTATAGAAGAATTATCTTTTTTTGATAGAGACTGATACAACTTTAATATTATACTGCGATGCTATAAATTGCTACATACCATAACAGTGCCTACACGTATTTTCATTACAAATCACATATATGTACCCTAGAAAAGCAGTGTTTTCACGTCTCAAGGTCAGTGTAATGCACATGTCCGTCTCCAGTGTGCACATCATGTACCACCCTTGAACGGATCTGAAAAATGAAGCCATTGTCTCAACATTGAAACGGCGGCTGCAGTGGATATGTAGCTCAGCCTAGACGATTTAGCTAGTTAATAAGAAACTGGGATTATTTTTGTGGGGAGATGTCTTGGTCACAAACTTTGAAGCTTAGAAGAAAGTATAGTTGTATGTTTTGATAACATGGGGATAGAAAAATATTTAAATAAGGAAAACTATCTGTCCATAAAGGATATGACTGTGACTACATCACTTTTAGAAATGAGTTTAAAAGGATACAGTGAGTGACAGTGGCTGAAATTATCGAATGCTTACTGTGCACCAGCACAGTGCTGTACGTTGTTTGTGGGTACTTAAGTGTGCAGTAAATAAATGTATAAAGACCTATAAGGGGAAGACCGGGGAATGAATCACACCAACCTTAAGATGGCTTTTACTTCTGGGAAGAATGGGCTCAAAGTCGTGATCCTCCTGCTTCAGCCTTCCAGACTGCTGAGATTATAGGTATCCGTCACTACACCTGGCTTAAGAAGGGTATTACTTCCGGAAAGAAATGAAAAAGGAGAAATTTAGCTATATCAACATCTGTTGTCTTTTCAACTGTACTACGTATGGTTGCAGTAGACCATGACTTTAAAACTTTTTTAATTAAAAATCTTGATTAATGTTTTTCTCTGGCAGGCATCAGACTTGAACCTGAAGCATGCTAGCTAGGTGCTTTATCACCGAGCTACACACCCAACCCTAAACTCTTTTTGGATAAATTTTAACGTAGCCTATCAAACTTACCAGTTTTCTGGCCAACAGCCAGTGTTGTAGATGTAAACAAACTGTAACCTTCAGAAGAAGGCTTGGTGTTTCTTTAATAGAGAACAGACTTAAACCAATAAAAACCTGACTCATCTTGTTTATACCAAAGTAGTGAAATATCTGACTTATGAATAAACATAGGGGAATCTTCAGAGTTACTACACAAACGGTAATGTAAGGCAGTAATGGAATTTGTTAAGTGTCTTAAGCCATTGGTGAACTGTGTAATTTAAAGCATCCAGAGGAAATATGCAAAGACTCCCCATCCACTAATGTGAGATTGGGAAGAGTGGGGAAGTTGAGTGTTTAAAGACACTGTCAGCGAAGACTTCCAGGCAAGGTTAACGGCCACGCCCGGATCAGGGCTGCCATGTGGAAGGGGAAGTCAGTGAAAGCAGCTGACAGTTTATCCAGCTCTGTTGGTCTTGATGTTTAGGTGCAGAATGATGTCTGTGGCCGTGTGACATTAATGTTATTGAACTGTTTTTGTTAAGGCAGCTAAGAATGGAGCATCGGGCGTGGAGCTGGACATTGAGTTCACTTCTGACGGCGTTCCTGTCTTAATGCACGATAACACAGTAGACAGGACGACAGACGGGACTGGTCGATTGTGTGATTTGACATTTGAACAAGTTAGGAAACTTAATCCTGCAGCAAATCACAGACTCAGGTAAGTAATTTATTGCCACTTAAACATACCTTTTAGCCTTTCTTGCAGCTCCCAGATTGATACTGGCACCTTCTAATTACATCTTTTGCTCCAGGAGAGTTGCTTTGTTTTGAACTGTATACAGGTTTCCAAGTAGTAAGCTGGGGCCAGGAACAACAGAAATACCATGTGTATATTTTTAATCTTTCCCACTGAGGCCAAATTTGGTCTCAGAATTATTCTCAAGATAGTTCTCTGTCTAGTTATTAACATAATGGTTATTTTGTACTGTCTTTTATGTTTAGAATCAATCATAAGGCCGAAAGAAATTGCTTGTCAATCTTCTTGCCTTTAGGTACACCAGGAAACATACGTTACATTCTTTAAACTCTTACGGAGTAATATCTATCACCTTTTAACTAACCTTTGGATTTTTATAACAAACTCCTGAGGAATCATAGAATTTGAGTACTAGAAAGTATTCTGAAAATCATCCAGAACAGCACTGCCCGATACCTGGATGATAGAAAGGGTCTGTTTTTTGCACTGTCCATTCTGGTAGCCAAATGTAGTTGTTGACAACTATGTAGTTAGTACCATTGAGGAAATGAATTCTTAATTTAAATGTAAATTTAAACTCAGCTAGTTAAAGGCGATAACCTATAGATCCAGAATAATCCTACTCTTAGAGATAATTCCCAAAGAGTTAAGTGACTTATTCTAGTTCTTAAAGAAGCCACATACCCAAGTTTTTTACTCCAAAGAAGCATCTACTGTACTGTTTTTCTGACTGTCCTTTTGTTTCTGAGCACTGCCAGGCTGAAACTTCTTTCAGATGTCTGATTTAATCACATCCAGGTATAGTTTAAACTGATAGTTCCCAGAGTTATGTCTGTGATGTACTAAATCAACACCATACTGGAATGGCCCTTTGAGAGATAAAAGAGTCCACATTGATCTTTACCTTTAAATTAGCATTTCTCAATCATGGGTGACCACAGAATCCACATCCTCCCTCTGTTTGCAGTTCATACTTGCCCTTGGAATTGGTGTTGGGTAATATACTTAGGATTGTGGTCACTTAAATCCCTCTCTTCTTCTTCAAGTTATTTTTTTGTTTATTGTTCTGGGCTTCTTGAGACAAGGTCTGACTATAGTTCAGGCCAGCCACAAACTTTCCCCAGAGCCAGGTTGAATTTGAGTTCATAACCCACCTGCCTTGACCTCCTAAGACCTGGGATTACAGGTGTGTGCTACTGTGCCTGGATGTCATCCTTGCAGTACTGAAAGGTGTGTATTCACTGTTCTAAATGTAATACCAATTCTCTGGACCATAATCAATACTCTGAATATTGAGTATGTGATCCAGTGCTGAAGTTAATAGTCTTCTCCAAAAGGTAATTCACATCTGTACCTCTGGGAGGCTGAGACAGGAGGATTGCAAGTTTAAGCCCAGCCTGGGCAACTAAGTGACTTAGCAAGACCCTGTCTCGAAATAAAAAATAAAAGGAGTATGAACATTACTCAGTATGAAGGTCCTGGGTTCAATCTCACACACACACAAAAAGATGGTTCAAACCTTAATAGGTTGTGATAGAAATCAGACAATCATTCTTCAAGAATACCAATAAATTATGAGGGCAGGCTACTGGAATTGTCTTTTACTGTCATCCAGTATTTGGTTGCTCTGCTGTGTGTGTGTGGGAGGCTAGTTTTACTATTACAGTGACATTGCAGCTACAATAATAAGATGTAAGGTTCAAGGGTAATTTTTAAAGCAAACCATACTTGCGATCGACATCGCCCTTAAAAATTCTTTAAGAAGACAACCATACTGGGTAAGAAGGCACCGCCATGTTGGAGTCGATGTCCCATACTACTGTTTTTAACAGTCTTTGCTCCACAGTTGGATTAGGTCATCTTTTCGTATGCTCCGTGTAGTGAGATGCTTCTTCAGCCTGAGGGGAGTACCAGCTAAGACTGCCCAGAAGAATGACAAAATTCAGGTGTCCATTCTTTTTCCAGAATGGACATGGCCTAGAATGGCTGCTGGCATGCCTGTAATGCTTAAATTATTCTTACCTTTTTTTTATACCACGATCCTAGAGATGAAATAATGTAGTTGAGTGAGCCACAAGTTAAATCATATAGGACGAAATTTTATTATGAGAAAATAGTTGACTTCATATGCCAGGAACTTAACTTTCATTTTCTTTTTCAGAAAATTATATATTAGAAAATGATTTATGTCAAGCAGTTCCACTTAAATGCACAAAAGTACAGTTAATGAATTTATATATTTTAAAGAATTTCTCCTGCATAGAGTTCTACTGGGGAAATTAACTTAAAATTAATTTTCCGAGTTTTCCAAAGGTGGCATATACTCTGCCTGCTGGGAAGTAGAGTTACTAATTATGTTATCAATTCATTGATTTCTTAAATGATTTTTGTTGTTGCTGTTGTCCGTTGCTCAAGAATATAATGTAATATGGCTCAAGTATCGATAGTGGATTATCACTGGACTTGGTAAGGGTGAAGGAAGGAAATTGGAGAAAGACTCTTCCCGCTTGTGTGGGAGGCATTTGCAGAATGTCTCTCCCACTACACTTTGCTGTGTGTCCTGCAATGTGCCACTCCTCCTCACCCTTTTGTAGGGACGAGTTCCCTGACGAGAAGATCCCTACCCTGAAGGAGGCTGTGGCAGAGTGCCTGAAGTACAACCTCTCCATCTTTTTTGACGTCAAAGGCCACGCAAATAAGGTACAGTGTATTCTGTGGACTTTCCTTTGCTAGAGGACGTCTTATTTAACGGTTAATCATTTCCAAAATGATACTTATTTTTATTTTTACAGACTATATTTGCTTAGTAGAAGTATACAATGCATGACTCCACATCTTGAAGGAGACAGTAAATTATGAAACCATTTTTTGGTGGAACATGTTAACAACTCGGGATATTTCACAACCAGCACAAAGTGGAAGAGTCAAGTTTCTGTTATTTACATAAAGCATTTACAAAGGATTATTAAGTAAACAATAAAAAGGCACTTTTAGAAGAGAGTGATAACCTCCAAAACTGGAATTCGGGAGTTACACATAAGACCAGTTCTATCTGGCTGAAGAATTAAGTGCAGTGCATTTAAAGGGAATTTTGTATTTAAACCTTCTAGAGACTAACAGCATATATATATACAGATATATATAGATATATATCTATATATCTATATATATCTTCTAAGTAGATGTGTCCCTCTGTATGATTTGTTTGTTAGGTACAATTTTATTCAATGATTTGAGTAGTATTATTTTTTAATCAAAAAAATTGCTGCATTATTTTCAAATATATATTATATTCCTGAATAAAAATTTGCTTAGAGAAGGTAGACTTTTATTCATAGGAACTTGTTATAATATAAATCAGTGGGAAAATATGGTTCTAATTACATTTGTTCTCTTATAACGTACTTTTGAAGTACATATAACTTTTCCTCCATTTGGGCAGCTTGAATGTTTTTCCTTTAGCAATATTTATTTTATTTTATTTTTAATTTTTTGGTACTGTGGATCAAACTCAGGCCCTTGCCGCTTGCAAGGCAGGTGCCGGAACCATTGAGCTAAATCCCCACCCCATTTTAGCAGTATTTATAATTAGCAGTAGTCATTTACAGGTGGAGAGTTCTGGCTATGTTAATTTTTTATTGAGCCCAGGAACTAGTTTAAACCAATTATTAAAACCTGAAATAAGGGCTGGGGATTTAGCTCAGTGGCACTGCTCCTGCCTGTTAAGTGCAAGGTTGTAAGTTTGGTACCTGGTACCAAAAACAAAACAAAACAAAAAAACCGTAAAGTAAAATCTGAAGTATAAGCATAAATACATACTCTGATTTTATTAGAGTAAACTCCCATTTTTGATGAAAGAGGAGAATGGTAACTAACTTATTCTGGTAAACCGATTTTATATGTGTCTAGGTTTTCCATTGGATTCCATCAGAATTGCCTGGAAGCACATATTTTAGAATAAGGTTCCTGGGCCATACACACTGTACTGCTGAGCTGCACTCAAGGAACATGTGCTTTTAATGAGCCTCCAGCTTTGCTTATGGTGATAACCGTGTTTGGGAATCCCTGTAGCCCTACATTTTACCCAGTGTACTGGTCTCCATGCTTATTCTCTTACCATAGAATTGGGGTATGGGGAGTGTTAAGAAAAATTTTAAGTTACCTAAGTTTTCTGAATGGGTGCTCACCTGGTGTGTAGCCACGATTAGTTAGAATGTGGTAATCTAAGATATTAATGCAGAGGGGCAAGTGTAGGCAAAATTGGAGCTAGGTAGAGCTCTGTAGCCAAGATCATGGCCTTTGGAGTCCAATAGACTTTAACAGAGCTCTGCACTTGTTACAAAATAATATCAACACTGACATGTTTCAGTCTTCTCATGGATAGGGGCGTTACACACAATACATGTGGTAGTTCAAACATCAAGAAGACAACTTCGATCCTATACGTCATTCAGTTATATTCATGAAGGGGAAGTGTGATGTGATAATTGTATGTTCTGTCTTATTTTGGGGGATTACGTTGATTGTGGGTACGTCACCCACCAGAAATGAGCAGTACCTAAGAGTTGGGAGGCACAGTGTCTGCTCATCTCTCATGTCAGCTGCTGTTGATATTAATTCACTGGGGGTTACACGGTGTTGGAAGACTTCACACTCTCCCTGGCACCCCGTCCCTTTGCCTCTCCCCTGTGCTGAGTGGAGTTTCCCTCAGCTGTGCCCAGGTTGGGTGGCTCAGATTTCATCTAGGAAAGGCAGAGGATGATGAGTTGTGGCCTCGTTGCTAAAAAGGAATGTAAGAAAGGACTTTAAAGTTTTGCCTCCTGCCTCCTGTGGCCTGTAGCCCGCCACTCCCAAGGGCATGGCACACGGGTGAGCCTCTCAGCAGGACGGTGCAGCAGCTGCAGCCTGGCTGCTCCCTTGGCTGATGTGGATGGTGGATTCGCCCATACTCTGAACATCTCCATAGGGGGTACTAGTAAACGTCTGACTTACTCGGTATGGTCGTCTTAAACATACTGTAGTTACGGGCTGGGACAGTCACATTTTAGTAGATTTCAAATAATATGAATTTGTTTTACAGGCAGCTGATGCTCTCAAGAAGATGTATATGGAATTTCCACAACTGTACAATAATAGTATGGTCTGTTCATTCTTGCCTGAAGTTATCTATAAGGTAAAATTCAAGATATTTCTTGTACAGGGTATTAGGTTAGTTAGGAGAGCTAACAGCAACAGGCTATGTAAGGATAAGATAGATGCCTCTTAAATTATACTGAATCAAGGCCACAGTGAAGAGCGTGTCTTGAAATTAACAAGAGAAACCCCAAAGGGGAATGTTCTCATACCCCATTTAAAAACACCATGATGAGGCTGGAGCTATCACTCAGTGGTAGAGCATTTGCTTAGCTTAGCTCAGTCCCCAGCAGGAAAAAAATAACCTATTTTCTCTCTTTACCCTCCCATGTTGTTTATAGAACCATTTAGATTATTTGGTAATAAACATTCTCAGAATAGAAAAGAATTATGCAGCCCTTCTTCTCAAAGCATTCCTTGGAGAAAACCTCTTAATTATGGAGTACTTAAAATATGGATAAGCCAAGTGTGGGGTCACATGACTGACCCCAGCACCAAGGACGCTGAGGCCGGAGGCCTGCCTGGGCTACATAGCGAGATTGCATCTACAAAAAATAATACAGTGAAGCCCCCTTTAACCATGATCCAGTTTGTTTTGTCCATACCCCCATTGGTCTTCTCAAAGGCTATTTTAAGCAATTGCTTAAGTAAAAATTGCATTAAATATCTTTAAAAAGTACATGGCTTCTTAAAAATATAATAACAATGCCATTGTCCCATCCAAACAAAAAGCCCTTAATATCATTAAGTATCAGTCATTGTGTAAATCTGCACTGTCTCCGAAAATATCATGGTAAAATAATCAGCCGGGCATGGTGGCACAAGTCTGTAATCCTAGCACTCAGGAGGCTGAGGTAGAGAGATCACCTCAAGTTGGAGACTAGCTTGGGCTATATAGTAACGCCAGCCTGAATTACAGAGCAAGATCCTGTTTCCAAGAGAAAAAGCAAAAGAAATGTCACTTCTTTTGGTATGTGCACTACAGTTTTAAATTTTAAAATCTTCAGGTTCTCTCCCTCCTCTCCTCTCCTCGCTCCTTTGTGCTGTATTTATTGGAGAAACCAGATTATTTGTTTTGTAGTGTTTATCCATATCTGGATTTGCTAAGTATACCATGGTGTAATTTTTCACATTCTTAGCCTCTTTATTTCCTGTAAATTGGTGGTGAAAGGTGGGGGCTTGATGAGATTAGGGTTGATTTTTTTTTTTTTTGGCAACATAATGTCATAGTGGGGGTGTTTATCATCAGGAGGTGCATAGTATTTGATTGACTCTGGTTGTTGGCTCTTATCGATGCTCAATGGCCAGATCGATCATTTTATTTATTTATTTGTTGGTTTCTTTATTTAGGCACTGGGGATTGAACTTGGTCCTTGCACTTGCCAGGCAGGCGGCAGAACCACTGAACTAAATCCCCGGCCCCAGATCGATCATTTTAGAATGTTGCAAAATGTTGATATTTTAATTGTGTTACTTCTTCTCATTGTATTAGCTAGAATCCATCTATAAAAACGTCTCTATTTAGTTACCCAAGAGGCTGGATAAATGCCTGGTTTTTCCCTTTATTTGCCAGCTTCTGAAATGATGAGTTGGTTCTGTGGCATTCTTCCACAGTGGCCAAGAGAGCATTCGTCTAAAGTATTACAGTAGGACCAGAGCCTCTCCCTGGCACAAGATGTCACTGGGATGAAGAGGGCCATGGGGCTTCCAGATAGCCAGACCTAACTGACCTCAAGGCCTTTAAAATGTATGAGATGTTGCCGGAGGAGTGGGAGAGTTCGGACTGAGGCACTGCACCCGCCTCTCTGCATTCCCACCCTGCCCTCTCCCCATCTCTGCTCACAGTGGCTCTCTTCTCTCATTTCCTTCTCACTTCCCTACGCTCTCTCCAGCCCCTGCTCTTTATCCTTTGCCCTGGAAAGCATCAAAGCTCTCCAGTGTGCTTGAAACAATCGGGGTTTCAATCTCGTTCAATTCTACTTATCTCTGGCCAGAATCTAAATCAGCACCAATTAAAAGTTTCTTCTTGTGACATTATAACTTGATCAACTGTGAGGTTTCCAATTTTCTTTTTATCTTTTTGGAGACAGGGTCTTGCTGTGTAGTTCAGGCTGACCTTGAACTTACTATGCAGCACAGGCTGGCTTTGAGCTCATGGCAATCCTCCTGCCTCAGCCTCCTGTGTGCTGGGACCACAGGCATGCACCACCACATCTGGCTGTCGTTTTCTTATTTTAAAGGGATTGAAGTTCTCAAATTGTGAAAAAAGTATTCTTACATGTACTGCATATAAACACTTCAAGTCCATTACATCTTTTCTCAGAGGGTTTGTGATCAAGGACTCACGGGTAGACATGGGCCTGGGTGCTGTGACCTCTTCGTCAGAATGAGCACTTTGGCTAGACTTAAGGCATGGTCGTTATTTTATTTTCAACATTTCTTTTCAGATGAGACAGACAGACCAGGATGTGATCACAGCTCTGACACATAGACCTTGGAGCCTGAGCCACACAGGAGATGGGAAACCCCGCTACGACACCTTCTGGAAGCAGTCCGTGTTTGTGGTAATGGACATCCTGCTCGATTGGAGCATGCATAATATCTTGTGGTACCTGTGTGGGATTTCAGCTTTCCTCATGCAAAAGGATTTTGTATCCCCGTAAGTTGGAAGATTTCTTTCTTTTCCCGATACATTTCCTGAATGCTCTTTCTAGAAAGAAGCCGTTAAGGGTGTGGACAGGGATCGGCTCTGACCTGTAAGTCCCACTGTGCCCGTTAAGTTGGAATATCACCTTTCTCAGGAAGAAGAGTTCAGGCGTATCTTGCTGATTGAAAATAGATTAATGAGCTATTCTTGGTTTTGTAGTACATTTTAAAGAAAAGAAGGGGAAGGGATTGCATTCTTCTGGTTGGCTTCTGTTGAGAACCCACGGGATCCAGGGCGGAGCTGCAGGAAAGCTGTTGGATGGAGGGACGTCAGTCCTGCTCCTGCTCCCTTCTACATTGCGGGCTCTGCTCTCCTTCCAAGAAACTGTCCATTCCCTAACCAGCTAGCCGTCTTCGACTCTTTCATTGGGCAGTTTTAGAGCTATGTATTTCAGCTGGCTAGAGTTACAAGTGTCTTAGGATTTCGAGCATGCATGCAATCAGTTCAGTGTGCATGTAGCTACCACCTACAGTACTGCAAGGTGTACCGTGTTAAGGAGCCGCAGATGCAGTGGTGAAAAAGCAAAAACCATGGTCTCTACTCGTGGAATTACAATCAAGTGGGACAGAGATGCGAATACAAAAATTGAAGGCATAGATACAGCTAAGCTGTGTTTAGGAGGGAACAGTGTGCATGGGCCTTGGGACCCGACCTGCGTCTGGGGGTCAGGGAAGGATGGATCCCGAAGGAAGCGACAGCCAGAAAAGGTCCTGTTCTGCTGCCACCTGAGAGAACCAGAAACGGGAGAGACAGGGCGATGGGAGAAGAGAAGTGTTATTAGCAACAAGCTGGCACGCTGGAGAGTGGACAGCTCGTGCTTCTGTCCGTCCTGCATGGTGCTGCCAAGAGACAGGTGGGCATCGGGGTAGTTTGTTAACCTTCAAAAGTGTCCATTTGTGAATGTGAGTCGGTAGCATCTTATCACAGATCAAAGGTTACTAAGTTGTCCTAGACTTGTGAATCTAAGAGGATTGTTTAGAGGCTTGCTGTTTGCAAGTTTGTCTGGTTTCTGGTTTCCAGCCAGTCTGCACACCGTCCCCCCCAACCCCCCACCTCAGGGCTTTTGTGCTGAGCTACATCGCCAGACTTTTCATTTTCTTTAATTATTTTGAGATGAGGCTAAACTGCCCAGAACTTGTAATCCTCCTGCCTCAGCCTCCCACTGTGCTGGGGTTTTAGGAATGTGCCACTGCACTCTGGTTTATATATTTTTTGACAACTACCTTCTCCCCGACATCCCACAGTATTGGGGATTGAACCCAGTTCTTCCACACTTAGCTGTATCTTCAAACGCCTGGCATTTTTTTTTTCTTTCCGAGACAACGTCCTGCCAAATCACTTAAGTTGCCTCAGCCTCCCCGAGTGTTGGGATTATAGGCACATGCCAGCATGCCCAACAACTACCTTTTAATCGTGACCTTTCCTGTGTCAGAACAGGGCATCGTAACTACTTCTACAGTTAGCCATTCAGATATGGAGTAGGGTAGAGGGAGAAAACAAAGTTATCTCCTAAATTGAGAATGGGAAAGGTAAGAGAAAACTTTAACTTGGGGCGTGTCTTCATGAATCTCAGATATGAAGGGTGTGGGCAACAGAGGAGGGGAAAACACCAGCAAAGTGTTGTGGCCAAAGGAGAACAGTTCTCACAAGGGACTCAAAGAGAATCAGTATTCTATGACAAGAAAGGAGTGGAACAGTGTGAGAGCTGTGTCAAGGACATGAGGGAGTGAGCCACTGGGGACGGCGGCCGGCTGGCGTGGGACACACCTGACTGCAGGGCGGGTCGGCGCGGGGCTCCCCCGGTGCTGCTGGTACTCAGTGCACACCGTACCCAGCAACCAGTGTAGACCGTGGGCACAACCGTCATCCTTCTAACAGGCTTGGTTTTTCCTTTCTCCAGGGACTATTTGAAGAAGTGGTCAGCTAAGGGGGTCCACGTTGTTGGTTGGACTGTCAATACCTTTGAGGAGAAAAATTACTATGAATCCCATCTTGGCTCCAGCTACATCACGGACAGCATGCTGGAGGACTGTGAACCTCATTTCTAGACTTTCACCCTGGGGAGGAAACACAGGTTCAGAAACTGCCCCTTGGCCTCATGCAGGGATATCACAGCACTCTTTGTGCTAGTCCACCCCTGGGGGGTCAGTGGTTCACGCAAGCAGTAGCCAGTAATTGCATTCTTATCTGAATAAACCCAAAGCAGGTGTTGCTGCCAGGCTTCATGGAATGCCTGAGTTCATCACTGTCGCTCTTGAAAATCTAGGTCTGAGAAAGGCACCCCAGCCCCGCCAGCTCAGCCAAGGCGACCCCGAGACCCGGTGAGGACAAGCGCGGAGTGGGTTGTGCAGTTGGGGACTGCAGATGCAAGTGCATGGGACTCGCATGATCACTTGGAGTTGACATTTTAAAACTTGCCATACTTAAGCAAGGTACTTATTTCTAGTATTTGTATTCAGCTCTGGTAACAGTGTCCTGTAGATGTCCAACTTGGGTGCACACTAATAAAATCATTAAAAGGAGTGTGAAAAGAAAATGCGTATCAAGCTCCATCCTCCCTAAAGCTAGGAATCTGGGAAGGTGTGTTGTGCAAAGCGGCGAGGCCTCTGTGCTGCAACCACAAAGGGAGGGGAGGGTGTTGGAACCTAGCTGAGGGATTACGAGTTGTCTTGAAGGAAGAGCTACAAACCACCAGGGGGCAGCAGAGTTGCGCTTTTGCTTTATTAGGAAGCTTCACAATAGCACTGCAGACAATCAGAACTGGAAGAAACTTCCAGGAGCTCCTTAGCTTAGCCTCATTTTACAGATGAGACTACTAGGACTTGTGGGTAAAGAGGGGCAGCCTCCAAAACCACACAGGGGGCAGTGTAGCAGGGCTTGGTCTCATAATAACAACTTGGCTGCTGTAGGCCAGGAACTACACAAGGGTTTAGAACAATCTTACTCAACCTAACGAAACTGAGGTTCCAAGAGTTAAAGTCACTTACCTGGGGTCTCAGAGTCCACGGTACATTTGGGGCTCAAGTCCACCTGGGTCTGACTCAGAGCTCCTGTTCCTCACCACGCCCCATACCCTCTGTACTCTTTCCCATGTGATCCCGCAAGGCTTCTATCCTGAACTTAAGCAACAGTGTTTGGAATGAAACATTTAAAAGTGGCGGATCTGTCTGCCTCCTCCCTTGGTTACAGGGCCTCACTCAGTCCTGGCTCCCCCGCTGCGTCCCTCAGATGGCTCTTCAGCCTCACCCCTGCAGCAGTAGGCGGGGGCTCTTTGGAAGACACATCGGAGCTGATTTTTGTTACAGTAGCTGTTGGCTGGGGCATGATGGATATAACGGGATATTTTAATTAGGGCCAGGGATTTAGCTCAGTGGTTCCACCACCTGCCTTGCAAGCGTAAGACCCTCGGTGATTCCTGGTACCCAAAAAAAGAAATGTTCTTGTCTGGTTTTTGGTGCTAGGTTTTGAATCCAGAGGCCCGCTCATTCCAAGCATCATGCTGTATCACATGAGCTGCACCTCTAGCCCCCAAAGAGATTTTCTTGAATTTTAAAATTAAATTTATTAAGTGGAACAAATGTCCATGCGTGTACTTCTATGCCATATTGTGACTAAAGTGACAAGAAGTAGGAGAACGAAACCAAGGAGAACATCTGAGGACTGAATTTATCGCTGGGTCCTTTGTGAGACTGAACAGCACACGGCAGCCCAGGATGGCTTTTGGGGACAGTGCAGAGTTAGAGCCCTTCTCTTGGGGGAAGGCCTCGGGAGAGCCAGGAGTTCTCTGCCTGTTGTCCTCCATCCCAAGCCTGCTTTACCCTTGACTCGGCTAGGCCTGAATAAGGACTCAGGTGAAGAATCTGAATGAAAAAGGGAAGTATCAGTAAGGACTATAAGCACTTCCTTGAAAGGCTTGCTGTAATAGGGTTAAAAATATTAATGGACCAATCGCTTCTTGGTCTTTTGGCTAAGATCAAATGTAAAAATATTAATGGACTTGCTGGTTTTAACAACAGTTACAGGCACTGTGAATCAGTTGGCAGTTCTGCAAAAACAGTTACACATACGCATGTACTCCTTTCATATGCACACATCCATTCCACGCATCATGTCTGGTGCAGCGTAGGACTTCATTGATGGTTATATGTATAAAACTTCACAGGGACTGAGTCCCACGCCCCCTCCACCCTGGTCTAACCCCAAAGACACCTGTACTTAATACTCAATAAAGAGACAAGACCTCTGAGTCTAGTTCATTTTGGGGTGACATGAAGATGTTTTTAGTTCAAAGTCACAAACAAATTGAAATTGCACAATTCAAAGGATTTATGTGCCTGATTAAGGATCATGTTTTTATTCACTCTGGACCACTTTTCACAGCACCAGTTTCTAAACCTTTGCCAGATCTGGGAGGAGAGATTGCTAAGGACCAATAATTCAGACACATTTCTCAAAGACAAAGTACATCAGTTTCAGATTATATCTTTCCCACATTTTCTGGGTTAAATTTACCATTTCAACAGTTTACTGGAAAATCCCAATTATGTTGTCTTGAAAACATCAATCCAGGTTTGAAAGGTAGCAGAGCATGCCCAATTTCACTTTGGCATTGATAGTGTGGGTTAGTTTACCACTCCCTGCTAAAGGCTTGGATTCTCTTCCACAAGCTTCTCGAGGCTCAGGTGTCGTGGAAGAATCTGTCCCATCTTAATCTTCTTTCCTTATTGGCTTGATGTCTGTCTGGCCACCACAATAGTCATCAGGCCCTTAAATTATCTTCTTGAGTGGATCGCCTAAATCGCAGGTCTGGGTTTGACACAGGAAAGAGTAGTTAATGCAGACACATACTTCCCCGTTTCCAGGAGGGAAAGACTGGGCCTTAAAGGACCTGTAGCTTCTCGTGCCTTTTTTACCCTGAACTCCCAACACGATGGCAGAAGTAAATGCTATCCCAAAAGTCAGTTACTGAGTTGTTTGGTTTCCTTCCCGGCATTCATTACCCTTCTGGCATCAGCTCCAGATCATCCTTGGGAATCCACCTTTACTTACTCTTCACCTCTGTGGTTCTTTAAGGTGGCCCTACCCCCGTATCTACAGCTGAGACACAATTCAGGTATGACCGAGGAAAGGGACACATTTTCATAGCCGTAGCAATCGGTCCATGGATGAACACCTTGCCCCATCAGATTGAGCGAAACACTGAAAATTCTAGGTCCCCTACTCTTCCACTAACCCCAATCTGAGAAGGTATGACAATTGAGAAAGCTGTTTTGCCACAATTAGTAAAGACTTGTTGGCAGAGGAACGAACATGGACAATAACAGAGAGAAACAAGGAGAAACACTGAGCTCCTGCCTTAGGTCAGTCCTAATGCAAGAATCACTCTTGGATTTTTACTTAAGCCATTTTGGATCAGGTTTGCAACCAAAGGAGCCCTTGGTACACAAGCAGTCCTGTGACTCTCTCTCCTTTGGGCTATAGCACCAGATAAATTACCACATTTTCCCCAAAATAAGACCTAAGTGGAAAATAAAGCCAGCATGACTTTTTTTTTCAGGATGCTAATAATATAAGCCCTACCCCCCAAATAAGCCCCAGATAAGATCATCAGGCAGATGGACACATTTAATTTGTCCACTGAAACACTATGGCTGTGTTGAATTATAAAATAATATAAATAATATTACTGACATTAAGAATTAAATGATCAGGGCCAGGGATTTAGCTCAGTGGTTCTGCTGCCTGCCTGGCAAGTGCAAGGACCTGAGTTCGATCTCCAGTACCAAAAAAAAAAAAAAAAGACAAGTGAGCATATAAATTATAAATATTTGTAAACACCCAAGCAGGTGTATTTGGATGAGAGGTAAACACCTATGTAAACAGATGATTTCAAGATATATTCCTGAATGACCAGGATACAGACACAACACATGAATAATGTGCACGTTTGCTAATGAACAGGCGTGGTTGTGTCACATGTGAATCTTCATAGTTCAAAACATCATGTGTTGCAATGATGCCCTAGGACCAGGCTACAGGAACAAGAAGGGTTCGTTTTTGGACAGCTCCACTACCCATGAGATTGGGGCAAGTATTTCTACAGGAAATGGGAGTTGCAAGAAAGTCAGGCTGGAATTCAGGGTTTGGAGAGTTACAACCATGTTCTAGAATAAGGTGACATGACTGTGTTTGAACAAATAAATGGAGATGATTGTACATGGATACCTTGCCCTATGTAATTTGAGACTGTCATATTTGCAGGGGAATGCAGTAGCGTTTTATTCTGTCAGTTAGGTACTTACCAGCAGCAGCACTACATTCCCCCAAATGCACAGGGCCTTGTTGCTGTGAAAGGAAAATAGGCAGCCACGTCACTGGGAAAGAATGGAGATCCTGGGTCTTGTTGCATGGGTTGTACAATTTGTGGACCTCCCATTACTTTAAAATGAGGGGTAACAAGACAAAATGTCTCATACACAGAACTATCAGGGGTGTTTTGTGTCATTCCACAGGATACTTACTACACATTTATACATTAGGAACATTTATATATTAGGTAATACATTAGGACCTGGGGAGACAAGGTACAGACATGGTCCTTCGCCGCACAGGGTCTGCTCGGGCTTCTAGATCCCTTACCAGTCTTCTTTTTTTTGTACCAGGGATTGAAGTTGGGACCTTGCGCTTTCAAGGCAGGTGACAGCACTGCTGAGCTAAATCCCTGGCCCAATTTACACCTCTAGTAAACTACACTGTCAAGATCACAACTTCTAAAGTTAGTGGTATTTAAATTAAGGTGGGCTTCCTATTTAGCTTTATTTTCTGGGACGCCAAGGAAGACGACTTTGGAATTAGAGCCGGCTTTGAAGCATCTTTAATACCCTCTGGGCCAGGGATTGCTCAGTGGTTCTGCTGCCTGCCTTGCAAGTACAAGGTCCCAAGTTCCATCCCCAGTACCAGGAAAAAAAAAAAAAGACAAATGTATGGCCATATCACCCCTAACGTGCCCAATCTTATCTTTAATACCCCCTGGACTGAAATTAGTGAAAGCTTTTTAAGAGTGATATGGCAATATCTTTGAACATTACGGTGTGCATGTCCTGGGGCAGAAACAGTCACACAGAATAACAAAAGGGACTAGGAGTATAGCTCAGTGGTAAAGCATTTGCTTAGCATATAGGAGGCCCTGGATTCATCCTAACACTGCAATAATTATTATTGTAACAAAAATGCTTCAGGCCGGGGATGTAAAAACCTGGAATCAGCACTCATGTTAGGAATGAAAAACATATGTCTACAATGAAACAATGTCTGCAAAAACGTTAGGCATGCATGGGGAGGTATGACACCATTTATTATAGCCCCACTTTTGTAATAAAATCTTAGTAGGTACACAGCACACATGTTAGGAATGAAAAACATATGTCTACAATAAACAATGTCTGCAAAAACGTTAGGCGTGCATGGGGAGGTATGACACCATTTATTATAGCCCCACTTTTGTAATAAAATCTTAGTAGGTACAGGTGTGTTTGCTGATACCAGAGAGAAAGATCCAGAAGAACATACACCGAAGCATGGACAGTGGGCTGAGATTTCGGGGCACTTCTCATCTCAGTAGGACGTACTTGTATATTTTAGTAGGTTATGTAAAACAAAAAGAGAGAAGCCATTTTGTGACGCCAGGAGCCCGGCTCCAGTTCCCCGAGAACAAGACAAGCCTGTGTCCTGAGGGTCCCAGGAATGATGTCTAGTCTCACCTCCATCTCTCTCCTCTCCAGAATAAGTGCGCTGGGGTTTGCCCTCTTCTCCATGTCTTGCAGTTTGGTCAACTTTTCTATCAGGAACATCTTATCTTTGCCCTCCTGCCAAGAAGAAAACAAAACAAAAACATGAAGGAGGGGTGGTGGTGGGAGGATTAAGAAGCAATTGGAAAAAGAAGGACCCAGAAGTTGGATGGAGCTTGCTGTCATATTTTCTACTGATGAAAGAAAACACGCACGTACACACGTGCGCGCGCGCGCACACACACACACACACACACACACACACACCTGCAAAGTTAACAATTGCCCTGAGCCTTGTACACTGTAATAGGCTCTTGTAAAGCAACACCTCTGACAGGCTTGGGCAGTAGCCTGCTCTCGACTTGTGCTAGAAGCAACTTACATGCCACTATCTGAAGGCCTGAGACAAAGGGCTGTGGTGCCCCCTGACCCCACCCCGCTTGGCATGCTGCATGCTCCCTGCCCCAGAAGCCTGGTCTGCAAACCTAGGCTTGCCTGGCTCTGCCCTGTCCTCCTACTAGAAATGCCACATCTTAGAGCTTAGCTCCTAAGAACAACAAATGGGTTTCATTTGTCAACATTGTCTGTTGATGGAGATTAATAATGTAAAATTGGAGAAAGGGAGAAAGGAAAGGAGCCTGCCTCCCCGCTGGGAGGGTGTAACCCCTTTCCTGTAGCAGAAAAGGGTAGAATATTCCACGTGTGCTGTTGTGGGTGAGCAAGCGCTGTCAGCTCTCTGCCCAGTCTAGGCCAATGCTGGTCACCCCATTCCAGTGCCTCTGTTTCTCCTTAAACTTTTACCCTTTAATTTCAGTACCCGACAGTGGGGCTTGCTTGTCACAATGATTACTGTGAAGTTTGTTTCAAGACGATTTTCTCTCTGTCATTCTTTCTACATTTATTAACAGGAATTCTGTAAGGAAGAGCTGTCCTTGAGAATAGATTTTTTCACAATACCCCTAGGGTATGGTGGCAACACACCAGTGATTCCCTATACTCTGGGAGGTTTAGTTAGGAGGATTGCAAGTTTGAGCCCAACACCGGCACCTTAGTGCAATCCTATCTCAAAAAAAAAAGCTGGGGTTCAACTCGGTGCAGAGGCCCTGGGTTTAATCACCCAGGACTGAAAAACAAAACAAAACAAGCTGTCTTGGATGCAGCCAACGTATTTGGAAATTCCTGGTCTATAGGAGGGGAATTAGAATTACCAAGTGGGTGTACAAAAATGCAAACTTGTAGGCTTTCCCTCAACAGAATTTTACTCAGAGAGACACAACTGCATTGTAGTCAAGAGCACAGACTGTGGACTCTCCACAGAGGAAAAGCTGTGGAAAGCTTTGTGATGGGCGGGCTGGGCTAACAATCCTTGGAACCACGGATGGCTGCCCACACCGCAGAAGAAGAGGCATCATGTGTCTCGAGGTGATGTGGAATAGGGGCGTAGTGTCACTTGGGCTCAGCATCACTGAAGTACAACGGTCCCAGACTCAGGACAGTTCCCCTTGAGATTCTCTGGCTTTACAACAGAGTGCAAGGCATACAAATTCAGTAGACGCTATGCCTTCATTTTGGAACTCTGGTCTTTTCCCAGGCTATGTATACTTAGTACAAGCTCTGTCATGACGCTGAGCAGTGGCAACAAGCCGCACCTCACGGTCAGGTCAAGCTGCAGCTCATTTTCTGTTGAGACCACAACATACGCCGTGCATCAGTTGGCTACGGCTCATTTCCTGAGAAGCCGAGATGACGTGAGTCATCCTGGCAGTCACGTGGCTCAGTTCTAGTCAGTTCTGTGGACCAGTAATATGAACATAAATAACTGAGCTCTTCTTTGGGGAATCGATATTTATTTGCGCTAATTGCCACTAAGAAGGCAAGCTTTACCCCTCCAAAAAAGCTTTATACTGATAAAAAAAAAAAAAAAAAAAAAAAGGAAAGGGGCCGGGGATTTAGCTCGGGGGGCCCATCGGGGGCCTTTTAAGGGCAAGGCCCGGAGTTCCATCCAAAAAAAAAAAAAAAAAAAAAAAAAAAAAAAGTACAAATCCTAAGATTTTCTTTAAAATAATCTATAATAGAGATCTTCAGGAAAGAAATGGTGTAGATGAAGTAAGAGTACATAAAGTCGGTGGTTACTGGGGCTGAGTACAAGAGCCAGGGTAATTCACCGTGCTGTTCTCTCTATTTTGGAGTATCTTTGGAAAGTTCCACTATAAAGTGTTAGAAAGGAGGGGGAGGGTGACGGAGGAGCCCAACAGGACCTACGTTAATGATCTGTTCGTGGAGCAGCCTGATCATAACCTTCCTTCCCTCTGTGATCTGCCAGTAAAGATAGGTGATGATTCTGGAAGAGAAGAAAGAATGACAGATACTTTTGCCAGTGCTTTGAGGCTCCAAATTTTAATTAGTGTGCAAAAAAATTGGAATTTTTTTTTTTTGGTACCGGGGATTGAACTCGGGTCCTTACACTTGCAAAGCAGGTGAAGGAACCACTGAGCTAAATCCCCAGCCCTCAAATATGTTCCTGAAAAATCATAGCAGGGTGAGTTGCAGGTTAGAGAAATGGGTCTCAGCATGCACACAGAATCACATAGGAGGTGAAGTAAGATCCCTCCTGCACATCTCTGACCAGGGGGCCAGACATCAGTGTTTTATTTTTATTTATTTTATTTTATTTTTTGGTGGTTTCTTTTCTTTTTTTTTTTTTTGAGATAGGGTCTCACTATGTAGTTGAGATTGACCTGGAACTCACTATGTAGCCCAGGCTGGTCTCAAACTCACAGTGATCCTCCTGCCTCAACCTGCCAAGTGGTGGGATTACAGGCATGCGCCACCACACCCAGCTAGACATCAGTGTTTTAAAAATGCATATGATTCTAATATGCAGCTAAAGTTGTGAATGTGGACAGAGCCATTCAAACGTCAGGTGGTACTAGGCGGGTGGTGCACACCTGTAACCCCAGCACTCTGGAGGCAGGAGGATCGCTGCAAGTTCAAGGCCAGGCTGGGCTACATAGTGAGTTCATGGCCATCCTGAACTACACAGCAAGACCCTGTCTCAAAAACAAAACAAAACGAAAACACTTCAAGTGGCACACATTTCTTGGGAATTTGTTGATTTAACACTTGTGGGGGAAAGCCGGGGATTCTGCATTTCCAACAAGCTCGTACTATAACAAATAAATCAATATATTTCTTCTTTGTCCCTGGCACACAGCTACTGAAATTCTTGGAACCTCTAGAACGCCTTTCAAATGGGAATGCGACACAGGGTGGCTGGAGATCCCTAGGTGGCTTTAGGATAGGGCTAGTAACCAGAAAGTCCCAAAGCATGACTAAAGGTTGGACCTTTTAGTCCCCGCCCCTCATGACCACAGGGAGGACACAAAGGCTGGAAACTGAGTTAAACCCCAGCAGCCGATGATTGCGCCTACCCAGGAGTGGGCATGGAAGCTGCACACCACCCCTCCCTTCCCCCCGAGTTTCTGAGGCGCCCCTCTTACAGCACGATGAGAGTGAGGATGAAAAAGAAGTGCACACTGTCGATGAGGTTCTGATAGATCCAGACCACCCACATGTAGCCAGGCTTCCTACGCAGGGTGTCGATCCAAAGATAGATGGACTGAATGAAGAGAGGCAGGCCTCGGAAGGGGCCGCAATTAGCCGAAGGCTTCAATCTGGAAAAGCAAGGAACAGGAAAAATTCTCTGGCATGGGACTCAGATGTAGATCAAAAACCTGTGTGTGTGGTTTTGGGTGATACTGGGGAGTGAAGCCAGGGCCTTTGTACAAAGCAGCATCCGTCTTTTTATTTTTAAATTTTATTTATTTATTTTTGGAGACAGGGTCTCACTATGTAGTCCAGGCTGGCCTTGAAGTCACTCACTACATAGTCTATGTGGGCCTCAACCTCACAGCAATCCTCCTGCCTCAGCCTCCCAAGTGCTGGGATTACAGGCGTGTGCCAGCACACCTGATTTAATGTTTGTTTTGAGACAAGTTCTTACTAAATTCCTAAACTACCCACTCTAGGCTTGACCTTGCCATCCTCCTGTCTCAGCCTCCCAGAATGCTGAGATTATAGGCATGCACTGTGACATCCAGCATGGAAACAGCAGTTCTTGCCTGTGCTACCCACACTCCACCAAACGAAACCCTCTTTCTCACATCCCTGCTGGTGCGACCCTCCCATGGAGGTACCAACTAATCCAGCAGTGGCCAATCAAGAGGCCACGCGGTGACCTCTGCAGTATTTTGACTGGAGAAGTGAATGGGACGGTCTCTTTCTTGAGAACATGAACTAAGAAACATCAGCTAGCTATGGAGGCCAAAGTGTGGCAGGGTGACCGGGCAGTCAGTTGTGCTGGAGGGTTAGAAAGGAAGACGAGAGCAACGACGCTGCGAAAGAGCAGCCTGTCCCAAAGCTGCCCGGGTCTTGATGAGTCCAGTCCCGTGTGTACCCTCATCAGCTTCCTCTTTCATTCATTCATCTATCGAGGTTACTGCACTTCTCTCAGGAGAGGTTCTAGATCGGTCCTGGCAGACCTAATCCCGGCCCTCTTCAGCGCAGATTTTGGCAGGAAAGATGGGACAATTCATAAGCAGACAAAGAGACAAGGACTCACACAAAGCTATTTCTGTCTGTGAATAATGGGATGACGTAAGAAATGAGAGAGAGAGACGGAGAGAGAGAGAGGAGAGGACACGGGACTGAGGGCGGACAAGGACAGCAGAGGAGGTCAGATCTTGGAGACACCTCGGAGCTGCTGCAGCTGACAATCAGGGGGTGCGATGAAGGCAGCCAGGCAAATGGGGAGAGCACTTCCGAGAGGGGACCACGCCCAGGTGCGAGGGGCTAGCAGGGTCCTGCAGTAAGAGCTTTGGGGCTGCAGTGTGAGGGAGGCACAGGGAGGTAGAGCTGGAGAGTAGCAGGGAGCCAGGCCCGGGGGGGCCTTGGGGTTAACGAAAACAAAGGTCTGTTTTCATTGTGGAGAAACTGGCCCCTACCATCCCGAGAAACTTCAGGATATGAGCACCTGATGGACGGAATAAATTGAGTAGGATTTATCCCTTTCCTTGATTTTAGCATCTCTTGGTTACCAAGGCACGATGAGTTAAGCATTGTACAAACCAGGTTTTTTTGTTCTTTTGTTTTTTTAAATTCTAATGTTTTGACATCCAGGGTCTTGTTGACCCTGGGGAGATGGTCTTTCCCAGGGCCAGCCTGTAAAGTTATGTAGACCAGTAGTAAAATCAGCGCTTTCTTTATCAGGACCCCTGTTTCTCTGGGCCACTGTTCCCCTGCTCCAGTCTCCCCAAGGCCAGGTACCAGGCAACTTAGGACAGCCAAGCCCCCAGAGCCGGCTGAAATCATTCCACCGACCAAACCCTAAGCCTACCCACCCTGTCGTGCCTGTTCCTCACCCAGGAAATCAAATGAAGGCTCTTGCCCACACTTCCCCTCCTCTCTGCCTCCTGTCCAACACTGGTGCCTCCCTGGTGGCCCTGCATGGCAAGGTGTCCCCTGCCCTTGGGAACTGTGAGTAACAAACTATGATTCCAACAGTACTTGCCTCCTATCAGTTGGCCTTATCACACCTACATTTACCAAAACCCACATTTTAAACAAGGCCACCGTGTCCTACCTCCAGATGGTGATGGCCAGGGTGCACAGCACTCCGGTGAAGGAAGGGAAGAAGAGCAAGAAGATGAAGACTGTGATCATCTGGGAGGCCCGCCAGGCTTTGCTCGGAGGCTGGAAGTTCATCATCAGGCTGATCTGAGGAGAAAGACAGTCTCCTCCCATGTGTGGCCAGAAGAACACCCAGATGGAACCACCAGGTGCTGGCTTCCGGGGCCCTTCCCCATACCCCTCCAACTGCCACCAGGTCCCATGAGAATCAGAAGCTGACTGGTCCCAATTTGGGACTGACTCACGTTTTTTACATAAAACATGATGAACAGAGTAATCATTTGGATAAAGGGCAGCAGAGGGCAGAAGAAGATCCCAATCCTATGAGGAAAATGTAAGTGTCAGAGACCAGGGGAGACACGAGGACTCGGGACAGATGGGGGTGACAGAGGGAAGGGAGAGCTGGGAAAATTCTGTCCCCCTAAAGGTCGTAGGGTAAAGTCCTATCTCCTGGTTCTTCAGACTACAACTGTCTTTGGAGACAAGGTCTCTAAAGCAGTAATTAAGACAAATTAGGCTATTGTGGTGGACCCTAGTCCAACACGACTGGTGTCCCTAGAAGAAAAGATTAGGACATAATCCCATGAGGAATGATCATGTGAGGACCCAGGGAGGAGACAACTGCTGATCAGCCGAGGAGAGAGGTCTGGGACTGATCCTCCCTTCTCGGCTCTGAGAAGAAACCAACCCTGCAACACCCTGATCTTGGACTTCTGGCCTCCAGAACTGCTGAGACAAACTTCTGGGGCATACGTTGCCCAGACTGTGGTACGTTGTTCTGGCAGCCCCGGCAGATGAACGCACAGAGAAACTGCCTGCATCACAGCTGACCTATCCGGGTTCCCCCATCCCCAGTAGCCACAGCTGCTCCCCACGCAGCTCTGGAAGGGAGATTTTGCAGGGCCTCCCACACAGCCACCAAACCACCTCAGGCTTCAGTGTGCACTGAGGCATTATGGAAGGTCTGAGGCCCTGCAGGGACAGGCCGGAAAGAACCCCAAGTTACAAATGAGAAGGGCTTTACTTTCCAATTCTGTGATATTTCTGAGGGCCCAAGAGGAAAGTCTCAGTTTTGTGCTAAAATGGCTTGAACTCAACTCTTGCCAAATCCCCAGCTTTTCTAAAAAGTTTAAAGTCAAAACTGAGATCACTAATGGATAGCAGTATCTAGACAGAATTTAAGAACCGTGTAGGACAGGATTGCTTTTATTTTTTCAATTACTTGTGAATTGTTAAATGGTTACATTTATAATCATAAAATAAAGATTCCTTTAAAATGTATTTGAATAAAAAAATAAACAAGCTATCACAAAGAGTCAGCTGGGCACGGTGGTGCATGACTGTAATTCCAGCACTCTGGGAAGCTGAGGCAGGAGGATCACAAGTTTGAACCCAGCCTGGGCAAGTTAGTGACTTAAGTGAAACCCTGTCTCAAAATAGAAAAATTGAGAAAAAAAAGAACTGGGTATGCGGTATGCGGCTTAGTACAAAGGCACATAGGATAACAGTGGTTATAGTGTTCCCTCTTATAAAACATTTCTGAGTCAGGTACTCACTGAGCATTTTTTTTTCTTTTTAGTTTCTTCACTGAATATTTAAGTATGTATATTTTTTTTTCTTGTTTAATCTACTGTAAAAACCAGTGAAGTAGGCACTGTTATCTCGACCTTTTACCTTTCCCATAGGCATCCTGTTGGTTGACATAGTGCATAGGGGATCTTTTGAAACTGTCAAATTGCCAGTGGGTGACCTGAAAGTGTACAGATATATCACCTAAAAGACAAAGAAAAGCCCTCTCTATTTCTAAAATGGTCCATTGACATGAGTGAGTTATCTGCAGAGAGTCAGATTACCTGAGCAACTCCATTAAAAAGTCAGAAAACAGAAAATTTCCAGTTGCACGGTATGCTGGAATGCCAAAGCCATTTTGTCTACAATCACATTTAATCCTCAACACTACTTGTTGTTATCAACTACAGTTATTAACATGTGCATTTACCAGTGAGGAAACAGGCTCAGAGAAGCTCAGGGCCCACAGTGACCGGAACAGCTAACCCTAAAAGCTGGGTTATCCAAGCCTAACTACACTGCTCTCATTTGGCAGCTAGAACCTGGGCCTGTGAGGCACCACACAGAATTTTGGTATTAAGTTCTCCATGCTAAAATAAATAAGGAAAAGGACTCACTCGCTGGCTGTTGAATTCTAATTTGTAGATGAGGATATACACAAACATTGATGCAAAGGGTTGAGAATGTAGCTCAGTGGTAGAGCACTTAGCATACCCAAGATCCTAGAACCAAGTTTGGTCCCTAGCACATCAACAACAACAACAAC
>NW_022900946.1:9678051-9686854 GCF_012274545.1 Fukomys damarensis | reverse complement strand
ACCCAAGATCAGAACCAAGTTTGGTCCCTAGCACATCAACAACAACAACAACCCAGCAATTGATTCATGATACAATTAGCTGGTTTTCTCAGCACACACACACACACACACACACACATGCACACACATAGTTGCTAGAATAGAAGTTGTGACTCCCCATGGCCACAGAGACCGCACTTGGTGGTACACTGACGTAGCAGGCCAGGTCAGGTAAGAGAAACACCCAGTCCTCTCCCTTTTCTTCACTCTCTTATTTCTGTTGAGATATAGGTGCAGAGTAAAGTTTTCCACTGCCAGCATATAGCAATGAGAAATGGTACATCAGTGCTGGGGAGACAACAGACCAAGGTGGAGACAGGCACATGTCCTGCGCTCACCTTTCCAGGCCCAGCCAAATGTTAGCATGATGGATGGGAGATAGGCCAGGTGCTTCTGGAGAGAAGCCAGGCATTAAGATCCTATGTGGAATTTCCTGATTTTTAAATATTGGTGGTTGTCTTAGTCCACTCATGCTGCTATTACAAAATTTCATACACTGGTCGGTTTAGGAACAACAGAAACTTATTTCTCACAGTTCTGGAAGCTGGGAAGTCCCTGATCAAGTAATGGCAGATTCGGTGTCTGGTGAGGGCTGTTTCCTGCTTCCAAGATGGTGCCTTCTTGCTATCCTCACAGTGTCAATTAGATTTCAACACAGGGATTTTAGAGGGACACAGAAATGTGGACCATAGCACAGCAAGGGGTGGTTCAAATTTTTAGAAATAGCACCATGTGGGACAAATGAATCATATCCATGTACCACATACAGTCAGCCTGTGGGCCTCCAACCTGCTCCAGGCTGATTCATATCTGAAGCCCTCATGGTGTCATAAAGGAAAAGCACAGTCCACAGGCAAAACATGGCTCTCAGACTAGCTGGGTCTGGTATTATCTCTAAAACAATAGGTTGAGACCTTGCCACCAAAATTCTAAGTCAGGTGGGAGCTGACTGGGGAGTCTCACAGAGCTACAAAACTTACCACACCAGCGTTTGTGCATAGATCAGTTCTAGAACATTCCTGGCAATGTCAAACTCCTGTAAGCCAAGACTTGTGATGAATCGCATCCCAATGATCCTGTGAAAATGTACTAAGTTTAGTACCCAAACCACAACTCCCTACTTCAAAACAGGCCCCACAAAGCTGGCTGTGGTGGTGTACACCTGTAATCCTAGCACTGTAGGAGGCTGATGCAGGAGACTGACAATTCCAGCCCAGCTGGGCAAATTAGCAAGATCTTGTCTCAAAAATTAAAATTAAGCCGGGCGTGGTGGCACATGCCTGTAACCCCAGCACTTGGGAGGCTGAGTCAGGAGGATCCCTGTGAGTTCGAGAACAGCCTAGGCTACACAGTGAGTTCCAGGTCAGTCTCAACTACATAGTAAAACCCTGTCTCAAAAAACCACCCCCCCAAAAAAAATTAAAATTAAAATTGAAATTAAAATTTAAAAGGGGTGGGAATGTAATTAAGTGAAAGGTCCTGGGTTCAATCTCATTAACACACACATACAACATCAGTCAACAATGAAGCCCTTCCCCAGTTTAGAATAAAGTTGTAAGTTCCCTTGAAAATGTCCAAAAAGTTCCAATAACATAAGCCTGCATTTGAAAAATAATTGAGAGGCTTGAGGGGGAAATACAATCAGTATAGTGTAGTTAAGTGGCACACTGCTAAAGTAATTTCAAAATAACTCTAGAGAACATTTGTTACTTTAAGTATTTAATTATCCCAATTTTTATCTTGTTTGTACCACTCCTTGCTTATTAAACTCTTTTTTTTTGAACCAGATAAACGGAGAACCTCCCAACTCAAATAAACAAAGCAAAAAAAATTTTGGGGGGAGGATCCTGGGATCAAACCTAGGGTCTTACACATGCTAAGCACACATTCTACCACTGAGCTCCAGCCCTAACCGGATAAAACAAAAAATTTAAATTTATGGTAACTGCAGCCAAATTAATGATTTTTCTTTGTTCCCTAAATCTGCAAGGAGGGAATCGAGCTCTCCGTTTACTCTGAGGAAATCTGAGACTACCTTGACTTCTTCAGACAGAGAAGTTCCCAATGATAAATTTCTGTCAAAAACAAACCAATCAATCCTCTCATGCGTATGCCAGGCCCGGGGCAGAGGTAGGAGAAAAGGGGGCTTGGGCAGCACTGAGTGAGGGAAGCAGACACCAATCTCCTGACTGAGAAAAGACCCGGCGTGATGTCATGCCAGCCCCTCACCACGGCAGGAACTGGCAGAGCCATGAGAAGAATACGTGGGAGGAAAGAGATGCTCCTCATCTCATTTAAAAATGAATGAATGAGTGAATACAAACACACACACACACACACAGAACCACACAGGGCTGAGGTAAAACTCAGGGGCAAAGTGCTCGCCTAGTATGCACAATGCCTTGAGTTTTATGTCCAGCATCCAGTATGGTTAAAAAAAAAAAAAAAGATCAATGATAATAGTACCTCATCTATATACTGATATTAAAAAAAACTTAGCCGGGTGTGGTGGCGCACGCCTGTAATCCCGGCACTCAGGAGGCTGAGGCAGGCGGGTCTGTGTGAGTTTGAGACCAGCCTGGGCTACACAGTGAGTTCCAGGTCAGTCTCAACTATACAGTGAGACCCTGTCTTTAAAAAAACAACAATAAAAAAAATTAGAAGCCAGGCATAGTGGCATACCTTTGAAATCCCAGTATTCTCAAGGCAGGACAATCATGAGTTCGAGGCCAGCCTGGGCTACATAGAGTTCAAGTCCAGCTTCTCTGGGCTGGGGATTTAGCTCAGCGGTTCGGTGGCCTGCCTTGCAAGGGCAAGGACCTGAGTTTAATCCCCAGTACCAAAAACAAAACAAAACAAAACAAAACAAGTCCAGCTTCTCTCATAAACACATTAAATTAAGATTAACTTTACACACACACACACATTAAATTAAGATTAAATTTACATGTACTAACATGGAAAGAGGCCACAATGCATAGTTGGCTTAATGAAAGCAAACTCTACAATGTTTTTGTTACACACAAAAATCCTGTGCATAAAAAAAAAAAAAAAGCCCATGCTGCGCACAAACAAAATCATCACAGTTTGCAGAATGACTTAAAAAATTTTTTTTGTGACATGGTCTTGCAAAATTACTGTTATGGTTTCAGATCAAGAGCACCTCTCACCCCCAAAGGCCTCATGTGTGCACAGGCAGCGCTGTGGCAAAGGTGCCTGAACCCCGGGGGCCACATTAGTAACTTGTAGAGAGAAGGTGGGGTCGAGAGGTGGCCAGGAGCGTGGCCCTCCCCCGCTGGCCCATCTTCACTGTTTCCTGAACCCCTGAGGTGAGCAGTGCTTCTCTTCCGGTCTTCCCACCATGCTGCCCACAACACGAAGACCAAGACTTCTGAAAAGTCTCAGAATAAACCTCTCCCGCTTCTAGCTGCAGGTGTTGGTATTTTGTCCCAGCGATGAGGAAAGTGACTAAGACAGGTGCCCAGGCTGGAGTCAAACTTGAAATCCTCCTGCCTCAGCTAACGGAATGCTGGAATTACAGGTGTGCACTGCCACGCCCAGCTGTGTGACCTCATTTTTATTTTGGGAAATTATTTAAAATTATATATTTTAAAATATATAATCCTAGAATATTAAAATTATCTACAATGGATGTAATTTTAAGTAGCTAAATTTCTATTTTATTTGGAGAGAGAGAGTGTGTGTGTGTGTGTGTGTGTTTGTGTGTTTTCTTCAAGAGAAGGTTGTAATGAACCCAATAAACTGTTACAACACGGCTGTCAGGTTAAGGTACAATTTTAGTTCATTGAGAAGACAGCAATATCCCAAAGGACGGTGGGCAGATTACAGTGACACACAAGTCGAGTACATAAGGGACCCACCCCGACTTGGTGCTCAGTTGGGAATCCGGAGGTGGTTAGAGCATAGGATCAAATACTCATGGCCAACAGATATTTACCTCCTCAAAAACTCGCCCAGGAAGGAGTCAGCCAGAGAGAACATGAAATCCATCAGAAGGAGCCGGTAGATCTCCTGGCCAATGACAGTTTCCCAGCACTGGAAGGCAGACAAGAGTCAGGATACGGCAGGGCTGCTGACCCTGCTGGGTTCACATCTGTTCTGTTCCTGCCTCCATGTGCCATTTTACTGAGTCCCTTACCCAGAAAAGCAGACCCACTCTTGGCAGATAACCAGCCAGGTTTCTCTCCTTCTGTGCTTTCTTTTCCATTAAACTTGCCCACCACAGGCTTCCAAACTCCTGCCACCTCACCACACACCCCTCAACACTACCACCACCATTTCTTAGCCAGGGCTAATCAGCCTTTTTTTGGAGACAAAGTCTGGCTATGTAGTTCAGGCTAGCCTTGAACTTGCTGCATAGCCCAGGATGGCCTTGAACTCTCAGTGATCTTCCTCCTGCCTCAGCCTCATGAGTACTGAGATTACAGGCATGTGCCAACACCCATGGTGGGCTCATCAGTTCCTTCAGGGCCATGGGAGGGATTGTGGTTTAGAATGCTCCCCTTTTTGCTGGTTGGCTTTATGATAAATGAATCAGTGTGTACTTGAGTAAGAAGTGAACTAGAGGTTTACCAGGCTGATGTAAACTGGAAATGTGACTTGGTTTATGGAACTGGTGATCAGTAACTTCGGCAGGAAGTCAATACTATGAACTGATAGATTGGGAGATTTTAGGATTGGCTGAAGGACAGGGAATTTTTGGTGCACAACTGGTGATCAGTAACTTCTGCAGGAAGTCAATACTATCAACTGATAGATTGGGAGATTTTAGGATTGGCTGAAGGAGAGGGAATTTTTGGTGCACAACATGAGGATGGATGGATGGATGGATAAGTGGATGACTGAAAAGATAGATGAGGTGGGTGGATAGATGGCAGATAAATACATGGATGGATGGATAGACGGATAAGTGGATGGATGGGGTGGATTGATAAATAACAGATGAATAAATGGATGGACTGATGGATAGATGGGTAAGCAGATGGATGGATAGAGGTGGGCAGATGATAGATGGACAGATGGATAGATGGATGGGTGGATGGGAGAGTGGGTGAATGGATGGAGGTATAACATGGTATCTTCTCTAAACAGGCTAACCTGGAAGCCTGGTTTTAAACTTCTTTGACAATAACAGTGAAAAGGTAAGGGTACCATGTTCATGAATCTGGAAACATCAGCATTATTTTGGTCCAGGAACAAAAGGTGATAGACAGTTGGAGAGAAGCCCTTGCTTCCCTGACTCTACTTCCAAACCCAGGCATCCCAGGCACTGGAGGGCTCAGGATGGAAGAGGATGTAGGGGCCCCAGCAGCTGACGGAGAGGCATCCCAGAGAGATGGCCGCCAAGGTGGGCTTGGGACACCATTCACAGAGTGGGAGTTCAGAAGCTTGGCCTCTGACCCGAAGGGAGACTAAAAGGTGTGGTCGAATAAGGCAGAGCCAGGAAAGGTCAGGATCAGGACATAATTGTTACTGGCAGCACTTAGAGAACAGGTAGTGCTGGAGAATGGTAAAGCCCAGGGTTGTCTAAATTTCAGGGGAAAAAAAATCGAACAGGGAGGATCAAAACAGATCTTATTCAGAATCCCAAGGCTTTTAGAACAGATTGGCATTAAAATGAGTAAAATCTGTCCCACACCCACCTTAAACCGGGTCCTGTACTTCCCCCATACATGGTACTGTTTATTTAATTCCCGTTTTTACTGATGAAAACTGAAGCAAAGGTGACTGCAGAACACACAGCTGGTCCTCAAGGCAGGTCTGCCTGGGTCTAGGGCTGAATCTCTCACCCAAGCCCCCTGCCTTATGCCGCCTTCTACCCTAGCTACTGGTCTCCGATGAAGGGGTCAATGAGAATAGGGCGCGCCGGCCATCAAGAAACCCGCATACCCCTCCGGCAGCACAGACTACAAAACCAAACTTAGGGCAGAAAGGCCAGAAAAATCTCTCTCACCTCTCCGTTAGATAGCGCCACAGTGTTGAGCCAATAGTGACAGAGAATTCCGATGACTGACATTTTTAGAAGGATGTTGCTAAATAACAGAAAAGTACGATCGTTACCCTCCGCGGCAGTCTCTTAGGCTTTCTCAAGATAATTCTTTTTGGGCACGTGATAGTACAGAAGTCTCTGCCCCCCAGCAACCTACGGTGGCTGGGTGGGGCCACGTGGCTTGTTCTAGCGAGCGAATTGTGAGAATAAGTGATAGCGAGACCCTCTGGAACTCTCTGTCTCCTCCACGGAATGGCCCCAGCGTTATCCGACATGGGCACTGCTCCTGTGGAATGTTTTTTTTGTTGTTGTTTTGTTTGGTACTGGGGAATCGAACTCCGGTCCTTGCGCTTGTGAGGCAGGCAGCAGAACCAATGAACTAAATCCCCGGCCCTGCTCCTGTGGAATGGACTGCTCACTGATTAACAAGACCAGAACCCTCCTGCCAATCCATAATGCACACGTAGCATGGACAAGAAAGAAACTTTTGAGTTGGGGGTTTAGCTCAGTGGCACCTCGCCTGCCTCGCAAGCAGGGGGTCCTGAGTTCAATCCCCAGTACCCCCCCAAAAAAAGAAAAAAAAAATGAAAGAAACTTTTGGGTTCCAAACCACTGAACTTTGGGGTTTCTTTTTGTTACTGCAGCATCACCTATTTTATCTGACTGATACATTCTTTTTTGCTGTGTCTACACCTATCTGATTTTAATTTCTCATGAAAATAATAGTAAATGTACTGTTCCTAACATTCGTTGGGTGCTGAGCACTTAATGTGTCATTCATTCCCTTTAATCTTTACAATGCTGCCATCAGGTGGATGCTATTTTGGGCCCATTTTCCCCAATATGCAAAGTTTTGGAGTAACAATGAGACCTAATATTTCCCCCTGGTATACGTACCTAAGAAAATGGTGCCCTGGCCCTGGGGTGGGATGTTCAAGAGTAGGGAGGGTACAGGAATCGCCTGTGGTAGGGTTTTCACAATGAGTCAGATATAACTAACGGATTGATGGACTCATTTGCCTACTCATTCACTTCCCAAGTGTTACTGAGCATCTGTTAAGTCCTAGCCATTGTGAGCAAGGCAAAGATTTCTCCCACCAACTATGGGGAAGGAAGATATCAATCAATAAAATATGTTAAGAAGGGGTACAAAAATGATAATGCAGGGGTGAAAGGGCAGCGAGGAGCTGTTGTTTTTAATAGGGTGGCCAGGGAATAGCTCTCTTTGAGGGTGATATTTAAGCAAAAGCCAAACTAAAATCAGAAGGAGAGCCATGGGTACCTCTGTAGAAAGGGCTTCCGGGCAGAAAGAACAGCCAGGGCAAAGGCCAGAGGCAGGTACAGAGCTCAGCAGGCTTGTGAGCTCTTAGGAGCTGCTGAGGGAGAGGGTGGGGACCTAGAGAAAAAGAGGTAGGAAAAGAGGCGGGAGAGCTGGCCCCAAGGTCTAGAATCCTCAGTATAGACGCTCAATCTGCACTATGCAGACTACTGTCATAGCCAGAAACTAACTGATCAGGAACTGGCCAGGAAAAAGCTGTAAGGACAAAATTTGGGTATTTTTAGCCTTTGTTTATCAAAACGCCAGGGTCATCTCTAGTACACAGGGTTTTTTGTGGGAGCCACTAAAGGCACCTGCTCTGAACCAGTGAACTGCCAAAAGCACTCCTCCCACCCCTGTTCGGGTGGCTGAATCACACTTGACAATGGGTGATTTCAGGCCCCACACAGCTCCTCATCTAGAAGCCTTGGCACAGTGCACCACCCATCTAACTGTCCACGTTATACTTGAGAACTATGTTTATCAGCCTTTGGTAAAGGTAAGCTGTTACTTCGGGCAAAAGGCACTTGTAGTGTGCAAGAGTATCTTCCTAGAGTTCTTTTATGGCTATTAACCCACACCACATTTTCCACTTGGAATTGCTTTCTTTTGGAGCATGGAATATTCATTTTATTTTGTCTCAAGACAGGGTCTCACTATGTAGTGCAGGCTGGCCTTGAACTCACTATGTAGCTGAGGCTGGCCTTGAACTCACAGGGATCCTCCTGCCTCAGCCTCCCAGGGGCTGGGATTACAGGTGTGCGCAACCACGCCCTCCCGGCTAAACTAATTTCTCTAACTCCATGGAAACGAGGCTGCTGCTGGGTGTGGCAGACACACCTACCGGATCAGGAGGTTGTACACTTCGTGCCGGGGCATCTCGTACTTCTCCACCAGCCCAAACATGGAGTAGAGGCGCGGCACGATCAAATTGATGCAGGACACCACAAAAGGCAGTAACAGCACTGCCCAGGGGTCCCTGTGCGTCCTCAGGAACTGCAAGGATGGAGGAGAGAACCAAGATGCCTGCTAGGCACTGCACCCTCTCTGCCTCACTCAGAAGAGATGCGTCACGGGGAAGGCCCAGTGGCAGCGCCTGTGGGGTTCACTACTAAGCTTCCATTTCTTTAGCATTTAACCTGTGCCAAGCACATGGAGGCTCAGAGAAGCAAAGACACTTGCCTCGGGTCACCAGCAAGGCAGGGGCAGATCTGAATGCAGATGTGTTGAGCCATTCTGGGACTCTGCCTGCATCACCGAATGCAAAGGCCCAGGCACACCATAGTTGATGCAGCACCACAAAAGGCAGTAACAGCACTGCCCAGGGGTCCCTGTGCGTCCTCAGGAACTGCAAGGATGGAGGAGAGAACCAAGATGCCTGCTAGGCACTGCACCCTCTCTGCCTCACTCAGAAGAGATGCGTCTCGCGGAAGGGG
>NW_022900946.1:9646734-9668593 GCF_012274545.1 Fukomys damarensis | reverse complement strand
CGCCCTCCCGGCTAAACTAATTTCTCTAACTCCATGGAAACGAGGCTGCTGCTGGGTGTGGCAGACACACCTACCGGATCAGGAGGTTGTACACTTCGTGCCGGGGCATCTCGTACTTCTCCACCAGCCCAAACATGGAGTAGAGGCGCGGCACGATCAAATTGATGCAGGACACCACAAAAGGCAGTAACAGCACTGCCCAGGGGTCCCTGTGCGTCCTCAGGAACTGCAAGGATGGAGGAGAGAACCAAGATGCCTGCTAGGCACTGCACCCTCTCTGCCTCACTCAGAAGAGATGCGTCACGGGGAAGGCCCAGTGGCAGCGCCTGTGGGGTTCACTACTAAGCTTCCATTTCTTTAGCATTTAACCTGTGCCAAGCACATGGAGGCTCAGAGAGGCAAAGACACTTGCCTCGGGTCACCAGCAAGGCAGGGGCAGATCTGAATGTAGATGTGTTGAGCCATTCTGGGACTCTGCCTGCATCACCGAATGCAAAGGCCCAGGCACACCATAGCCGCAGTGCAAAGACATTGGTCCCTATGGAACCTCACGTCCTCTCTTGTGTGACCTTGTGCGTTTTCCCCAGCATGGAAATGGGGTCCAGGGGCACCCCAGCTAGCCCACACTGCGTCTGTGTGTGACGTCCTTCCTCTAGGCCGACTCAGGCTCTGGCAATGGCTCCGGGTACAACCCGAGCTATCTTCGGCCAGGTGCCCTTTCCACGGGTCTTGGATGAGAGGGGCAGCGGATTTATCTGATGTCTCACAATCCCCTTTCCTCTTCCTCCCAAGGCTAGTCTGTGATTCTGTCTGCCCCTGGATGGCTCAGAAGCTGCCCTGGCAGTCTGGCCCCAGTGCTGCTAAATGGTGACCCCACTGACATGAAGTAGAAGTCACCAGGGACTGGTGTGCGACAGGTTGGCACCGGGCAGATGTTCAAACAGTGGGAAGGACTCCACTTTGCTATCCCCTCTTCTTAGCTGACCCCTTCGTTTCAGGGCAAAAGGGAAAGTGAGAAACCCTCTTTCCACCTGCAGCTGCCTGGCCACAGCTATTAAGCACCACCCTAGTACGCAAGGCCGGCCTATGAGGATTGTAACTTGATTTCCCCTCTTTCAGGGCAGATCTTAACATGGCCAGCAGCAAACCTCCGGGTTTGCATAGTCCCACATCCCGTGTGTACGGTTCTGAGCACTGGACTCAGGACCTCGGCGCAGGTCCTCTCTCCACCTCAGCCTCCCAGAGAGCAGGAAACACAGGTGTGCACCACCACACCCAATTGCATGTTCACTTTTTTGCTGGCTTCTTGCTTCTTCATCCGTTTGTAAGCTCCTCTCTATACCAACTATTAAGTCAGGAGATGGGAAGAAACAGACACACGGGCAGGCACCTCTAACGCCGTGTGTGACAAGTTGTACAGAACCAGCCCGGAGAGTCACACACATTCAACTCAGACCAGGAAGAGGCAGCAGGGATGGTGAGGGAAGGCCCCCCGGAGGAGGTGACATCCATGGTAAGGTCTAGAGGAAGGGCAGGAGTTTTCCAGGTAAACGAAGTTACAGTGTGCAAGAGTTGTCCATCTTGGAAGGAAGAAAAGCATCGTGTGTTCAAAGAACTGTGAGTATAAGCATGTAGCAAACCATGTACTGGGATATGGGTAGTGGGGGGTGGGAGCTAGAGATGTGGGCAGAGATAAGGTCATAAAACAGCCATGAATCGTGCTATGGAGGACAGTGTGTGTGTTTGCCTTGGGTAGGGTGGGGCTCCAGTCCAGGGCCTCTGGCATGTGAGGCACACGCTGTATCACTGGGCTGGAATCCTAGCCCTAGATTTTATATGGAGACTAATGGGAAGCTATTACGGAAAGAGATATAATCAGACCAACCTGCCCTCCGATTCTGTAGGCTGGAAAAGTGGATAAAATTAGCCGAGTAGTGTAGTCTGAAGCCTTCAAAAAACAGGACTGCGCCACAGTGACCTTAATATGTCCCAGAGCCCAGCTTTTCTCTCTTCCTGACCACACACCTAACAAAGCCATGTAGGACCACTCCCGGCTGGGGCTTGGAAAGATTAAATCACCTGCCAGAGCTCACGGGCTCACCAGACTTAGGCCAGGCACAGTGGGTGGCAGGAGGAACCGAGCAGTAAAGAAAAAACTGAGAATTTGGATCTCAGGTCTGTGGTACAAATTTCCGTCTCTCCACCAGCCCACAGCTCCTTGCCCGGTAACCAGAGTTCATACCACCTGGGGGGGGCCCTGCTTAGGTGCAGATTCTCAGTCCGTGGGCCAGGACTTCCTCCCGCTGGCCACAGACCCTGGCTTGAACAGGGGGCATCCCTGTCCCCCTCCATCAGGCCATCGCTTCACCTGGTTCTCCCCAGTGTTCTGCTTACCTCAGAGTTGTACTGAGCCAGGTAATACACAGCTGCACAGCAGGCGCCAGCCATTCCCGTTGAGACAAGCCAGGCTGCCAGGTGAGCAGAAAAGCGGGCCAGCCGCTGGCGGAATGTGAACTTGACATTCTCGTGGAGGATCTCCGACAAGTTCTCCTGCAAAGGCAATAAAGTCAAGTGGGCACACAGGTGGCTCTCCTGCGTTAGCAAAGATCCCTGGCCCGGATCTGTAGGTGGGAGGGAGGGGAAAGTTCACGAGGAACTTGGATGATGGAAGAATCTCAAAATGACCAAGAAACACCATATCTACATCCAACTCATCCCCATCTCTGAGAAGCAGGCAGAAGTAATAGAACAGGACCCTGCTGTTGAGGACAGCATGCTGAGATCATGGGCTCTTTCTTGGCAAGGGAGGCATCTTAATATTTTGACATAAACTGTTAAACTGGCCTCAAGGAAGTCTGTACCAATTTAGTGATCTCTGAAGTCCCGTGAAAATGCCCATTTCCCTACACCATCCTAATAAGAGGTCAAGAGTATTATGAGTATATACCTTTTTTTTTGGCACCAGGAATAGAACTCAGGTCCCTGCGCTTGCAAAGCAGGCACCAGAACCGCTGAGCTAAACCCTCGGCCCTATACCCTTTTTTTTTTTTTTTAAACAATCTCACAGACAACAGAAAGGTAATTCTTTTTACTCTAAGCAGTTGTAGACATAGGAGGGAAGGAGAGGGGCCACAGGAAGACACTGGGTGGGGTGAGCATGCTTTACCCTTATCTCCGTGCTGAGGTTCTTCTGCCTTAGCTTCACAGCTTTTACGTGAGTGACAGTGAAGTCCCAGCAGAAGATAAGTTTAGCGATCCCTCTGGAGTAAATGTGAGGGTTAATGAAGTTGTTCCGGAAATACGTGGCCATGCTAGGGAAGGAAGAAACCCAAACAGCCACAGGTTACACGACGGGCGTGGCGATACAGGGATTAGCCAAAGGACGTCCTACCATTCAGAGAGAAAGGCAGCACCAGAGGTGGAGCCTTAAGATCTTGACCCAAAGCAGCATGAGAACAAAACTAAAGGTCAAGAAGCTTTAGAACAGACAGGTCTGGCTTGTGATCCAATCCTGGATTTGACAGTGGTGGGATCCTTGACCATTCTAAGCCTCAGTTTCTACATCTGTGTAATAAGGATAATACCAGTGTCCACCTCACAGAGACATTGTGAGAGTTGGCCGCTATGACAAATTACCAACCTCGCAGCTTAAAACAGCACAAAGTTATTATCTTATCCTTCTGCAACTCAGAAGTCAGCAAATGGGTCTCAAAAGCAAAGCTGTGCTCCTTCCGGAGGATGCAGGGAGGAATCCATTCCTTTGCCTTGTCCCACAGTCCATTTGAGGGCTCACTCCCAGACCTGCGGGATCTCCCACTAGGCTCCACCTCTTCAAGTTTTCAGAGAGCCAGGGATTAGCTCAGTGGCACTGTGCCTGTCTTGCAAATGCAAGGTCCTGAATTCAATCCCCAGAACTGCCAAAAAAAAGAAAAAAAAATTCCACAGCTCTGAGTCTTGCCAAGCTGGGCTCATCCTTTAGTACACGCACCCCTGGGGGACATTCCCAATGCAAACTATAGCAACAGCCACCTTCAAATGAAGGAGAGAAGTCTTTGGAAGAAATCAAACCCTGCTGATTCTTGGTCTTACACTTCTGGCCTCCAGAACTGTGAAATAAATCTCCCTTGTTTAAGCCACCCACCCTGCGGTTCAGGGGCACCTCGATTCTTGAACTTGATTCTTTCCATAATTCTGGTCACAAGAATTGGACGAGAACCAAGTCAAATTCAACGGTTAAGTTCAATGTTGACCTTACGGTGAGATTTGATTTGGTTCTCATCCAGTTTAGTTTACAACCGGAATCATGGAGATAATTAAGTTCATGAACTGAGGTATCACTGTATTTTGATACAGCACACCTAACAAATGACTAGAGATTGAACACATTTTCTGTGTGTATTTCCAATCTGCACTTCCTCTCTGACATTTGTCCAGCCACTGCTTGCTTGGGTTGTCCCATCTTTCCTTTCACACTGCCCATGGCTTCCAAGGTGCACATAAACCTCTCTTTCTGCTGCACTCAGACTTTTTTCTGTAGGACAAGGAATGATTAGGCGGCGGTAGAAAGTCCACACTGCAGAGAAGGTGTGACTCGGGGATAATTTTTGAGTTTCTTGGATTTTGCCTAAATCTCCAATAAGCCTCGAAAGCTCCATACCTGTAAAGCAAACTGAAGAAGCAGATGACCAGGCATGCGGCGACTGTGAAGATGTAGGCCAGCTGCATGTCATAGGCCGCCCCACTGCTCCCGTGCCTGATTGTTGAATTGGTGTAAAAGCCATAGTACATCACTGTTTTTGTGAAGTAGCCCTGCAGAGGACAATAAAGTGATCCCTGTCAGGTGGGTCTCTCGAGAAAAAGGTGAAGGAGGGTGGTCCACGCCGTTGGCCTCTTCAGTCTGCAGGAAGCTTGGGCCAGTCAGTGTACACATTCGCAGCGATCCCTTGGTATCTGAAGGGGAGCAGTCTGAGGGCCCCCACAGATAGCAAAGTCTGCAGGTGCTTCAGTCCCTTCTGGAAAGTGGCAGAGTATTTGCATTTTACGTGCCCACATCTTTCCACATCCTCTAAGTCATCTCTGTATACAATATCTAATACCATGCAAATAGCTGTATGGTTCGGGGCATAACAAGAAAAATCTGCCCATGTTCAGGACAGATACATTTTTTCATTTAATTAAATGGTGGTTCATTAAATCCAACAAGTCAGAATATGCAGATTCAGAGGACCAACTGTAGTTTGTCAGAAAAGAGGCTCCGGAGACCCCTGAGGACCAACGAAGTTTCTCACAAGAAACAAGAGTTGAAACAAGACCTGACAGTGCAGGGACCTAGCTGTTACCAACTGGACTCAAACAACCAAGCAAAACATGACCAAAAGCAGGACGGCCAGTGTTATGTGTGTCTGTCACCTGTTTGTTACTGCGACCACACAGGTTCACTAGGAAACACCTGAAGCCTTCCAGTCGACATATCTGGGTTTTTAAATAATATTAGCTTTAGTGTGTGTCACAAGGGTATTATAACCGTAGAAACACGCTCTTGTTTTTCAGCATGCTGAAGAATTTCAGTGTGAAATGTCCTGACATCTACAATTTACTTTCAAATGCTTCCAGAAACAGTAAAATAAAACAATATGGAAAAATTTAATCCACGTAGTGGCTCTAATGGGAGTTTATTATACTCTTTATCTTCCTGTATGCTTTGAATATTTCGTAGTAATTTTTCCTATATACAACTGTATATAGTGTTTGAAGGAGAAGGAATAAAATGAAGAAGTATACACAGTAATTCCATTTTACAGCATCTCTCTGAAGTAAGATTTATTTTAATGGGAAAAGGGGAGAAAGACAAGCGGGAGAACTTTACTTTGGACATTCTACTGCAGGGATCAAAAAGCTTCTTCTTCTTCTTTTTTTTTTTTTTGGTACCCGGGATCGAACTCAGGACCTTGTGCTTGCGAGGCAGGCGGCAGAATCACAGAGCTAAATTCCAGACCCAGAAACCTTTTCTGTAAAGAGCTAGATAGCAGACAGCTTCCATTTTCCAAGCTGGTTTGACACATACTCACCCTCATCCTAGCATAAAAATTTCTTACTTCGGGATAAGAAGCAAAATGGGTGCAACGTGCCCCCCAAAACAACTTTACAGACGCCAAAGTTTGAATTTCTTAATGTTTTCTTGTTTCATAATTTTTTCCTTTTTGAGCCTTTTCAATAATTTATAAAGACTGGATCTGGCTCGAGGACTTAGTTTCGCCATCCTGTTCTACAGGCTCTCAGGGGCAGAAGTGTCTTTCAGGTTAACTCTTGAGACAAAGGTTAGGTGCTTCAGTAGGGAGCTGGGTAAATAAATTATGGTCATGGTTAAAGAGAATCATGTAGATTTGTTTGCGTGTTTTGGTTTTTTTGAGGCAGGGTCTCATTATGTACTTGAGACTGACCTGGAACTCACTATGTAATTCAGGCTGTTCTCAAACTCACAGCGATCCTCCTGCCTCAGCCTCCCGAGTGCTGGGATTACAGGCGTGCGCCACCATGCCCGGCTTGAGAATGATGTAGATTTCTAAAAATGTTCGTGCTGTATAGTCAGGCAGAAAAAGGTGCAATTCAAGTGGTAATAATCCTGTGCCGCTTTTAATTTTAATTAATTAATTTCTTTTCAGTGCTGGGGATGGGTCCCAGCGCCTCCTCCGAGCTAGGCGTGGGCTGTCCCCGAGCTCCCACCCCAGGCCTCCTCCTGTCTCTCTTCGCCTTCCCCTTCACTCATGGGTTCTCGCACTCTCGCACTTTCTGTACCTCTCTCTTTTCTCTCCCTCTCTCCCCTTCTCTCGCTGTCCCCAGTAGTGGGGATTGAACTCAGGGCCTTTGGACTGAGCTACATCGCCATCCCATTTTCACTTTTTAGTTTGAAACAGGGCCTTGCTAAGTAACGCAGCTGCCCAGATTGGGTTCCGACTTTGACCCCACTCCCTCAGCCCCCAGTCCCCTGGTTCTGGGATGACAGGTGTGTACCGCCATGCCTGGTTTTCCTTTTATTTCTAAAAGAATCATTATCCACGTATCTAGGACACAGAGAGCTTGATCAGGGTTTGCCTAGGGAGAAAAAAGCAGTCTCCAAAGGTATACCCGAAGCTCGGGGGGTACACAAGGAAAGAGATAAAGTGGACCTTTTCTTAGTTCTTCATGATGGTAGAAATTTTCCCAAAGGAACACTGTATTTTGTAGAAAAAAAGCCAAAACACAGATCTCCAGCACGAGAAGAGGTCCACTATCATTAGGTGAAAGAGAGCAAGGCACAGATAACATATAATGAATAATTCACTTCTTGGAAGGAAAGAAAAGGAAAGAAAGGGCTGCCTGTGGAAAAACAAACATGTCTTCACACTTGTGCAAAAAAAGAGGCAGGTGGATAATTGTGACGGGTGTTTACCTCTGGGGACAGAAATCCCACAATGTCACCTTTGTGTTACTTGGGCAAAAGGGAAATATTTTAAACACCCCCTTTCCCCATCTGTCGACCTCCAGGCACAGTGGGTGGGTGACCCCAGGGACCTCCCCGGATCTCCCAGGTGGTGGAACTCACCGCCCCAGTGAGAAATTCCTGCCCGGTGAACTGCTGCGTGTTCCTTTCAGCCACCGTAAGCTGAGGGATTATGATGAAGCTAAAGTTCAAGACGAAGGAGAAGATGTTGAACTTCAAAAGCCACCTCAGGAAGTTGAAATAGGAGAGGACGCTGGTTCCAAACTTGCCTCCGATGACCTTGAGCGTCTTCTGCCACAAGCTGATGGAACTGAGGAGCTCGGAAAGACTGTTCTTGGATCTCCGATAACCCTGGGGTTGGAAAGCAGAGGTCTGACAGTCAGTCAACAAGGATCTCCCCAGCAGGTGCCTAACAACAGAACAACCACCGCTTCTGCAACACGGCGCATGCGTCCCCGCACGGTGAGCCCCGCGTTTACAAAGCTGCGCTCAGCCACCCTCTAAGGTTCCGCTGCTGTCACCTGCCCCAGCTTGCTGTTGGAGATGGTGATGCTTGCACTGTCAGGCTGGCTGACTCCGTGTCCTCCTAGACCTTTCCACGGCTTTTCCTGTCCCCGCACCCATGGTGACCTGATGGCTCTGGGTATGAAATAGCCCTAGCTCTTCAATTTTCTTCTCCCCTGCCCTCCTCCATCCTCACGCTCTGCATTTCTTGTTTTCACCTGCTCGCCGGGCTTGTTTTAGAGTGGGAATGTAAACTAGTACACCCATTTTGGAGGGTCCCCAAAACGCTAAATATAGAATTACTACTTGACCCAGCCCGGCTGTTTCTGGGTATTTAGCCAAAGGAAGTGAAATCGGTATACCAAAGAGATACCTGCAGGCCCGTGCTTGCTGAGGCACTATTCATAATATCCAATATGTAGAATTAACCTAGGGGTCCATTAGTGGATGCATGGATAAAGAAGATGGGACATATACACAAGGGAATATTATACAGCCAAAAAAAGAACAAAATCCTGTCATTTGCAAAACAGATGAAACTAAAGGATATTGTCGAGTGAAATAAGGCAAGCACGGAAAGACCTTATATTCCCTCATACACGGGAGCTCAAATTTGTCTAAATGTTGAACAGTGATTACAAGATGTTCAGAAGAGTTTGGGGGAGCAAGGCTAAAGGGAGGTTGAAAAATCGGTACCAAAACACAGATAAGAGTATAAGTGCCGGTGTTTTGCAATATGGTAGGGCGATGATCCTTTATAATAACCTATTGTATATTTTACAAAGATCTAGAAGACACAAGCTCAAAGGGACCAAGGATAAGAAAGGGATGGAGAAGTGTATGTTGGGTACATGCCAGGCCCTGGGGTTCCATCCTCAGCTCCAGAAAGAAAAGGGAGAAGGAGAGAAGGGAGAAGAAATGAAGAGGTGGCCAAGCACGGCGGCACATGCCTATAATCGCAGCACTCTGGGAGTCTGAGACAGGAGAGCTGCAAGTTCAAGCCAGCTTGGCTAACTCACCAACTGAGGGAGACCCTATATCAAAATACAAAAATAAAGAGGGCTGGGGGTATGGAGGGACTCTGGATTCAACCCCTAGTACCACACACACAAAAGACATGATAAGGATAGGGAAACGCTCCTCTGACCTGATCACTGCATCCTGCATTAATGTGTTCAACTATCACACCACATTCCACTAATACAGGTAGTTATGACATGTTGATCAAAAAATAAAATTTAAAGAAAGAAATGTGACTTACCCGAGAAAAGGAGTTCAGATACTGAGCACAGCACTTGAGCCGGAGCGTGCGATGGGACTGTTTACTTTTCTCTTTGTCAACTATGTTCCTGGGGGGATAGGCAGGAAACAGCGGGACACCAACACTGTCGCTCATTCATTCGTCATTCACTTGAATAATAGCTACTGAGCACCCACTATGTGCCAGCAAAGGTCCCACTAGGAGGTAAAAGAGACCACTTTCCCCCTGGCCAGTGGGGCTGACGTTCTAGTCGGAAGAGAAAGACAACTGCCAATTAACACAGTGACCAAAGGAGTAAAGCGGGAAATAGGAGAAAGTGACTTGCACTAGAGCACACAGAGTGGGTGAAAGGGTGGGAAATGCCAGTGTGGAGACTCTTGAAATAGCATCACGGCAAGGCAGCCTCCTATCTGAGGGAGAGGAGGGTTTAGTCGCACAGATGAGGGAAAATCCCACAGAGGAAACAGCACAGAACCTCAAACGAGGCTGAGAGGCAAGGAGCCAGAGTGGCTGGAACGGAGGGAACAGAGGGAACAGAGGAACAGGAGGAGGATGTGAAGGAGGATGTGGTGGGGCTGCCCCTGAGCATCCGGGGTTCTCAGCCTGGGGTGAGCCTGACCCTTGGGGGGCAAGTGGCAATGTCTGGGGACTTTTTGGTTGAACTGGAAATGGGGGTGGGGAGAGAGATGCTTTTGACAGCTACGAGGAAGAGGCTGGGGATGCTGCTAGCCACCCCTCCAAGGAACAGGCAAGAGCCCCAACCAAGAATGGTGCAGCCCCACAATGCCAGCTGTACTGAGGCTGAGCAGTCCCCAGGAAGGCCTTCTGGCCCCTACTCGGTGACACGGGGACTACACGGAGCTTGAAACTGAAGAGTATTTTGAGACAGACACAATCACAGTTGTTCTCTGTGTCCTTCCACAGACTCACAGGTCTGTTCATCCTAATTCTTCCTGGCTCCCTTCATTCTTCTCAGTCACTCACTCCTACAACATCCTCTTTAAATGTGTGTCCCAAACGCCCCTTCCGGCCCCAGCAAACTGTGTCCCTGCTCCCTGGTCCTCCCACTGCTCTCTCTCCTTCCTTGATTTGGCCTGATTTTCTTTCAGCCACTTCTAAGTTACTTGTTGACAAATCTATCCCCGCTACCAGGCTTTGAAACGTACCTTTGCGATCTCAAAGTCTGCCTCCAAAAAAACTGGATCACTGTATAATTTATCAGCAGCTGTGGTTGCCAACAATTGCAAGTTACAAAAAAAGAGAAAAGAGGGGCTGGGGGTCTAACTCAGTGGTACAGCACCTGCTTCGTATGCCCAAGTTTCTGGAGGCCCCGAGTTCCCTGCCAGAACCTCCAAAAAAATTTTTTTAGGAGAAATAAATGTGAAGTCTAAAAGCCAAAACAACCCTCGTCTTTCTTTTTCTTTTTAATTTCTGGGCTTGGAAAGCTCACAGATCTCCTTTTCTTTTTTTAAGTGAATTTTTTAAATTGTAGAGTTGTTTGAACTCTACTGACGACTACTAAAGTAACGACAGAGTTCCCATTCGCCACTCAGCAGTTTCTCTGATAACATCATATTTTTTCAGCGCTGTTTGTCAAAACTAAAAAGCTAACGATGGCACATAAACATCTAAGTAGATTTTTTTGGAGTTCTTCTGCAAGGAAGAGTTGTCTGTTTTCTTGCATTTATTTATTTCTTATCTTTCTTTGGGGGGGTGTGGGGATCGAACTCAGGTCCTTGCACTTTATTTCTTATCTTTCTGAGATGGAGTAAAAGTTTGAGGTTCACATAAAATCTGAGAGAAAAGAAAATCTTTGGTTTGTACCTAAGCTTCCTTTTCTCCTCCATGGTCCTTGGCTGGTTCCTGATGGTTTTAATTCTCTCTCTAGATGTCATGGGTATCAGGGATGCAATTAACTTTTGCCCTGCAAAAGGAAATGAATGGAGTTTAATTTCTTCCATCTTTAACAGAGTTATAACATTTCAAAATATGGCGATGAAATCAGAGCATGTTTTTATAAGAGCACAAGGAGAGAATAATATATGGACCCAGGGATTCCAAAGATTACAAGTAAAAACAACAAGAAGACACATATGTGTTAAAGCACAAAGTTAAAGCAAAGGACAACGTTTTTGCTCTATTGCAATTCAATGTTTTTCTCTTACCTGTGGCAAATAAATAAACAAATGCCTTTCAGCAAAGCTAACAGGGTGCCTTTGTACCTGCCCAGGCCATGTTTTCTTTCTCACTTTCATTTCCCACACTGCTCCTTTTGCCCTTGAACTCTAGGACAAGTGGCTTATTCTCAGTCCGACTGCTGTGATATACTCTTCCACCTCCCTCTTCTTCTCCTGCTAACGCATATTCGCATTTTTGGCCAATGTGGCAGGCAAAGCCTGTTGCTCACCTATGCCAAAGTCATTCTTCCTTGTAAATAGCAGAACTGTGCTTGGGAATCTACCCCACTTCCCTCCCAAGCTTCCTCAGGGCAGGTCCATCCCCAGGCACAAGGTCCCAATTGTCAGGTCTTCCTCAAAGGTGTCTAGGCAAAGCTGTTTTCCAAGTAATGGTCTTCAGAGAAGTCTCTTGGAAAAAGCTTTCTTCCTTCTCAAAACAGAAGGAAAACAAAAAACAAAACAAAACAAAACAAAAAAACCAGGACTATGTTACAGCTCAGTGGTAGAGCCCTTGCCTAGCAGGCACAAGGTTCTGGGCTCAATCCCAGTACTGTGTGCACACAAAAAGCAAAACAAAATGAAACAATGGATTCTTCTTCCTCTGGATGATCTTGTGGCTCAGTATGATACCCGGAGCTGCTCTCACCTGGGGCAGTAAAGGCTGGGGCAGTAAAGGGCTGGAGATGGCTGAGGTATAGGGCTCCTTGCTTTCATCACTGAACTGGAACTCCTCACGAGGACACACTGTGTTCATTTTAATGACACAGTTGAGGTTCAAGAGGAATCCCCAAAAGAGGCCAGCAAGTCACTCTGCCAAAGGTGAAATTTTCCTTAGGTGGGTGCAGGACACATGTATGTAGTTCCAGCACTCTCCTCAGCTGACGCAGGAAGACTGCAAGCTTGAGACCAGGCTGGGCAACTTTAGTGACTTAATGAGACCCTGTCTCAATATTAAAAAACAAAGCCAAACAAAAAAAGGCTTGTGGATGTAGCTCAGTGCTAAGGCCCTGGGTTCAATCCCCAGTACCACCAAAGAAAGAAAGGAGTAAGGGACGGAGGAAAAGAGGGAGAAAAAGAGAGGGAGAGAGAACAATTTGTCTCTCAAGTAAGGAGAGAGGAAGAAAAGAGAAGGGAAGATAAAGGAAAACAGCAACGCAGGTAGACAGCAGCGTGGGGCAAAACCCACCAAATGCTTGAGTGGATTTTCTTCTCCCACATACCCCTGAGAATTAGTAGATTTTTATGCCTGGAGTGCTGAGGAGTGAAACAGAAATAGCATTTTTGTTGGCCTCGGGAGCAGCCAGGCTGGGTATTCTCAGCTAAGATCTCATTTCTTGATGCACGTGGCAGGAAAAGGTGTCCTACCTACGACATTCCCAGAAACCACAGTGGGGAAGGATTAGCCCCAAGCAGGACAGGGTCATGGTTAGGGACTTGGGCTCGGTGGTTAAACAGATCTGCATTTAGTCCCACTTCTGCTGGGTCACTGGGTTTCTCTGAGCCTCAGTTTCCTCACTAAGCAAATGGAAATGACTGCCTAAAGGTGCAGAGTGTGGGAAGTAAATAAACCTACCCTTGATGGTTAACAGAAAGAAGGCACATAAAATAAACGGATGAAGGTAAGCTCTGGTTAGTAGTGAGGTCTCACAGTGATCCCTCCTCCCTCCATTCCCTATATCTTTACTTCATCTGCTAGTTCTCCCATGTTCCTTGGTGTCCTAAAAATAAAGAACTCAGTGGATGAGCGATGGTTGTTAGTGCACATCTGTAATCACAGCACTCTGAGAGAAGACTGTGAGTTCCCTGTCTGGACTACTTAGCGACTTACCTAGTGAGACAGCTCAAACTTGAAAAAAAAATTTTTTTTAAAGGGTGGGGATGTAGCTCACAAAACAATAACAAAGATCCTGTGGACAACTTGGAAGCCTTCTCCGCTACTGCCCTAACTTTTCCCCAGTGTTTTATACCTGGAATGGTTTCATGGAAATTGCAAGCAGTGTCTATACCCAGGCATTCTGGGCTTCGAAGGGTCTGAGAAATCGGTTCATCCATAGATGTTGACAATTCTAACAACTGGTTGCGCTTTTTGTCATTCCTGTGGCTGAAAATCAGGGAGTCTCTCACATGGAAAGCAGATGTTGATGAAACCATGCTAAAGGCTGAATTGGCCAGTGGTTTGTCTTGAATAATCTGAGTTGAGGAGGGATGGCTTTGGATCCCAGAAGGAACATTCTCAACCTCTATGATGATTTCATTCACTTGGTTATCTGACAGCATCTCTAGCTTCCTAGGAGCTTTATTGTCTACCTGTGGGGTCTTCGAAGACCTCACAGGTAATCACACTGCCATTGTCCCACCGGGACCCACTGGGGGACAGGTGTTGACAATGATAGAAGAATGCTCCATTCACATTTTTTCAATGCCCGATGAGATCACCACAGCCAGCTCCGCAAAAAAATCACAGCCTAACTTCCCAGTAGCTGTCCCCTGAGGAGTCTTCTCAGGAGATGTGTCTTCCTGCAGGGATTCTGTCCTGGTAGCTAAGTAAGAAATTAGAAACAGAATCCCTATTGAAGACAATGGGATTCTAGAAACAGAAGACGGGAGTTCTTCTAAATGACAGTTAAATGGCAAGATTTTCTTTTTTAATTTGACACTTCTAACTTAGAATTTACAATTTTTTATGCCTGTAAAAGTCCAGGTAAGTTTATAGTCTTTCAACCGTCATCCCTGGGTCATCCCAGATGGTAGACACTATTTGTCCATGTCCCAACATCTGTTCTTTTTCTCTTTTTTTTTGTAATGGGGATCAAACTCAGAACCTTGCACTTGCAGGGCAGGCGGCAGCACCACTGAGCTAAATTCCCAGCCCCATATTGTTTTTTTCACTATGCTAATAGAAACCAAATTTCTTAGGCAGTCACTATACTCAGTTTTAGATTTTTACCAGCTTCCTTTACAGATAAGGATAACAGGTGACCCAGTTTTAGACAATGAAACAAGTGGCTTCCATGGATGCTCTTTAAAAGGAGGTAGTTTGCCTGGTTCACCTTTTGTCTTTCACTATTTCTCCATGTTCATGTCTGGAAGCAGCCATTTTGAAAACAAGAGGACGAACATTCAACTACCGAGAATGGCGGAGAAAAGATGCCAGGAACTTTGGCCCTTGAAGGCGTCTTGGGAGGAGCTGCTGGAAACTTTGGGTTTCTTCCCTCCACTCTTCTTGTTAGAAGAGACAGATAAAGCAGAATATTGCAAAGCTATTGCTCTGTTTCAGCATCAGACACCTGAACACAATTCCTGTCCAATAAACCTGACTTAGACATCGTATTTTTTATTTAATGGTTGGAGAAACAGAGGAGCAGAGACATGAACTGACACCTCCCTTCCCTCATCACACCCCATTAAATGGCAGGATTGGACTAGAACTCAAGAACTCCTCTCAGCAATGATAGTTAGCCATAACAATACGTACTATTACTGCAGACCGACACCTTAAACAGAGTGTATCATTTTCTTCTCATAATCACTCTATGAAGTAGGTACTGTCATCAACCCCATTTTATAGCTAAGAAAACTGAGGCTCGGCAAAGTGATTTTCCTAAGGTCACACACTCAGCAAGTAGTAGAGCTAGGAGTCAAACCCAGGTCTGAACTCAAGGCAGATTAGGCTCCTCACTGTGGCCCATTCCTGAAACAAGATGCTGATGTCTCATTCGTTCAATTATAAACGAATATTTATGAGCACCCACTATGTGTGGGGGGGCTTCCTGGAGCACAGCAGAATCCCTTAAAGTGACACTTTATCATGAAACTACCCATAAATTAGTTGTATGTGGTTTGAAAATAAAAACCAATGCTAGACAAAACAGCAAAGAAAGCCAGATCTTCCATCTAACTACTTATCTCTGCTTTCGGGGGGACTTTCCCCTCAAACCTCAGGCTGGCTGCATAGGGAGGCCTTATGAAGGCTAAAGCCATTTCCTCTCCCTGATAGTTAAAGTCAATCTTGTCTCCTACAATAAAAGGGAATGGTTCAGGTGCATGCGCTCCAAATAGACTGGCCCGTCTTTCCCTGGCATTGACGGACAGACCAGGAAGAAAGGAAAGTAGCTAAGCTGACCAGTTTCTACACGGGGCTGATGGCCTGACTGATCCAGATGGAGAAGAGCCAGTTTATAGAGAAGCTAAGTCGAGCAGAGCTGAGAAATGGATGCAGCAACGAGCAAACACAGGTGAGCCCTTACGTCAGAGTCTTAGGCCCTGATTTCTCCAACTCACTCAACAACTTAAACCAACAAATATCTCTAAAATGCCTAGCACATGTAGGTTACTGTATGAGGAGCTAGAGTAGTTTATTTTAGGTTCTTTTTTTGAGACAGAGTTTCACTAGTTTTACTATGTAGTTCAAGTTGGCCTTGATTCATCGGGTAGCCCGTACTGGCCTCATACTGGCACTGATCCTCCGGCCTCAGCCTTCTGAGTGCTGGGACTACATGTGAAAGCCACCACGCCCAGCTGCTTTAGGTGCTTTAAATTTCTCCCATATCCTTCCCACTAAGTGAACCAATTAATGCCCCAGGGCTAATGCCTATTCAAACTGAGTTTCTGTCACTTGCCCCTGAAAGATTCCTAATGACACCTTGCTACCTATAAGAGAAAAACTGCGTATTTGAAATAAAGCTCCAAGGGCTGGGGGTGAATATCAGTGGTAAGAGCAAGTGCTTAGCATGTGGGGCTGTGGATTCATTTCTCAGCACCAAAGAGAAGGAAAGAAAGGAAGGGAGGGAGAAAGGGAGGGATGGAGGGGGGGGAAAAAAGAAGGAAGAAAGGAAGGGAGGGAGAAAGGGAGGGATGGAGGGGGGGGAAAAAAGAAGGAAGAAAGGAAGGGAGGGAGGGAGGGAGTAAGGAGGGAAAAGAAAGAAAAGACTCTTCATGATAAATTAAACAAATGCTGCATTGTATTGACAACACACATGCCCAGAGGATGTGGCCATATTTGGGTTGCCTTGCATATGTTCCTTCCCTCGGGCTGATTTTAGGATCACAGTCCATTAAAGCCTTACCTTGAGATGACTCGTGCCAATCACATCTGGATGACGGGAGGGTTCCATTATCGTGGAGAGGGCTATTTTCTCCCATAAAAGCAGGGTTCACTGGAATGAAGAGGGAGGAGACCCTGCAAATCAGTCGTATGACCCCAGATACCAGTAAGCACATAATGGTTAGTATGTGCTAATAATGGTTAGTAATGGTTACTAACACCAAGATCTTGCCTTTAAGGTTCTAACAGAGCCAGGATTAAGACCCTGGAAAATAGAATAAATACCATTAAGTATTACCAACTTGATCAATGGTTTTCATCTGACTATAAGTCATGATTAAAAAAATGATTCTTACATTGAGATACAGGGCACACCTAGACTTAGGTAACTTAAAATAAGCTTCACAAAACAATACTTTGACTACAGAAACTTCACTGTGATATACTCTTACCCTATTTCACTTTAGTTTTAATTTTCATCTTGCTTTCGAAAAATTCTATGTCAGTTTAAAAAGTTCATTTCACAACCTGTTAATAAGTTGCAATTCAGAGTTTGGAAAGCACTTGGGTAGATGCATACAAAGGTTGCTCCCAGCTCTAGTGCTATGATGACTTCTGAACAAATTAAAATACGGCATGACTGCCTTAGGGACAGGCTCCACTTTAAGCATCTACACGACAATATCATATTTCAATGTACTCATATTCAATCGATGGTAAACATCAAAGGTCAACTCCACCACAGAGAAAATGGACCACATTTTGATGGGGCCAGTGTGTAAAGTTAAACTACAGAAGGTTCTGGAATTTCTTGCCTGAGCATAATTCCCAGCCCTGTTTGTCACTAAGCATGTTATTTTATGTCTCTGAGATTAATTTTGAGGGGCATGTAGCTCAGTGGAAGAGCATTTGCCTGACACACATGAGAACTACATCCCCAGCACCCACAGAAAAACAATTGAATTTTGAAATTTCCAGGCTAGGGTGTCGTGCATGATCCCCTCTCATGACGCTGGGCAGCAGCAGTTCCCAGTCATCGAGGCAAAAAACTGAGGCTAGACAGTGCACCGTGTTGCTAAGACAGGATATGCTGAAGTTAGGGGTACTCAATGCATTTTTAACTTAGGTATGTTCAATTTATGATAAGCTTATTGAAGCATAACCCTGTCGTGAGTCAAGGAGTAAGTACACGGAAAGGCATCCTGTCCCATTTTCCCTGCCTTCTTCAACCCCTTTCTCAAGCTGGGTATGGTGGCAACCTATAATCCTAGCACGTGGAGGCTGAGGCAGGAGAATCATCACAAGTTCAAGGCCAGCCTGGGCTATGTAGTGAGTTCAGGGCCAGCTTTAACTACATAATGAGCTCCTGTCTCAAAAAAACCAAACCAAAACAAAAACCTTTTCTCATGTGCCCTCCAGTCTGATCACTCCTCAGTCTACACCACTGGTACATGTGCCTTTTGTGCTCTTCGTGGTTCAATCTCCTTCCTCTTCTGACTCCCATGGGCTCCACATTCCCACAACACTGCATGGACTTGTTTCTATCTCTAGAGTGAACTGGCTTCTCCAACAAGGCATCAAATTCCACTTTCCTCCTGGAAGGTAAGAACTGTTTAGAATTTCCTCTTTCTCCTGGAGCTGAGCATCTTACTTTTTACACACAATAGATTCTGAGGATGATATGGCTCTTGGCACGTAGTTTAATCGCTAATTTTCTTAGTCTTGGTGTACCTATTAGTCTTTGTCTACCTATTTAAGCTTAAAGTAACATGAGGTAGCACTTGTGCCTGTTTTTGTTTAACTCGTGAACAAAGACTTGCAGACAGCTAAAGAGAAATCCTCCCCCAAACCCAGAGCTCACTGTCCACCATGAGTTTTGATACATATAAGAAAGAAAATGATACCTAATGCCATTCAAATGACAGGTTTATTAACAGCCACTGAGGCTGGTTCGAAGACTAAAGAGTTAATAATTGAAAAGCACAAGTCATGAGAAAAATCTTAGCTATATTGCAGGGCAGGTGGGTAACCTAAGCATCGGTCTGCTTTCCTTCCTCCTTGCCCCTAGTAGACTGTGTACACATTGTTGACTGGACACCTTTAGGAGGCGCTAAGCTAAAGGTGGTCATACGCAGTCCTTATGTCTCCCCAAAAGTGATTTTGTTTGCCCACCCAGTGTTTTAAATTTTTGGGAGCACATGAAATTCAAGGAGTGCTCCAGTCTGGGTATAGTTTGATGTGTCCCCAGAGGTTCATGTGCTGGGATCTTGGCCACGTTTATGTATATGTGAGACCTTTAAGAGGTGGAGCCTGTGGGACATTATTATGTCATTGGGGTGCTACTCTCAGAAGGGATTAGTTTGCTCTCCCAAGAGTGGGTTGTTATAAAGCAAGGCCACCCCTGTGCTTGGTCCTTCTGCACATGGCTGGTTTTCCTTCGTGCTTCTATTTCTCTGCCATGGTATGATGCAGTCAAGTCTCACAAGAGGCCAAACAGATGGGGCCACCTGGTCTTGCACTGTGAAATGAATAAGCCTCCTTTTCTTTACAGAGTACCTAGTCTCAGGTATTCTGTTACTGCAACAGAAAGTGGACTAGCACAGGAGACATCAAGTTTAAAAAAAATTTTTTTTCTGACTTCTTTTGAGAACACTCAGGATCTTAGCACACTGAGCCCACATAACTACAGTTGGCCACCTCTGCCATCTAAGGCAGGTAGAGGGTATGCAGGCTCCCACTTTCCACATACCTTACTAGGCCCTCTTTGATCACCAGGTACACTTGGCTTCTCTAGACACTAACTTCTCAAACTCTTGTATCCAAAGAAGGTGTTTGAAGGGAAGCAATAAGCCAATTCTTCTATTGCAATGGCTTCTTAACCATAAATCCACTGACTTTTACTTTCTTTTGGGGATGTTATCTTTTCTTAACACATGCTTACCATAGCCGTTTCCTGGAGCACCTGGTAGAGAGTGGCCGTATGGATTGGCCATCTTCACAGATGTCATTTCAATGTTTTCAGGGTAATTTTCATTCTCTCCTCCAAGGAGGCCCAAGGGGCCATTACCCCTGAAATGAAATAAAATCTGGACTGAAGATATTCTGCTGAGCACCCTAAAATACCAAAGTAATGGGTCACCATTCACCCGGTAGTGTGTTAAAGACAGCCATTCACCCATCCATCCATCTATCCATCCATCCATCCATCCATCTTTCCAACCATTCCATAAATGCTGGGTAAATGCCAAACATTGTCAGGCATGGGCAAAGCAGTTAGGATACAAAGATAAAGATATAGATATTTGCCCCCAGGAAACTACCAATGCAAACTGGCATAGCTTTTTTTTTTTTGAGACAGGGTCTCACTAGGCAGTTCAGGCTGGCCTCAGACTCACAGCAGTCCACCTGCCTGAGCCTCCGAGTGCTGGAATTATAGCTTTGTCTAGCAGGCAAAGCTCCTTCGACACAGCAAGAGGTGATTATAATACAGGTAGAAGTTGATGGGTATTAGAAGATGGCTCCAATGTGTTCAGAGGAAGGAGAGAATGCTGGCTAGAAGATTTTTTTTGGAGAAATCCACATGGTATAGAGACATCTGAGAGGAGAGTGGAAGGAAATTCATATATAGTTGAGGGATGGCATGGCAGGGGTTAGGAACAGCAAAATAAAGGTGTGAGGCCAGGCAGTGCTGAATAAAGGACAAGTTATCAAAATCAACTAACCCAATTTTATATATACTGGTTCCCACACCCCCTACCACACAATTAAATCAGAAGTTCCGAAGGTTGGGCCCAAGCATCTGTATGATTTTTTATTTTTAAAGTTCCCAAGGTAATAAAATAATTCAAAGGATTAGTCAAAGTCAAGAATCACGGAGTGCAGCGTTGAGGCAGGAAGGGAACAGGAGAGCCACAACAAGCAGGTCTGTCTCAGGCTAGTACCTGATGTCGGCACAGTGTTGCCTCATTCATAACTGCTCTGTAAGTGAAGCAATGTTGCCTTTCTCCCACAAGTAATGGGGACACATGGAAGATGAAAAGCAGAGGAGTGACACAAGCAAATGTGTTTCTTGGGATGATGGCCCAGGATTTCCCAGTTAACCCCACATTGGAATGGCTGTTGTAAGGCTCCTTCCAGATCCTTTTGAAAGTTAAATCTGTATCTGAGACCATGTGGAAGCACAAGGGCCGGCATTTGGGTCACAACTCAAGGTTTTGTTCTTAAGTTAAAACTAAAATTTCAGATGAAACACAAGCTGTTCATATGTCAAGACAGTCGTAACTCAAGGGTCCACTGTATCTCCCCCTTTCTTTCCTTTCCTGTTTTTCATCAGTAAAGAGGTTCCACAAAGCCTATTATTAACCCAGTTGCACAGCACATCATTCAGGGTCAATATGTGCAACCTGGAGTTCAGTTGCCTTTTTGTTTCTGTTCTCCATGTCTGTTTCTGTTCTCCACAATACTGTGCTCAACTTTCTCACTCTTTTGGGAAAAGTAGCTATTGGTAATTTGTGTTCTCCTTGAGTAGGTTCCTACCCTAGTTTATGTCTTTTTGTATGCCAAGTCTCATCTGTGATTTTCTTCTAGATAGCCTTTTATCTCTGAGTATCATTAGTGAATTGTTTTCTCAGGGCCTTATTTCATCTCAGTCGACCTTTCTGACATATTCAGCGGCCATTTTGGTTCATCCTGTGACTTGGCCACATGAATTTTGTCATGTTTGTCAGCCATTTTAGTTGGTCATGTGGGTCAACCACATGGTTACACTATGCTTGTTTGGCATTTTTTTTCCTTTTTATTTTTCAACTGGCCTCATGGTCATCAAGAAATCTCAAGGTTGTAGCTAAGAGATAGCCATCAGTTTTGGAGAATATATGGACCTCTCTCCTTTTCTCTTTTGAACTGGGTTAGACCCTTTCCCTCTTTTTCCTAACAGAAATTCAGGTAATTTAGAAACCTGTGCTTGGGGACCTGAGTGGAACAAAAGAACAGCCAATAAAGCTCAACTGGAGTGACTGTGAGTATGCAAAAGTAGAGCCACCTTTGTTCTTGGAACTTTTTAAAGCTTTTAAAGTTTTTTTTAAAAGAAGTTTCTATTTCAATTGCCTTAAACAAGGTATGATGATTTTTATTATTAAGGAAAATGTGAGGGCTTCCACCCTTATCTCTTAAGAGTGTAGTGTTTCTCAAATGGCTAAAGGAATCAAACCCTGGACAGGGGGCTCCAGCCTGATCTCATGGGAGTTTCTAAGGGAACAAACAGCTAGAGGGCTCCATTGTTCTTCTTAAGGAATAAATCACTGATACACTTCCAGGAAGATACCAGTGCCACACCAGCTTTGAGCAGGAGCAGAGACATATGCTTAGGAAGTACTTGAGTCTCACAAGGGATG